>NC_085926.1:17491500-17799500 GCF_029289425.2 Pan paniscus
GAAATTGAAATGAACACTATTTTCATATTATCAAAATCTTAAACATAAGTCTTGAGTTCTTATTTAACAAAAAATATAAAAATTTAAAAATTAAATCACAAAAATAAGCTGGACAAATTCTCTCCCATTTTTATTAAAAACAACAATGGCATTTGTATGTAGGAGGTATTAAAGATGCGCAAAAAGCATAAACATTCTGCATAAAATTTGTGTTCTAAAGAAATAGCCACTTTAGGTGGGAGTCAATTCTTTTTTTAAATCAAAACATGAGTTAAAAGCAGACCTTGGCATCAATATAAACAGAAAAAATCATTTTGTTTGAAGAAAATAACACACGATTTACTATGACTAATTTTCCTTTTTATAAGTTTGTCTGTATACTTTGACTAATTTATGTTTTAAAATAGATGTCACAATCTTGATACCTGCATTCCACAAGTGAAAAATTACAAGCAGCCACTGAGTCAATTAACTTTATCAAATATTTAGTGAACTGCTTAAAAACTAAGGATAAGGCTTCAAGAATTCTCACAAACTCAATTGCTTCTGTCTAAGAAACTATGTTATTACTATCATTAAGTAAATACTGAGAAAATAGTAGAGTTCTGATACATAAACATTTGATACATTTTTATAGGGTAGAACCTGAATACGGTCTACATTTTAACTGTCTACCATTTAATAATTTCAGTGTATAGATCTTTAAAAATATAACACAAATTTCAATTACTTTTAAAAAAAAAGAGGATGAACAAATTTCAATTACTTTAAAAAAAAAGAGGATGAATCAAGTCTTTTATCCTGGAATAATCTCAATCTGCTGAAAGGGGAAAAAAATCCCTGCAAAATCAACACCAAAAATTTAAGAATCTTTAAAAGATGTTTGACCAAGGCCCTTTCGCATTTCAACATTCTTATGCTGAAGTCATTGTTCAGTTTATTATTTTATTTTAAAGAACGACAGTGCGTTAAACATTTGGCTAATGCTTCCATGAATAACTGTGGCTTGTTGAAGTATTCATTAGTGTCAAGAGTGCTCTGTACATATCCAGAATAACATACTTAACACTGGCCTGCTCAGCTTCATCAAAATGTGTTCACACACATAACGTGGACACAGCTAACTGAGGGCCCTCTGCTAGGTTTCCCAGTACACTACCTACAAATAGTATTGGCATACAAAACTCACCTGCAGACTTGTTAGAGTAACTGGACAAGGGGTCAATGCCTACTTCTTGTTCTTCTGGCTGCAGAGGATGTCTAGTTTCAGATAAGGAATGATACATTGTGGGAACTGGACAGCGTCACCAAAAGTAACTACCTGGGAGGTGAAAAAATACAGAGAAAAATAATAAATTCTTTTTCTGCTATGACTGGGAATAAATATAAGACTGAAATGATTACACGAGCATTACAGACATTAACAAGTTTTTCCCAGGCTCCAGGGACTGTTATCTCACATTGGTAGGCTTATGCAAAGAAGGGGAAAAGGTAACAAAATTTCCATTTCAAAAATTTCTCAAAAATCTGAGCATGATTTATAATCTTTATCTTAATTTTGAATCATATTTATTTTCAATAAATAAGCTAAATTCTAAATTAAAGACAATATTCTCACATTTATAGCATCCTTTTGTTTTACAGCCAAAATAATAAACATTCACAATAGAACTTTCAAAATACAGAAAACATAGCAAATTAAAATTATTCATGATAGTATTAGCTAGAAATATTAGTGTTAACATTTCAGTGTATTACACATGTACTTCCTGTCTTTATTCTGGGCATTTAAAATACATATGGTTTTAATGTGACCCATAACATGGTAAACATACTGATTATGTAATCTATGAATACTTTAAATTCAGTATTTTCCTCCCCAGTTTAAAAAAAAATAACAATTGTGTGTCTATAATTTCTAATTATTCCTAGCATTCTATTATATAGTCAGCACAATTTATGTAACCAATTCCTTATTTAGTAAACAACATGTTTTCAGTTGTTCAATACTACAAACAGTCTCAAAAATAAATATCTTTTAGTAGTATGTCTGTATGATATCCATGATTATTTCCTTAGGATAAATTCTTAAAGTACAATAGCTGGATTAAAATATATATTAAAAAAATAAGATTTTAGCAAACTGTACTCTATAAAGGTTTGTACCTAATAGAACAATTCATTTCTCCTTGATTCTCATTAACAATGGATGTTTCCTCTTTGATTTTCTGAACCAACCTGATAGTCAAATTTTGTATTGTATTTGCTTGGTAACTACTGAGATACTGTTTCTCTGACATTTGTTTATTGTCTTTTGTTAATAGAGTTAATTGTTATGACTGTCTTCATGATATCTAAACATGCTTTAAGTATTAAGAGTATTAAACCTTGTTTATATGATACATATATTTTTCTCAAAGTGTATCTGTCTTTCAGTTGTATGACATTTTTGTGACATAGGTAACTTTTTACATGCTCAAATGTATCTGTATCTCCAGTATAATATCCACCTCTGGTGTTATACTTACAAGATTTTATAAATAACTACCTACATTTCCTTTGGTCGTTTTGAAAGTTTTCCCTCTCACTTCTCACTTATATAAATTATTCCATATTGAACAAATTTTGTTTTAAATTATTTTCAACTTCCAACCTACACTATTTGTAAATTTTATATGTCCCTAAGATGCAAATTATCTTCTCAAATCATAACTCTTTCAAAACATAAACCAAGTTCACCAATTGTCATGCAAAATAATGTAAGTAACATAATCTTTTAAATTTCAGGAGCAGCAAGGACATGAGAAAAAGAGGAAATAATAAGAGAAAAAAGAAGTGGTAAAAGCAAGTCCAAACAAAATGAGTATCTAATTTTATAGGATATGGTCTTCACCTATGGAGGAAAAGCTCCAGAGATGTTCATGAATACATAAATTCTTGATGACCTTTTACCAAAACAAAATGCTCCTCTATCGTATTTACTTTCTCTCTAAAACCATCACCTAGTAAAATATTCATATACATGTTCTAATTTTTATCAGAAGTCTCCAAAACCCCCTACATCCACACAATCACAGTCAGACGTTAATAAAACCTATCCCCCTGGATGGAATTGTGGCTAAAACAATATAAGCAGAGGGTTAGGGAAAACAAAGAATTTGGTAGCTAACATGCAGTAAGAATATCTAAAGCCATAAATCTTAGATCCATAAACCAAGACAGTTGTCAGTTATTTGCTTATGTGTGCCAATCAGTAAGCATATACTGAGCACTGCTATATAGAAGAAACTCTGGAGAATATAATCTAGTAGAGGACAGCGAAATGCAGATGATCGGTTATAGTATAACACAGAGTTTGACAAATTCTGTTGGACAAATAAATAAATTCAGAACCAACGTCCTCTACTATGGAGCAGTCACCAAATTCAAATGTCTAATGAGATCAGGCAAAAAGTATTATTATTTATGGTTAACATTTATGCACAATGAATATATGCCAAAAACTAGTCTAAATGTTTCATGTACACTCATTTCATCCTCCTTAAAACCCAACTGATTTATCTTTGTCAATTTTATTTTCATTTTACCACAGAGAAACTGAGGTACAGAGAGAGTAATTAATTTGTCTAGAATCACACAAGGAGTAAGCATTAAAGCCAAAATTGAAGCCATCCTGTCTGGTTCTAGAGCTCACATTCTTTCTCCTACATTAATTTGGCTCTAAATAAGTCAGTGCGACAAAAAGACCAGGTATAAAAAAAGGGGGTATAAAAAGATGCAGCCTATGAATAATTAGAACACCCTTTACTCTGCTTCAGCTTTTTCAAGACAAGCTAGAAATCAAAAATTTTATGTGAAATCTGGTAATTTGTACATGTTAGCAAATAATTCAAATTAAAAGAAAAATACTGAGTAGAACAGATTAAACACTTTTCAAAATTTTATTTGGCCCATGGGCAACTATTTTAATGTAAGATTTATATTCTTCATATATTTTGTTATACTCTTAAAAATATACAAGTAAACATTTGAAAATGTCTATTTCAAGTTAACTGCTAGATTCCTTAAATTTTCTTTAATATCTTAAACCATGTTTTCATAATCTCAGTAGCTGAATTTCTTATTTTTACAGTACACTTTCACTGTTACAGGTTTCACATACCTAAAATAAATAAATAAATGACTTTTGTGTATTTTAAACTATATAAAAAAATAGACAACAAGCAAGTTGCCATCAAAGTTTATTTTTAAAAGGAGTATTTTTTAAACCCTCATCTTTATGTTGTCAGAAGAAAATACTCTGCCACACAATGATATTCATACATTCATTTAAGGTGCTAAAAATACTTAAGGTCTTTTTGATGCCTTAGAGAAAGTTCAAGAAGTCATTTAGTTAATTTAGCTTAAATTATAATTCTTTAGAACTTAACAAGTCTATGATAATATCCAATAGCCAGAATACAAAATCAACCAAATACCCCAGTCTACAACCATTCTATATAATCAAGCATCCATTATATCCTGATTTATTATGCCTATAGATTGAAAATGAACCACTGAAATGTTTTTATAATTAAATAAAGGAAACCAGCTAACTAGTAATAATGAGTTATTTTCAAGCAATCTGTTGAAGAAAACGTGTGGATAATGTTCGTAGTTTTCTTTTAATTATGGATTTAAATAACCTAATTCAAAAGTAACTGATTAAGAAGTTGCTTTCATTTTTTTATCATTTTGTTTTAAATATAAAGAGCTATTTTAGCTCTCTTGAATCTAAAAAAGCAACTTAAGTTTGTTGGTTACTGCTATTGGGATTACCTTATGAAATCATAACATAATGTTGTTTTTAAATATGAAATCATTTTCCTACGAATTTCCCAATTTGTGTTTCATAAACATTCCAGTAAGAGAAAATGATTGATTACAAAGCAGAATATCAAAGGTTTTTAATAAATTTGTCTATTTTAATATTTATGAATAAATTTTTACCTGCAAATATCAAACTATAAAAAATTAAGAGATTTTATTTAGTCTAAAAATTTTTAAACAATCACTGTAAAAGTCCAGCATAAACATAACACTTACAATGGTTCATTAGATCTCTAAATTTGATTACAAACTCCAACTTCTATCCTTGATTTTCTATCCTTAATTTTCTCTTATATAGAACTAAGATACATACAGAGAAAAGAATATAAAGGCCAAAAACATGCCTCTTAGTAGATGACTACTTAAATCCATAATTGATAGATTTTAGTTCTCTTCAATGGTATCTTCCTGTTCCTAGAATTTCTCTGGCTCATAAAAATGATGCCTGAAGAATTATTTTAAATAAAAGCAATCTCATTTTTCTGACTGAGAAAGCATAGT
Organism: Pan paniscus; assembly: GCF_029289425.2. Taxonomy (NCBI): domain Eukaryota; kingdom Metazoa; phylum Chordata; class Mammalia; order Primates; family Hominidae; genus Pan; species Pan paniscus. The sequence continues at coordinate 17,496,871 of NC_085926.1, forward strand.
AATACACCTTCCACGATCTGGGAAAGGCCCTATCCTTCCTTTGTTACACTTACTGTAAATAACAATTTCTCCTATTCACATGAGTTTAAAATTCCAAAAAGTCGTAACTAATTTTACAATACGGTTTTAGTGCTAACCTGGGCACAGGAGTTCACAAATATGCTAAAATTCCCATTTAAAATGCAAGACTAATCTTTAAGATATTTGTACTGGTTTCACAAGTCTAGAGGTTGGAGTATTAAATCTTAAAAGTGATCTGTCTGAAAGAAAAGACTTCTTTTGCAAATAGTTAATTTTTAATAAAAGGGTAAGCGTTCGGCACTAAAGCTTAGAAGGCAGTTTTAAACTACACTTAAAAAATCAAAGCAATATTTTCCATGTAAAAAAAATCAATACAGGCCGGGCATGGTGGCTCATGTCTATAATCCCAGCACTTTGGGAGGCAGAGGCGGGCAGATCACGAGGTCAGGAGTTTGAGACCACCCTGGCCAATATGGTGAAACTCGATCTCAACTAAAAATACAAAAATTAGCTAGGCATGGTGGTGCGTGCCTGTAGTCCCAGCTACTTGGGAGGCTGAGGCAGAAGAATTGCTGGAACCCGGGAGGCAGAGGTTGCAGTAAGCCAAGATCGTGCCACTGCACTCCAGCCTGGGCGACAGAGCAAGACTCCATCTCAAAAAAAAAAAAAAAAAATCAATCAATCAATACAAGCAGTATCTAAATGAAAATCTCAAACTATGAGCATTGAACAGATAAAATAAGTTAGTTTAATAATATTTTCTCTTTTAAAATGGCACCACATGAGCAGAACCTCTAGAAATGAATTTATTCTGTCTGAATACAAAATTCTATATATTTCAGCTTATATTCTCTCCTTAACTGTTTCTAATACTTAGGCATAGAATTAGCATTCTGAACTGTGTCATTCTAAAAACATTCATATTCAGAAAAGCTCATATAAGCATACTTCATTCATTTAAATTCTTGACTGATGGTAAACCTAAAAGTCAAACACTGAAATGATATAGTATTACTTTACATAAAAGATTTCCCCTATAAGAAAAGCACACCAAAGAGCTTAAATGGACTACTTTCAGAGTCGATTATAAAAGGAAGAAGGATGCAGCGTGAATAAGTATGTGTTCTAGGTAGCATGTATTTACCATGATAGGTATTTAACCAGAAATATGACATATGGGGTATAAAAGCAAGCTTCTCTGGTAGAAGCTACATTTTCACAATTAAGAGATAGGGCAATTGAATATCTGGTTTAAAAAAACATTTTTTATTTAGAAATGTTGGTAGCTAAAGGTAAATTCAATGATTGGAAGTAACAATGTTCTAAAGTCTTAATTATAAGGGCAGAAAGGAGGAAAGAAGAAAGGAAAAAAGAAAAGAGGGAAAGAAAACAAAGAAAGACAAAGAGTAACGTTTTATTTTTAAATTCTGTCGATCTTTAATGCAAGAGGGTTACATTGGACTTTAAGTTAATTAAGTATTAAAATCAATCATCTGAAAGTTTTAATATTTAATATTGTTAGATTGTATATCAAAGTAGTTTTATTATTTATTTACTCCAAACCTTTCCAGAATACTTCATTTGACAACAGGGGGTCTGTTTCTCACAAGATAAGTGCATTTACAGTGCCAAATAAATTATATATAAAAGCATTTGTCTTAATACATGTCATTCAATATTAAATATCACCCCTTGGTAAAACCCTGAAACTTTAATTCATTTTTAGCAACCACACAATTTTACTATCCAAGTGTTGTCTAACAAACAGGTATAAGACTACAATAAGGGTCAACATATAAGAACAATGATCAAAAGAAAATCAAAACAGATTGAATCCTTATAATTTTCACGCTATCAGAATAAGCTGTTTAGGGCAAACAATTCACTGTAAATTAAAATACTAGACTCATAAACAATATACCTACTGAGAAACATGCAGAATATGAGAGGTTCACAGGTGGACTTAAATATTTTATATTACAAACTAAGAATGTATTTTGCCTTTCAATATTAAAATGCTATAAAGTCATGAGAAAGTGACACTTGTGACCACATGAACCAAGAGAAAACTGAGCACTATAAGAGTCAAACTGCCAAACAGAAAGCTCTCCACAGTGTATTCTCATGCAGTTTCAGAGGTCTCCTGAGCAGATGCTCAAGATGCAGACTGGGAAATTAGCTTGGCCTAGTGAGCAAAACCAAACCTTTTATTATGATGTAGCCATATGAAAATACTTTCAATTCTTGCTGTTCCTCTTTTATATATTTATATATTATTTATATATCCTATTTTATATAGATATTACCTCTAGCCATTAAATGATTCAACCTGGTTTTCATAAAATCAAGGTTAATACAACATACAATTAGGAATTTAGGAAAAATAAAATTTGAAAAGAGAAAACAGAAATCATAATTTGGCGAATTATATTAAACTGATGATAATTAAAAATAAGAAAAAGGAACAAATGGCTACTCTTCATACAAACATCAAATCAAATCATTTTGTCCAAAAAAACCAATGAACAAAAATCTCTCCTTGGTGCAAACATGGGGAGGCCAGGGGTATGTTCAGGAACACCTGACCAATTGTGGGGCAATCCTTCTAAAAGTCCATATGAATCTGTTATTTATCCCTTGGTTTTTAGTAAGTAGTAGGGCTGGGAAACCTAAGGACGTTTTAGTACTTCCTTTAGTTGAAAGATAGCCCTTTCAATTAAATAATAACAACAGCAGCAAACACATAGCACTTATTGGGAAGCAAAGCTATTTAAACCACTATACACATTAACTTATTTAAACCTTACAACAATTCTATGAAGTAGATACTATAACACCTTTTACAGATAAGGAAACCACAAAGAAGTTATGTGACTTATGTAAGGTCACAGGGCAAAGCTACCTCAAATGACAACAATCACTTAATAAGTGGCCTAACAAAAATTAAGCCAAGAATTATAGGGTAGTTTCCTTTGTTATGTTAACGATAACGTAATACCAAAGAATTCAGTTTACTTTTCTCGCATGCAAGCTGTTTCGAAATCTGAGATATTGAGATAAACAGATCCTTAATAGTTATAAGGTGTACACATCTTGTACAGATCACCATCTCAGAGTAAATGCATTATCTAGTAAGGAAAGCAAGTAATAAGTAAGCTGTGGATACACCATAATTCACATATTCCTCAGCAAAATTATAATTTATGAAAAAAATCACACTTGATCTTTGGAATCGTTATCAAATAGCCAAAACTGTAGTTGGGGATTTTAAATCATTATTTAAGTCCCCAAATGCTATAAATTCACATTGCACCAGTCACTTCAGTACCTCACTGAGGGAAGGCCAGCAGCTAAGAAGCACCAGTCCTTGCTAGCCAAAGTAGCTTACATAAAAACATTTCCACATTCCTCCATTCAGTTTTATGCATCTCTTTTCCTCCTGAGGAGGCCTTTCCTCTTCACTTTTCTAAATCCTGTACATAATTCCAACATTCAACTTTTCCTTTAGGGACCAGCACCAGAAGTAATTTCTCCCTGCTCTTCCATAGCAGTATTTCCCCTGCTCTGGATGTGCCTCTGGGCTTGGCAAAAACATACTTTTTTATTAGAATAAGTTTTTTTTAATGGTTCCCCTCTATTTATAGCAAGTGCTAATTTGTTTAGGATAATCTGTGGCCAAAAGATTTCCTATTTACATAAATTTATTTAAAGAAAGAAAGAATTCATGAAAGGAAAAATATTAAATAAATTATAATAAAGTAGTAGGCATAGTTAAAATCCTTAAGGTGTTATATAATAAATGATTAATGTTTTGAAAATAATGTTACAGCAGAAATTGTCACTCACCAACCTTATTAAGCAATCCTTGATACATCACTTCTATTGTTTATATAAACTATTATCCTTATCATAAGTAGTTATTCGCTTATCATACATTTTTGTAAATGCAAACTATGTATTCCTTGAGGGCAGAGAAAGTATTTTTCATTCCTTTGTACCCCCATAATATGCAGATATTATCCAATAGGAATAAAACCTATTCATTAATTCATCAAAAACAGACAACACAATTATAAATGTGGTTCATGCTACTGGTAAACTAAACATCACTCTGGGAAATGCTTACTTATCTCTTCTTTAAGAGGTCCTAAATTCAGGGTAATGCCTAACCCTCGGAGTCCACTCTCCCTTCTCCCTCAACATGCTCTGGCTACCTAAGTCTTCTTTCTATTCCTTAAAAAAAAATACAGCTCATTGTCTCTTTAGGTCTTTGCACATCCCCATCTCCTCTTCTGGGAACACTCTGCTCTTCATATCATTCAGGTTATCTGCCCAAATTCAACTAGCACAGAAATGTTTTCCTGGAATATATCTAATCCACTGGCAAATCTTGTCTGTTCTACCCTCAAAATAAAATCCAGAATCAAAACCATTCTTTACAAACAACCACCTTGATCTAGGTCACACTCATTAGACCCAGAAAAAGGAAACAGTCATCTTTAACTTTGCCCTCTGCCTAGAAACCCTCACCTTTCTTGCTGTAGGCAACATGAAATCTGTGTATTTTACTCAACTTCTGAACTATGCTTTTTTAGCAAGACCATCCACTTATAGGAAAAAGAAGCCACTTGTTGTGTTGAGCTGGAACTAAAAGGTTAGTTCATAAACACACTCGTATGGTGGGTGAGAACTGTCATAAGTCCTTGTGTTTCATTTAAAAGTTTTAACTTCAGGAAATTTCTGAGAAGCAAGTAAACGTTATTGTTACACAATATGCAAGCTTTACAAAGTTAACCATCCATAAATAAATAATAAAAGAACCACATACAGGTCAATGATGAGAATGTGTCATAAGGCAATGATTATGATTAATCAAATTAATAATATTCATGAAAAAAGTTAACCACTGGAATTTCCAACTATCCTTCCATACATTACAAAAAAATAGTTTTTTGATTATAAAAGCAGAGTTTGAAAGCATTTCAGAATAACATCTGGTTTATATTTGACATAAAGTAGACACTATCTTGTGGCTAATCTTTTAAGTCAATTTTATTAAAAATACATACATACAAATACAAACATGATATACTATATAACTAACTGCATTTACTCCTATTTTGAAAGATGTTTTTACTTTTATTTCAGTTATCTATCTTCTCTTCAGAAGACATTAAATTTTAGATAAAAGGACACTATGGAAAAAAAATTATATGTATTTCTAAATTTCATATAATACCTATCTCATGACTGTTACAAGGATGAAATAAAGTATATGGGGACATATATCAAAAGCTGCAGTGTACTATGGTTCACTGTTGTCATTCCTGGCAATAATAATAAACATTAAAAATTCTTCATAAGACAGCAGATGCATTACTTGTTACATGTTTTTAAGGTTATATTGATCTCAGCTAAATAAAAACAGTAGAGTAGGAACAGACTAGAAGAGGGAAGAAATGATAGGGACCGGGGGCAGAGAAATTCTAAGCAGAAAAGGGTGGGTCCCTGACAAAACCCCACCTTCAAGCCGAAATGCCTGAAACCCACAGCCCAAAGTTAGAACTTCTATCCCTGTTTTCCCACTCGAATGTTGCCTTTTCCTAAACTACCCATGGCCCACCCTGCCCCTTCATCCTGTGCCTATAATATAGGACACCCAGGACTCAGCCAGCACAGAGAAGGAAGTAGCTGATGCAGAGGACTACGACTGAACATGGGAGAGAAGTGGCTTGACTTGAAAGGGACAGCTTTACAGAGGGACAGCTTGCATAACTTTGGAGAATAATCCAGCTGGAGATGGCCAGATTTCAGGGGAAGAAGATTACCTACCCACCCCATCTCCTTTCCAGCTCCCCTTCCCACTGAGAGCCACTTTCATCAGCAATAAAATCCCCCGCATTTACCATCCTTCAATTCATTCATGCAACCTCATTTTTCCTGGATGCTGGACAAGAGCTCGGGAGCCACAAGTGCAGATACAAAAGGCTGTCGCACTGATTCTTTGCCCTTCCTGGCAGAGGGCAGCTGCCTCAGCAAAAAGGCAGAAAGCCCACTGAGCTGTTAACACTTAAGCCGTCTGCAAAGGGCAGAGCTAAAAGAACAATGTAACATGCCCTCTGGGGCTTTAGAGGTCACAGGAAGCCCCACCTAGACACTGCTATGGGGCCCGAAGTTTGCTCCTACTGGAGCCCAAAAGTGCTTGCTCTGGCTCCCGCACCTGCTCACCTGCGCGCTCCCTCCCGTGAGGGGTGGAAGGCAGACAGCCCATTCCAGCACTTGTGCACTCCAGTTTCCACCTCGTTTGCTCACAGGCTCCCTCCTGCAAGGAGTTGAGAGCAGAGGGCTGTGTAAATGAGGCACTCCTGTCATGAGTCCCATGAAGAAGTCAAGCAAATATCCTGCTTCAGAAAGAGCATTCTTGGGGGAGAAAACATTGTATACCAGGGCTCAGGGAAGAGGCAGTGCATGCACATTTCATGTAAAGTGTGTAGGGAGTCAAGCTCAGCTGGGTTGATTTTCAGGCTTAAGAAGCAGAAAAGGACTGTAAAACACATGGCTTATAGACCTTCTCAAGATTCAGAGCTTTTTCCTAATGTCAATGGAAACTACTTTTAAGTAAAGGAGGGCACCATCTACTACTTCTCCATATTTAAATTTTCTTCAACTATACCAAATTACACACCTCAGCACTTCCACACATGTGGCTCCTCTGCAAGGCACTACTGTTCTTACCTTCTTCGCCTAACCAACTGCTACTGGCCCTTAAGATACAGCTCAAAAGTCACTCTTCCCCAACATGCCTTCTCCTAATTTGATTCAGATGTCCACTTACCTTATGCATAACTCCACCCTAATATTAACCATTCTTTAGTATAATGGTTGGTTTTCGACTAACTTCTATTGTGAGGATAGGGGACCTGTTTTACTCATCTATACTCTAAGTTACTAGCACCCCAGAACTTGCAAAAATCATTTATTCAATGAATCAACAAAAACAAAGACATGCTTCAGTATAATTCCCAGATATGAGGACTAATTGAGCTATACTTGTTCTACACAGAAGCACACAAATTGAAATGATTTAAGAGAACCTGTAGTATGTCGTAGGAATAGATATGGATTAAACTATTTGAGATAAAAGATCTGAGTTTTCCATCTTATTATTTTTTTAAACTATGCCATAAATAAGACCTAAAACAGTCACTTAACAAATATATACTGAGCACCTACTATAGCCAACACAGCACTGATCCTCATATCAAATGCAAACTCAATAGGCAGTGAGCTTAATATTATATACTACTTGGTGAAAATTACCACCATGATACTACATGTTACAATGACATTGAAATGTAGTATTTACTTTCAACCACAACTTTGGACATTCTCAAATCACATAACAAACTACATTACTTAGAATGTTTTCTTTTCCACAAAACCAAAATCCTTTTTGAAATGTCAGCCTTGAACATCATAAAATTATACAGAATGATGAGGAAACAGGCTTATAGTGCATATAAATATGAAAGCATATTAGCCTGCATTTAATTACCAGTTCAAACAACAACCTGATCTAACCTTTGACAAGTAAAATAAATGTTCTGAATAATTTAACTAAAGCAAACATTTGCTGTTAATGCTAGCTAATTATAGTAAGAGCTGGAAAGATAAGAGGAAGAGAAATGACGAAGAGAAAGGAAGAGAAAGGGAGATGAAATTTTTAAATTAAGGTTGAGATCTGCAATTATTCATTGAAACATGATTTTTTTCAATGAATTTATTCACAGAAAAGGGCAAACTCAGTAGAAGAAAGTTTCTTTATAAATACTCAGATAAAGAAACATTTCAGTTTATTAGCTTATTTTTTCAGTCAGTAAAAAATTATCCATCTACCACGGGAACAGGAAAACAAGTTATAGAATTAGGGTACAATCAATCTCCTTCTCTCAAGGGGCCCAAAATTTAGTTAAGAAAAAGTCCAGGAAATGGGTTGCCAAATAAATAAATATAAGTAAATAATGAAATAAAATACAGATGCCCAATTAAATTTAAATTTCAGAAAAACAACAAACATAATATTTAAGACACTTATACTAAAAAGTATTCATTATTTATTGAAAATCAAATTTAACAAGGAGTTCTGTATTTTATCTGACAACCCTACCAGTAGACAGACAAGGAGACATTGTAGGAGCTCCAGGATTAAAAGAGATCTCAAAGGACAAGACCCCAAAAGAACTCATCCAAAGGCAGGAAAGACATGTTTTTTCCAGAGCTGCCATTTGATTGTTACTGGAAAAAACTAAAATGTGTGATTCAAATGTACTGACCCAGCTCCACGGAATCTTGTTTTTCAATTACCCTGAAAAAAGGAGCTACAAAGAAATATAATAGATAAATGAACAAACTTCTTAGTGGAAACCATCAGCTACCATATGGCAGAAAAATCAAATATTCTGACAAGAATACAAAAGCTGCTGAGTAGAAACAGAGTATAAGACTATTCTTAAACAGTTCTGAGACTACAGCTGACCCTTGAACAACATGGGTTTGAACTGCACCGGTCCATGTGGATTTTCTTCTGCATGTACCTCTCCTGAGACAACAAGACCGAAACCTCTCCCCTTCCACCTCCTCCTCAGCCTACTCAATGTGAAGGCAACAAGGGTAACTTCCGCTAAATGAATAGCAAATATATTTTCTCTTCCTTAGGATATTCTTAATAACATTTCCTTTTCTCTAACTTTATTGTAAGAATACAGTATAGTACATATAACACACAAAATATGTGTTAATCAACTGTTTATGTCATTGGTAAGGCTTCTGGTCAACAGTAGGCTATCAGTAGTCAAAGCATTTGGGAAGTCAAAAGTTACATATGGATTTTTGACTGCATAGGGGTCAGCACCCCTAACTCCCATGTTGCTCAAGGATCAGCTGTATTATCTTTACCAGTGAAGAACGTATAAGTGCATAATTTGGGGGGGATGAAATCCAAAGAAAATGTGAACTTTGTTAATTTGTTGAGACTAATATAAAATATTACGTTAACTCTTTCATTCATGAATTAACATAGTATTTGAACTCTTGTATTAATGTTAATAATTATACATGATACAGCACAAGAATCTAAGGTATGATCATCAAAATTTATGGGACCATAAATTTTTAAAACATTAAATAATGCAAAATGTGAAAATATGTTGTAGTCCATATTAAAATGGCCAATTTAATTGATTAGTAGCTTCAAAAATGATGAGCTTACTTGCTGATGGAGTAGAAACTTCTATTAACTTGGATACAGGAGCCAAAAAGTCTCAGTATAAATATGCAAATGTTCCAATTGTAGTAGAAGACTATCATTATTTACAGGGGCAAGAAAAATTCCAATTTCCCAAACATAACATATAAATATATATAGACTTTATAAAAGTGATAGTAAAAAATGATAGTCACTTAAAATATTAAAATATTATTAAATAATAATCTTGAGTATCATTGCAAAGTGATCTGACTTAGGGGTTTCTCTCAGAATCCACATTGATTGTAATGGTAATGGTTCCATTTTTTTCATAAAAGAGATTTGTACACATGTAAACTTCTGTCCATATGTGTTCTAACACCAAAACTGTTTAGGTTGCCCATGTAAGAAAACTGACATATATTAAAATGTCATTATAAGCCCTCAAAATGAGAATAAACTATTTCAATTTCATTTGCATAAGAGGGAAAGACTAAAGCACTGAGAAGGTGAAAAAAAGGATACAGGAGAGGAGCTAATTATAAAAGAACACAATACATAGTGCTCACATAATATCTTGAAGTCAGAAAACATAAAGGCTCTACGGTGATTGTCAAAGAATGTTTCAAGACTTCAATGAATACTAAAAAACAAAACAATTCTATAAACTCTACATAGAACAGATACAGGCCAGAAAGGGTGTATGAAAAGAATTAACAAAACTGAATAAACTGGGACTACAGAGGAGCTACACAAACCCTATCCCAACTCCCAGGGAATTTTACTAGCAAAAATATACACCTCCTTTTCCAATGTATACAATTAGGTAAAAGAATGTAGCATACTATCTCCAAAATTTCATTGAGTACCGTAATAAAATGTCTAAAAACTAAGTACATTAGAGTTCTATAATTCTTGCTATCCTAATTTACATGAAATCATTGCATAAATAATTTTTAGAATTTTGAAATCTATGTGTAAACTTCAGTAAACAATCAAAAGTAAATGACAAAACTTCATACCATGCTTTGTCATCTGTGGAACGATGATGCAGTTCAATTATATTTATTGAACAAATTAGCATCATTTGTCTTTCTCTGTGCTAAGAACTGTTTGGAGTAGTGATGATTGCTAATATTTCACTTAATGCTTACTAAATGCTAGACACTGTGTTTTATGTGTATTATTATCCCATTTAATCTTCTCAGCAATCCTACCAGACAGGAATCATTATTACCCCCATTTTACATAGGTGGCAATTGAGTCTAGCAAGTTAACGATTTCATCTCAGGGTCGCACACTAAGTGGCTGGAAATTGAAGTGAACCTTCTTCAGAAACTCATTTTAAGATATCCTACTGCTTTCTCACTATGTACAATGGCATGGGGAAAGGAACATCAGGAAATAGAGATAAGAAAAGAAACATCTCCTGGGAGGTACAACACAAAAAAAATGCAGACCACATAATGAAAACTAGAATGTTACAGCAAAGAAGATGTATTAAAAGGAGCTCTAACTCTGAAAGGTCAAGGGGTAAATACAGGGGTCTCAAAAGACTTTCTGGAGAGGGGAATATCTAGGACAGGCTTTGAAGAAATAGTATTTCAACAGGCAGAGATGGACAGAGAAAGTTGATCAGAGGTCAACTCAAAAAAGATTGTTCTGAAGCCAGCAAAATGGATAATAAAATAGTAAATACCCATGTTTGCAACAGAGAAAGCTGCACTGAGAAAAAGCAGCTGCAAAACAGACATAAAATTATATCATATGAAATGCAAATTATGAACAATAAAGCTTTACATTTAAATAGCAGTTTGCAGTTTACAAAAATTTTCACATATATCATGCATTCTCAATGGCAGTGATATTGTCTCCTAGTGGACAAGATTGGTGCACAGAGTGGGTGTAGGGAATCATAGATACTACAATAGTTTATGGTCCTCCAATGGAATATAGTACATAAAGAGAAACATAGTTTATCTGTGTATATTTGTGTTATTAAACTTTCACAGTGGAGGATGACTGGGAGAAGTTTTTCTTTAAAGACTTTTCAGGGGTGCAATGATTGTTTTAAAAGGTTCAGAAACACTGACAAATACTACATTATTTGATCATCCCAACCATCTAATAAGTAAGCAGGTATCATTTCCTTTTGTAAAAAGCATGAAACAAATAATACAGGAAGATTTAAAGAGATGAACGAAGGAGAAAAACAAGCAGTGCACGGAACGGAATTTTATACATATACACAGCCAATAACATAAAATAATGTGCAGCCTCACTCACAGTTAAAGAAATGTCAACTAAAACAATTAGATGTAATTTTTCACCTATCAGAATGCAAAATAAAAAAGGTAGATAATACCCAGTCTTGGTAAGAATTTGAAGAAATAGGCATTTTGATGCTAATGAACTTGATTTAAAAAGTGCAAGTTTAGGAAGGCAATAACTATCAAAATTACTAATGCATCTAACTTTTGAATCAACAATTCTACCACTAAAAATGTATCCTACTTATATATCCTCTAGCCAAATCTATGCAGAAAGAAGTTGATTGTAATAGTGAAAAACCATAAGCAATCTAAATGTTCTATAATCCTTGGGTTTATAAATTATGGTAATCAAGCAAGGCACAGTGACTCACAGCTGTAATCCTTGTTCTATGTAACATACACGGACAGAAGTTTATATGTGCACAAATCCTTGGAAGGCCAAGCCTGGGAGATCACCTGAGGTAAGGAGTTCAAGACCAGCCTGGTCAACATGGTGAAGCCCCATCTCTACTAAAAATACAAAAAAAAATTAGCCAGATATAGTGACAGGAGCCTGTAATCCCAGCTACTCAGGAGGCTGAGGCAGGAGAATCGCCTGAGCCTGGGAGGCAGAGGTTGCAGTGAGCCGAGATTGCTCCATCGCACTACAGCCTGAGTGACAAGACAAACTCCATCTCAATAAACAAATAAATACATACATACATAAAGGTAATCCAGAAATAGAATAATAGGTAGGAATTTAAAATGCTCTGATGTAAAAAAAAAAAAAATATGTACACAGCATACTGAAATCAACAATGCTACCTGTATGACCCCATTATTTTATAAAAATATACAAATGTAATTTTGCTGTGTGTTAAAATTTCTGGACACACAAGAAACCAACAAAGCATGAGGAGGAATTCTCCAACTGTATACATAAATGTACACTTTAAAAAACAGGACATGAGGATTTTTTTTTTGAGACAGAGTTTCACTCTTGTTGCCCAGGCTGGAGTGCAATGACATGATTTCGGCTCACTGCAACCTCCGCCCCCAAGGTTCAAGCAATTCTCCTGCCTCAGCCTCCCAAGTAGCTGGGATTACAGGCACCCGCCACCATACCCAGCTAATTTTTTTTATTTTTAGTAGAGATGGGGTTTCCCCCTGTTGGCCAGCCTGATCTTGAACTCCTGACGTCAGGTGATCTACCTGCCTCGGCCTCCCAAAGTGCTGGGATTACAGGTGTGAGCCACCACACCCGGCCAGGGATGTATCTTTTAAAAATATTTAATTATAAAAATGTTAAAATGACTTGCTCCAGTTCTTAAAATTGTGAAGCAAAATTATGAATACAATTCCATTCTTTTGGATCAAAATCCATTGTTTCTTATTATATTACTTTATAAAGCTTACTACTGTTCAGAAAAAATCCATATTGGTGATTAAATATGGTAATGTCTATGGTTCCATAATACTTACTGAAGCATAAATGCCCCTGTAGGTTCTCAAAATGTCTTTCATGATCTACCCACACCTGTGTTCCCAATCCTCCCTTCCATGTCTTCTTAGTTTCTAAAAAGCGTCTAGTGTTTTCCTACCCCTCTGTTTTCTTGAATAACAAGTCTTGGTCAAGAAATCCTCTCCCAACCAATTCCTCTTCCTAAAACACTTTACTTCTTTTTTAAATCGATCTATTCTCATGACCTGGCATATAATAATAAATATTACTGAATGAGTGAAAATATATCCATCGGAACAGATTCTACTAATCACTTTGTAAAGTTAATGTCAAATGCTCCATTCTCTCTGAAATGCTTCCTAACTTCTTTTCATTCAGTTTTAGAATGTTAAATTCAGAAATTAAGTCATATTTCTGCTTGTAATGGGGAAAAGTAAACAAAACAAGAGGTTTCTTTCTTCCAAGAGAATAAAAGGGGAGGAATACCCTTGAGAAGAGAAAAACCCTAGAATATACCAGCAACCATTAATTCTTTCCATCACCATGCTTATTTCTATAGAAGAAAAACTTCCAGAATCAATTTATTCATTTATTTATTTATTTTTTAAGAGACAGGGAATCTCTCTGTTGCATACACCGGAGTGCAGCAGTGCATTCATAGCTCACTGCACTCTCCAACTCCTAGACTCAAGTAATCCTCCAGCCTTAGTCTCCCAAGTAGCTGGGACTACAGATGAGTGCCACCAGGCTCGGTTAATTTCTGTTTATTTTATGTAGAGACCAGGTCTCCCTATTTTGCCCAGGCTGATCTCAAACTCCTGGCCTCAAACAATCCTCCCAACATGAGCCACAACGCTTGGCCCAGAATCTACTACTATTGACACTGGTGATTTAGTCAACATTATCTAGGCTTAAATTGAGGAACTGTCCTCACTATCTGAGATTAGACAAATTAGCTAAACTGTGTCTCAGTTTCCTCACACGTAAAATGGTGAATACTCAATTCACAGGTTTTGTGAAGATTATATGAATATCCCTGAAGTATTCAGAATATCTGACATATACATAGTAAGCATTCAATAAATATTAGCTTTAATTGTTATCACCATTACCAGCACACTGTCACTACTCTAGTGAATATATTTACACAGTAAGGTTAGAATAAAATCAACGACAGGATGGCACCTACAGTTGAAAATGATGGAACTTTTGAGTGATCCATAATATTTGTTCAAAACCTTATACATTATAATTAGATATTCCATGCTGTTTTCTCAACATGTCTGTAGAGGAAGGAAAGAAGGTAGTAAGCAGAAATTGAGGAAATCCAGGGCTGCACAAATATAATATACATTCAACTTAGTATTTATTGAATCCTCCCATGTGCCAAAAGCTAGTGTAGAAGATAAGCATTTAGTGGTGAATAAGTAACTTACTGTCCCCAGAAAATATACGTTCTAGGAAAAGACAGTAAGACAAGGATAAAGAGTTCACATATCAAGTAGCAACAACACATGTTATGAAGAAAATGTAAAGAGGCCTAGGGATATAGAAAGACGGGATATGACTGAAAGCTTATTTGGGAGCTGGGAGCTTATCTGAGAAAGTGTAGTCTTAGGAAGCACCTCTGAAGTGGTGATATTTGAATGAAGTGAGGGAACAAGCCACATGATAACCTGAAAGAAGAGCATGCTGTGAACAGCAAATGCAGAAGACCATAAAGTGGGAAACAGCTTGGAGGTCTGGAGATACTGGGAGAAAAAGAAGGGGAAATAGAAGAGAGGCTGGGTCACTTCCATCCTTTCAGGCCATGAAAGGACTTTCATACACAGTGGCATGGAAAGCCATTGGGAGCTTTTGAGCAAGGGTGTGACATGATATGATCTATTCTTTAGAAAGATCACAAATCTTTCAACTGATCAAAAGCATTGACTACTTGCCCATCCACTCAGCCCCTTCTTCAGAAAAGAGCCCTTCCTCAGAAAGGTTAAGAACAAAGGCAAGTCCTCAAAATTGTATTACACTATGGTATATGAGAAAGTACAAAATAAGATAAAAAGCAACCACCACAGAAACCTGAAACAAGATCAGTAAAAAAAGAAACCAAACAACTTAGTAAAAGAAGGTAAACCAAGTAACATAAATGGGCATCTAGCCAGATGACAATCTTCAAGATGTTTCTCATATTTTTGGAGAAATAAAAACATCTGCACAAAATAAGCACAGAAGCAAAATGAGACAATCATATAATAATACACAATACTAAATTTAATTTGATTTTATATTTGTATATCCAAACCTTATATTCTGTTTTCTTTTTCATATATTCATTGTTATGTTCAGGCTCCTGCTATAGGTTTGAACGTTGGATCCCCTCCCAAATTCCTGTTGAAATTTAATCCCCAATGCAACAGTATTAGGTTTTTTAGGGGGGGCTGGGAGGGGTGGCTGAGACAAGGTCTCACTCTGTCGCCCAGGCCAGAGTGCAGTGGCATGATCATGGCGCACTGCAGCCTCCGCGTACAGAGCTCAAGCGATCTGCCCACCTCAGCCTCCCAAAGTGCTGAGACTACAGGCATGAGCCACCGTACCCAGCCCCCAATGCAGCAGTATTAAGAGGTAGGGCCTTCAGGAGGTGATTTCGCCATCAGGACTTCACCCTAATGCATAAGGTTAATGCTTATTAAAAGGGCTGGAGGGAACTAGCTACATCCTTTTTTGCCCTTCCATCCTTTTCACCATGTGAGTATACAATATTAATCCCTCAGGAGAATGCAGTAACAAGGTACCATCTTGGAAGCAGAGACCAGCCCTCACCAGACACTGAACCTGCTCTCATCTTGATCTTGCACTTCCTAGCCTCCAGAATTGTGAAAAATAAATCTCTGTTCCTTGTAAATTATCCAGTCTCTGGTATTTAGTCACAGCAGCACAAATGGAGTAAGACAACTCCTTATACAAAATTACATCATACTTTTTGTTCTACTCCTCTTTCACCCCCTCATTCTCTACTTGGGCAGATCTATAGGGAAAGGCAGATAAAAGGGACTCATTTATGCACGACCCTCTTAATATATACTCTAGTAAGCACCCAAAGCCAGAAAAAGACAGAATTAAGCACTACAATATTTTGTGGAAAAGCCAGGTACTCAGTCCATTTTGATAACAAAACAAGTAGAAACAAATATTTGAAAATACATTAAATTTCAAGCAAGAAAATGCTAGCTCAAAACACTACAAAAAAAAAATTGTTCACTTCATCAGTCTATATGTCTTTTAGTCTCGAACTCTAAGACTTACTAGACATTTCCACTTATGTCTCTTCTGTCCTTCTCTGACTTCCCTATTTTAAGCTAGCATCATCTGGATTAGTCTTCAAGCCTCCGGACAAGAACTCCCAGAATCCCTCTCTTGCTCCCCTTAATCTCCTCAATAAAGATCACTGCAGTTAGATTGATTTTTAAAACAGTAAATCTAATCATATCACTCTCCCTATTGAAACCCCTTCGATGAGTGACTACTCACAGGCTGAAATTTCTAAGAGAATCTACAAGCCCCTGTGTGGCCCTTAGCCACCAACCTGGCTCAGTCGCTACTGTCCCTGAGCTCTCTGGGCTCCAACCACACTATCTGTAAACTCTGCAAAACCGAAGTTCATTCCAGCCGCAGAGCCTTTACAAAAGTTTCTTCTTCAGCTTGCAACATCTCTGTCCCAATTTGCCTGGGGAACAAAACATAAATTTCACTTCCTTATGTGAGGTCTTGTTGGACACTGCCCACCACCACTAGATTAGTTCTCTTCCTTACTTGACTTCTGGGTGGCCCTATCTTTCCATCATTGTACTTATCACAATTATACATGTAAGAGAAAGGGTGGGGGGAAGAGGGTATGATGGAAGCAGGGGTGTTTACATATATACACATATGTGTATTTTAAAGGTTTAGTGCCAGCCCTGAATTCATGAGGACAAGAAAAATGCCTAACACGGTGCTGGTACAAAGAAGGCATTATTATTATTATTATTATTATTATTTTGAGACAGAGTCTTGTTCTGTCGGCCAGGCTGGAGTGCAGTGGCATAATCTCGGCTCACTGCAACCTCCGTCTGCCGGGCTCAAGCAATCCTCCTACCTCAGCCTCTCGAGTAGCTGGGATTTGAGGCGTGTGCCATGGCATTATTAATATTTGTGGGGAAAAGGTGAGATAAAATTGGACGCAGCACATCAGGATGCCACAATGACGTGTCATAAATCAAGATGTCTCAGATAACGGGTTAACTATGCATTTTTATTTTTAATGAATCTGGTTTTATTTTTAAAATAGGTAAAAACAGCCTGGACATGGTGCCTCACACCTGTAATCCCAGCATTTTGGGAGGCCGAGGCAGGTGGATCACCTGAGGTCAGGAGTTCAAGACCAGTCTGGCCAACACAGTGAAATGCCATCTCTACTAAAAATACAAAAATTAGCCAGACATGGTGGCACATGCCTGTAGTCCCAGCTACTTGGGAGGCTAAGGAAGGAGAATCACTTGATCCCAGAAGCCAGAAGTTGCAGTGAGCCAAGATCATGCCACTGCATTCCAGTCTGGGCCACAGAGCGAGACTTCGTCTCAAAAAAAAAAAGGGGGGGGGAGGGGAACTGATCCAACCTAAAATGCGTAATTCAACAGCAACAAGTATACAAAGTATACAAATACACCTAGATTGAAAATATCGATGGGGGTTTGGGGGGTGGTTACAACTAAATTCATCAGCAAAAAGAGGGTAATCAGAGCTCATTTCTCTCTGTTTAGAGGGAGTGACCATAATTTAGATTTAAGTGACAAGAAAGGAAATACAATATTTTTAAAGGAGTAAATATGGAAAGACTTAACCCTTTCTCTCACAGACTCTTTATTCTCTCACTCCACAAGGCATTCCTGCATATTACTGAATTAGACATAAAATGCCACACATTAGCCAAAGCTTTTACTTGAATAGTTATATTTTCTTGAAAATTAAGTGGACAAACATGATCCAGTGGGTTTCATCCCTGGGATGCAAGGCTGGTTCAACACATGAAAATCAATAAACATAATCCAGCATATAAACAGAACCAAAGACAAAAACCACACGATTATCTCAATAGATGCAGAAAAGGCCTTTGACAAAACTCAACAACCCTTCAAGCTAAAAACTCTCAATAAATTAGGTATTGATGGGACGTATCTCAAAATAATAAGAGCTATCTATGACAAACCCACAGCCAATATCATACCGAATGGACAAAAACTGGAAGCATTCCCTTTGAAAACTGGCACAAGACAGGGATGCCCTCTCTCACCACTCCTATTCAACATAGTGTTGGAAGTTCTGGCCAGGGCAATCAGGCAGGAGAAGGAAATAAAGGGCATTCAATTAGGAAAAGAGGAAGTCAAATTGTCCCTGTTTGCAGATGACATGATTGTATATCTAGAAAACCCCATCATCTCAGCCCAAAATCTCCTTAAGCTGATAAGCAACTTCAGCGAAGTCTCAGGATACAAAATCAATGTGCAAAAAGCACAAGCATTCTTATACAGCAATAACAGACAAACAGAGAGCCAAGTCATGAGTGAACTCCCATTCACAATTGCTTCAAAGAGAATAAAATACCTAGGAATCCAACTTACAAGGGATGTGAAGGACCTCTTCAAGGAGACCTACAAACCACTGCTCAAGGAAATAAAAGAGGATACAAACAAATGGAAGAACATTCCATGCTCATGGGTAGAAAGAATCAATATCATGAAAATGGCCATACTGCCCAAGGTAATTTACAGATTCAATGCCATCCCCATCAAGCTACCAATGACTTTCTTCACAGAATTGGAAAAAACTACTTTAAAGTTCACATGGAAGCAAAAAAGAGCCCGCATTGCCAAGTCAATCCTAAGCCAAAAGAACAAAGCTGGAGGCATCAAGCTACCTGACTTCAAACTATACTACAAGGCTACAGTAACCAAAACAGCATGGTACTGGTACCAAAACATAGATATAGACCAATGGAACAAAACAGAGCCCTCAGAAATAATGCCACATATCTACACTATTTGATCTTTGACAAACCTGAGAAAAACAAGCAATGGGGAAAGGATCCCCTATTTAATAAATGGTGCTGGGAAAACTGGCTAGCCATATGGAGAAAGCTGAAACTGGATCCCTTCCTTACACCTTATACAAAAATTAATTCAAGATGGATTAAAGACTTAAATGTTAGACCTAAAACCATAAAAACCCTAGAAGAAAACCTAGGCATTACCATTCAGGACATAGGCATGGGCAAGGACTTCATGTCTAAAACACCAAAAGCAATGGCAACAAAAGCCAAAATTGACAAATGGGATCTAATTAAACTAAAGAGCTTCTGCACAGCAAAAGAAACTACTGTCAGAGTGAAAAGAGAACCTACAGAATGGGAGAACGTTTTTGCAATCTACTCATCTGACAGAGGGCTAATATCCAGAATCTACAATGAACTCAAACAAATTTACAAGCAAAAAGCAAACAACCCCATCAAAAAGTGGGCAAAGGATATGAACCAACACTTCTCAAAAGAAGACATTTATGCAGCCAAAAAACACATGAAAAAATGCTCATCATCACTGGCCATCACAGAAATGCAAATCAAAACCACAATGAGATATCATCTCACACCAGTTAGAATGGAGATCATTAAAAAGTCAGGAAACAACAGGTGCTGGAGAGGATGTGGAGAAATAGGAACACTTTTACACTGTTGGTGGGACTGTAAACTAGTTCAACCATTGTGGAAGTCAGTGCGGCGATTCCTCAGGGATCTAGAACTAGAAATACCATTTGACCCAGCCATCCCATTACTGGGTGTATACCCAAAGGATTATAAATCATGCTGCTATAAAGACACATGCACACATATGTTTATTGTGGCACTATTCACAATAGCAAAGTCTTGGAACCAACCCAAATGTCCAACAATGATAGACTGGATTAAGAAAATGTGGCACATATATACCATGGAATACTATGCAGCCATAAAAAAGGATGAGTTCATGTCCTTTGTAGGGACGTGGATGAAGCTGGAAACCATCATTCTCAGCAAACTATTGCAAGGACAAAAAACCAAACACCACATGTTCTCACTCGTAGGTGGGAATTGAACAATGAGAACTCGTGGACACAGGAAGGGGAACATCACACACCGGGGACTGTTATGGGGTGGAGGGAGGGGGGAGGGATAGCATTAGGAGATATACCTAATACTAAATGAGGAGTTAATGGGTGCAGCCCACCAACATGGCACATGTATACATATATAACAAACCTGCACGTTGTGCACATGTACCCTAAAACTTAAAGTATAATAAAATTAAAAAAAAAAATTTGATCACACCACTGCACTCCAGCCTGAGCAACACAATGAGATCCTGTCACACACACACACATACACAGACACACACACACACACACACACACACACACTTCCAATTAGTTACCTAAACTATTAAATATTCTCAGATATAACTTTCTTATTTGGGAGTAAATTCCTTTTCTACAATCCAATAATCCCTAAATCTATTTCCCCATACAATTAAAAGATAAACTATTTAAGATAGAGTGCTACTTTATTTGACCATTTAATGCCAATATATAAAGAAAATAAAAATACCCAAGCTGGTTACTCAATTAAAACATATCAATTTCATTAATCACATTTAAAAATCTTAGTTTGTTTGCTTGAGGAACTGCCAACTACTGAAGTTCCTGAGCTCCTACACTAGTGTATGGCATATCAAATCCTAATATGGGGGGATGGAAGGAGAAGATAAACATGTGAATGAGCTGGGGAAAGAAAATCTTGGCACCAACTCAAACAAACTGCTTTATGAAGTAAAAAGACAAAGCAAACTCTAAGTCTCTGATTAAAAACACTGCCTTCCTAAAACCTATTTTAGTCGGAAACTGCTGGTCATAAGATTGGATTGGATAAATTTATTAATAGAGTCAGTATATAATAGATTTTGTGAGTTGTCAAAAGGTCTTTAGCACTTACCAGCCTGTTCAGCTACGAATGTGAATTGCAAAAGACAACCTTTAGTTAGCTCTAACACTCGTTCTGGATTTGGGGTTCTTTTGGTATTATGTTATTCTACCTTTGCTTCTGAAATGATTTACTAATCAGACAAATCTGTAGCCCTAGGAAGTCAGTGTCTGTTTCTCTTTCTCCTTCGTTCTCCACATACATACACAGACACACCTATCATTCAGATAGATAGATAGATAGATAGATAGATAGATAGATAGATAGATAGATTCGTTTCATATTGAACCTTCAAAGAATAACCCTTGTGAAGTATGTGATTCTCTCTCTCTAACCTATATAACCAAGTCCAGCACTGTATTTTCTGAAACCTGTCATGATGTTTTCTATAGCAATGACAAGGAGAAGCAGATGGAAGAGTTAGAGTATTGTCTTTCCTCCCCAAAGAAATAGATCAAGAAAGCAAAAGAATCACCCATTTTTATGGAAATGAGGGCCCCTATTCCAGAATTAGTACAGTTATACAGAATAACATCACTTTCATTTAGGAATTTTCCATCTTTCAGGATGAAAAAGCATTGTTTCTAACATACTATGGGGAGAAATTTAATGACAAATCCAAAAATCTTAAACTATGCAAAATATGTCCATATTATCTTCATTAATGGTAAACCAATCAGATACATAAAAAGATACTTCTCAGGTTGGCAGGCATGTGTGCTACCTAAATCTTATTAAATGTATATGTATTTAAGTCAATGGATAAGGAAATTTTAAATTAGAAAAGAAAATCTGAATCAGATTCAAATTAACATCTTCTTTTTACCTGTTCCTTTTGGCAGTACTTGCAAAATCTGTAGTAACAGACTATCACTTCATTATCTTCCCACAAGATACTGGTTTTCTCTAATACTTCACAATGCTTCTGAGATAGCATATCTAGCATAACACCTCTACTTCTCTCCAGCATTTAACAAGATAAAGAAAAGGCAGAAAGAGAGTAGATGATGTCGGTGTTACAAGTGTAAGAATCCAACTCTCATGAACATTCAAATTAACTATGTATCTCAAATCATTCTATTTCCCATGTAGGCATCAGATATGATCTAAGTTACTGTTTCCCTTTAAAGGAACTAATGTATTACAGGGTCATTCATTCAGTGTTAACTAATGGCAATCATTAATTAATGGTAGGGGGAGTAGTCCCACTTAAATTAAAATATAAGTAAAGGCATAGAAGTGTAAAGACCCAGGGTGGTTGTTTTAATGACTTTTCTTTAATCAAGTAAAGCTGAGTAATCAAATGTGTTTTTTGAAGAAGACTATTTCTATTTTTTATCCAAATGGAAGCCCTCAAAGAGAAACTAAAATGATAAGTTTTTAATTCACCTAACTACTCAATATCAATTTTCCTTGATTGTGTAACAATATAGTTTAAACTTTCTTCAGTGAAATTATTAAAATGAAGATGTAGATGACTAGCTTACCTCCTTTGTAATAATGCTTAGAACATGTGTATCACTATACATGCAAAAACCTACATGCAAAAACAGATACGATTTTCAGGGTTGTATCAGAAATTAAACATAGAGAGAAGAAACTTCATATATTTCATTCCAACTAAATCCATTCACAAAGCTATCTCCCAACAGGTTTATTCAAGTGTTTCTCCATGTTAGTGTAGTTGGTACAAACATTCAGAGGGCAGGAATCAGGCCCACATAATGTGCTTTTATGGCCCTGGCACAGCTTGATGCTTACTAAATCCTAGTTGAAAGACATTTGACAATACAATTGCTGAAAAATTCAATGTTCCCTTGCATGGGAAATCTTGTGCCTTGTACCTTATGATTTCAGCAGTGCCATGTGTGCTGCGATAGTTAAGGGCCTGTCAATGTTTCCATTATAAACTCTGGTTTTCAGAGGTTTCTATCTTGGCCTATAAAAATAGACTCCGGTCTGTAACTTGGCATAAAAAGTACTGGTATCAGCCCAAGAGAACATTTTTTGTTCCAAAGATTAAAATAAAAATCTGTTTAGTAGTTTTAAGTTAACAGAGTATAAAATAAAATAAAAAAAAGTTGGGGGATGGGGAGGAGGGAGAATGTTTTTAAAAAACACACGCATAAAAAATCCAGTGCTCTATCTCTCACTATTACTTCATTTTAAACTTTAAAATGATTAACACACAAAACAAACCAATGATACTGCATAAATGAAAAACCTAACAGGAATTTTAATTAAAAACATTATGGCGATTACCAAAAAAAATCATAAATTTTTAAACTACGTAAGTAGGATCTCAATAATCCCCACATTTAAAGATTGTACAAGTACCCACTAACAGTAAACTAAAACTATGTCAAAGATGTATTTTCAGATATGTAAAAATTACCTTTTAATGAACCACTAAATGAAGATTTACTGCAGATTAGGAGACAATCTTCAATTCTATTTTCAATGCATGCGTCAAGAAGTTTCTCAAACATATTATAACGAATATAAGAAACACTGAAGTAGTCTTTACAAACTGTTGAAAGATACTAGTCAAAGTTTTGTGGGTTTTTTAAGCTTAATACAGATCTGTTTCTTTCAAAAATATAATGGTTATATAAAGCTGCTGCATAGTCACAAAAGCACATCTTTTACAACAACTTTTATCTGTTAAAGAGGATGTATGTTAGTATAATCTACAAAGAAGGTGATTTGGAAATAGCCATCAAAATTAGAAGTACATTAAAAAATTTTTTTATTGTGGTAAAATACACATATTTACCAACTTATCCATTTAAGTGTACAATTTAATGTTACCAAATACGTTCATAATGTTGCTCCACCATTTTCATCATCTATCTCCATAACTTCTTATCATGTAAAACCAAATCTCTTGTTAACAAAAAAACTGAAACTCTGTAAAAATTGTAAAGGGTTTATTCTGAGCCCTTTATAAGGGAGAGTCAAAATAAGGGACCATGACCTGGGGAACAATCTCAAGAGGTCCTGAGAAAGTGTGCCTGCAGTGGCTGGGTTATGGTTTGGTTTTATGCATGTTAGGGAGATAGGAGTTACAGGCAAAGACATAAATCAATACTTGGAAGGTATACACTGATTTAGCCCAAAAAGAGCATCCTGAAGGGAGGGAGGGGAGCTTTAAGTTACAGAATGGTTTTAGGGATTCTTTAGGTGGCAGCTGGTTGAGAGAGTTAAGCTTTGTCTGAAGACTTGAAGTCACAGAAAGAAATGTTTGAGTTAAGATAAGGCAGATTATGGCCAAAGTTTTGTTATACAGATGAGGTCTCAGAGTTAGCAGCCTTCTAAGAAAATATATGGTAAATGTCTACAGACCTTAAAGGTGTCAGACTGTTAGTTAATCTCTCCTAGATTTGGGAAAGGCCTAGAAATGGAAGGCCTGACTATAGTAATGGAGTTTCCCCTTAAAAAAGATGGCTTTGCAGTGCCATTTCAATCTGATGGCCTTATGGCAGCCTTTTCAAAATATGTCAATGAAATAAATTTTTAGGTAAAATATTTTTATTTCCCTCAGGGCCCACTATCTGTCATTTGATGCTATACCAGAGTCGGCTTGGAAAGTAAGCCACATTACACTGGGTTAATAAAAACCTAATGAGAGATGTTACCGTTTGTAGGATGTGGCTTAACCACTGCTTAGCATGGCCTCAGGTCTTGCTTAAAATTTGTCTCTTATTGCCATGAAGAGTCTGTTTTGACAGTTTTATGATCTTTACTTTAACCTAAACTCCATAAGGGAGGAGGTAACAAGGCACGTCCAGCCTCCCTTCCAATCATGGTGGAGAATTCAGTTCTTCTGGTTCCCCTGAGGCCAGTTTTTCTTGGCCAAGAGGGGGTCTGTTCTGTCAGTTGGGGGGCTCAGGATTTTATTTTTGGTTTATGCTCTACACGCATTAAATATACTTCCCATTCCTCCTCCCCCCATTCCTGGCAATCACCATTCTACTTTCTGTCTCTATGATCTTGACTACTCTAATAATCACATATAAGTGGAATAATATAGAACTTGTCTTTTTGTGACTGGCTTATTTCACTGAACATAATGTTATCAAGGTTCACATATGTTGTGGAGTATCTGGTTTCTTTCCTTTATAAGCCTGAATAATATTCCATTATATGTATATACCACATTTTGTCTATCCATCCAGCTATTGATAAACACTTGGTTTGCTTCTGTAAACCCAAAAGTATCTGAGACAAGTCTCATTCAATTTAGAAGTTTATTTTGCCAAGGCTAAGGACATGCCTGTGACAGCCTCAGGAGGTCCTGATGACATGTGTCCAAGGTGGTCAGGCTACAGCTCAGTTTTATACATTTTAGGAAGACATGACACATCAATCAATACATGTAAGATGTGTAATGATTCAGTCAGGAAGGGCAGAACAACTCAAAAACTCAAAGTGGAGGCTTCCAGCTCATAGGTATGTCAGAGTAGGTAGTTAGGCAGATATGGACAGGGCAGGAGAGCACCCAAACACGCACACCCCCACCCCCTGTTGCCCCCAGGACTGTCAGGCGACCATGAGGTGATGGTCAGGTGGTTGTTAAACTGTCTCTCTAAAATGATAAGTGGTCACAGCCAGCGCCAGGAAAAGATAGTCTCCTAACAGATAGAAAACACTCGGTGCTGGTGTTATCCACTTCTCAGTAAGATCTCAAACAGGCCCACTAAGAGGCAAAATGGTCTCTTATACGACCTTCCAATGGGAACGCTCGACAGGTAAGGGAAAAACTCCTCAAGTGAACACGTGCACAACTTCAGCAAACCCCAGAACCATAGCAATGTATAAAACCCCAAGTCAAGGGATGAACAGGGCACTTGGATCTTGCAAGTCACCTGCTTGGCCCTTCCAAGTGTACTGCTTCCTTTCACTCCTGCTCTAAAACTTTTTAACAAATTCTCACTCCTGTTCTAAAACTTGCCTCAGTCTCTCCCTCTGCCTTAAACCAACTACTGCCCCTCAGCAAAATTCTTTCCTCCAAGGAGGCAAGAATCAAGTTGTTGCAGACCCATATAGATTCACCACTGCTAACAGGTGGATTCAAAGATTTTCCAATTGGCAACTTGTCAATAGAGTTTACCTAAAGACTAGAAACCCAGTCGGGCATGGTGGCTCACGCCTATAATCCCAGTATCTTGGGAGGCTAAGGCAGGCGGATCACTTGAGGCCAGGAGTTGAAGATCAGCCTGGCCAACAATGCAAAATCCTATCTCTACTGAAAATACAAAAAGCTGGAGTGAGGCCGATCATGGTGGATCACACTTAGAATCCCAGTACTCTGGAAGGCCAAGGCAGGTGGAACACTTGAGGTCATAAGTTCAAGACCAGCCTGGCCAACATGGTGAAATCCCATCTCTACTAAAAATACAAAAAATTAGCCAGGCATGATGGTGCATGCCTGTAATTCCAGCTACGCAGGAGGCTGAGGCACAAGAACCATGTGAACCTCAGAGGCAGAGGCTGCAATAAGCCGAGATCGCACCACTGCAATCCAGCCTGGGTGCTCAAAAAATAAAAAATACAAATAAATAAAAAATAAACACCTGAAATTCCATGTAAGGGAGTGTCTGGGTTAAGATAAGGGGTTGTAGAGACCATGGTTCTTATTATGCAGATGAAGCCTCCAGGTAGCAGGCTTCAGAAAGAATAGACTGTAAATGTTTCTTATGAGACTTAAAATGATGAAAGACTCAGATAATTCTCTCCAGCATCAGAGAAAAGACCTAGAAAGAGAAAGGCATTCTCTACAGAATGTAGATTTTGCCTATAAGAGACAGTTTTGCAGGGCCATTTTTAAATATGTCAAAGGAATACATTTTGGGGCAAAATACTTCAATTTCTTCCAGGGCCTGCTATCTGCCATGTGATGCTTTACTTTAGTCAGGCTGGAATTTCGTGTCTTATTGCTACAAAAAGTCATAAGATCTCTGTTTTAATGTTAATGCTGGTCAGTTGTGCCTGAATTCCAAAGACAGAGTATAATGGGGAATGCCTGATCACCCC
Organism: Pan paniscus; assembly: GCF_029289425.2. NCBI lineage: Eukaryota > Metazoa > Chordata > Mammalia > Primates > Hominidae > Pan > Pan paniscus. The sequence goes on from NC_085926.1 coordinate 17,523,927, forward strand.
CTCCCCATCATGTCCTGAACTGTGGAATGCCCTTGGCTGAGAGGAAGGGTTCATTCAGACAATTAAGAAGCTTAAAGTTTCATTTTTAGCTTACACTTCCATATTTCAGCTATTGTGAATAATGCTGGTATGAACATGGGTGTATAAATTGTCTCTTTAAGACCCTGTTTTCAACCATTTTGGGGATACATCCAGAAGTGGCATCACTGCATCATATGGAAATTCTATTTTCAATATTTATAAGGAGCCACCATACTGCTTCCCACTGTGACCGTACCATTTTACCTTCCCACCAACAGTGCACAAGGGTTCCAATTTTTTCCACGTCCTCACCAAAACATATTATTGTTTGATGTTGATAGTAGCCATCCTAATGGGTGTAAGGTGGTATTTCATTATAGTTTTGATTTGGATTTTCCTAAATATCAGTGATGCTGAGCATCTTGTGGTGTACCAATTGCCACTTGTATATTTTCTTTGGAGAAATGTTTTTCCAAGTCACCCATTTTCAAACCAAGCTGTTTGTTTTGTTGTTGAGTTGTAGGAATTCTCCATATATGCTTTATATAAACTTTTTCAGATATATAATTTGCAAATACTTTCTCCATTCTGTGGTTGTCTTTTCACCCTATTTATTGACAGTGTCTTTTGATTAACAAAGTTTAAAACTTTTCATGTAGTCCTCTATGTTGTTGTTTGTGCCTTTGATGTCATACCCAATAAATAATTGCCGAATAAATCATTGTCATAAAGTTTTTTCCTTATTTTCTTCTAAGACTTTTATAGTTTTGGGTCTTACATTTATGTCTTTGGTCCATTTTGAGTTAATTTTTGGATACTGTGTTAGTTACGGGTTCAACTTCATTTTTTACATGTGGATATCCCGTTTTCCCAGCAGCACTTGTTGAAAAGACTATCTTTTCTCCACTGAATAGTCCTGGTACTCTTGTTAAAAATCATTTGACTGGCTGGGCACAGTGGCTCACACCTGTAATCCCAGCACTTTGGGAGGCCGAGGTGGGCAGATCACGAGGTCAAGAGATCGAGACCATCCTGGCCAACATGGTGAAACCCCGTCTCTACTAAAAATACAAAAATTAGCCGGGCATGATGGTGGGCGCCTGTAATCCCAACTGCTGGGGAGGCTGAGGCAGGAGAATCGCTTGAACCCAGGACGCAGAGGCTGCAGTGAGCCAAGATCGTGCCACTGCACACCAGCCTGGTGACAGAGCGAGGCTCCATCTCAAAAAAAAAAAAAAAAAAAAAGTAAGAAAAGAAAAAAGAAAAAAATCATTTGACCACATACATGAGGTTTTATTTCTGGGCTCTCTCTTCTGTTTCATTGGTCTATATGTCTTCCTTATGCTAGTACAACACTGTTTTGATTACTGTAGCTTTGTAGTAAGTTTTAAAATCAGAAAATGTGAGTCTTCAAGCTTTGTTCTTCTGTTTCAAGACTGTATTGTATTGACTATTTGAGGTCCCTTCAGTTTCCATATGAATTTAAGGATATGCTTTTCTATTTCTTCCAAAAAAAAAAAAAAAAGTCATTGGGATTTTGACAGGGATGCACCGAATCTGTAGATTGCTTTGGGTAGTACTGACATCATAACAACAGTAAGTCTTCTAATCCATGAACATGCAATGTGTTTCCACTTATTTATGTCTTTAATTTATTTCAATAATTAAATGTATATGGTTTATTTCAATAATTATGTTTTATGGTTTTCATTTTATAAGCTTTTCACTTCCCTGGTTAATTCCTAAGTATTTTTTTTTTTGATGCTATTATAAATGAAATTCCTTTTGTAAGGTCCTTTTCAGACTATTTATTATTAGTGTAAGAAAATGCAATTGCTTTTTGTGTGTTGGCATTGTATTCTGCTACTTTGCTGAATTCATTCACTAGGTTTAACACATTTTGGGGGAATCTTTAGGGTTTTTTAGATGTAAGATTACATATCATCTGTGAACAGAGATAATTTTACACTTCCTTTTTAATTTGGATGGCTTTCTTTTTCTTGTCTAACTGCTATGGTTAGAACATCCATTACTATATTGAACAGAAATAGCAAAAACTGACATCCTTCCATTGTTCCTGGTCTTAAAGAAAAAGTTTTCAGTCTTTCACCATTGAGTATGTTGTTCACTCCAAGTCTCTCACATACAGTAGTCCTCTCACATTCCAGGACCACAGTGAATGACTGAAATCATGGATAAAACCAAACCCTACACACACTATGGTTTTTCCTATATGTACACACCTATTATAAAGTTTAATTTATAAATTAGGCAAGGTCAGAGATTACGAACAAAAATTAACAATAAAATACATCAATTATGACCAAGGGTGGTGGCTCATGCCTGTAATCCCAGCACTTTGGGAGGCCAAAGTGGCCAGACTGCTTGAGCCCAGGAGTTCAAGAGAAACCTGGGCAACAAGGTGAAACCCCATCTCTGTAAGAATTTTTTTTAAATTAGCCTGGCATAGTGGCACACACTTGTAGTCTCAGCTACTTGGGAAGCTCAGGCAGGGAGGATCACTTGAGCCTGGGAGGCAGAGGTTGCAGTGAGCTGAGATTGCACCACTGCACTCCAGCCTGGGCAACAGAGCAAGACTTTGTCTCAAATAACATAAAACAAAATACAAAAATTATAAAAACATATTAGAATAAGATATGTGAATGTGGTATCTTTCTCATTCTCTCTCTCAAAAAAAATTGTTTTAATGTTTTATAGAGCCAGGGTCTGGCTATGTTGTCCAGGCTGGTCTCAAACTTGTAGCCTCAAGTGATGCTCCCACCTTGGCCCCCAAAAGCACTGGGATTAAAAGTACCACACCCAGCCAAAATATCTTATCATATATAATATTTGCATATTGCAGTTAAACAAGGGTAACTTAAATTGTAGAGAGCAAAACCACAAATGAGAAACTACAATATAAATTTTATTAGGCTGAAGTAGTTTCCATCTATTCTTAGTTTATTGAGAGTTTTTATTAAGAAATATTGTTAAATTTTGTCAAGTGTTTTTTCTGCATCTATTGAGATGATCATGTGCTTTTTTCCCTTCATTCTGTTATTGTGGTACATTACTTTTATCAATTTCCATAAGATGAATCATCCTTGCATTCCAGGAACAAATCCCACTTGGTGATGGTGTATAATCCTATTAATATACAGCTGCATTTGGTTTGTTACTATTTTGTTGAGGATTTTTATATCAACGTTCATACACATATACATTTAGAACTTAAACTGGTATTATTAGGAATGTTTTTCTTGAACATACTTGCTCATATGTGAAATTATATATGTGTACTAGAATATTACACATAGAATTTTTTAACACAGCAAAACACTGAACCTAACCTAATTTATATCAACTGGGGACTTGTGAAATAAATTATTGTAGATACATATGGCACAGTTACTATATAGCGGAAGGGAAAGGAATGGAGGGGAGGGGAGGAGAGAGGAGAAGAAAAGAAAGAATAGAGAGAGAGAAGTACTGATACAGAAAGACTTGGCTGTATTTGCCTCTACATGCATAAAACATTTCTAGAGAGACACAACAGAGATTAATGATTTCCCATAAATTCAATGTAAACATTATAATTTGGGGTGGCATTCCTAATCAAAGTCTTAAGATCAAGCATTATAACCAAAACAATATTAGAAAGGAAAAGGCTGAGAGTCTTGGCTCACACCTGTAATCCCAGCACCGTGGGAGGCCAAGGTGGGAGGATTGCTTGAGGTCAGGAGTTCGAGACCAGCCTGGGTAACATGGTGAGATCCTGTCTCTACAAAAATAAAAAAATAAAAATTAGCCAGGTGTGGTGGTGTGCACCTGCAGTTCCAGCTACTTGGGAGGCAAAGGTGGGAGGACTGATTGAGCCCAGGAGGTTGAGGCTGCAGTGAGTCATGCTTGTGCCACTGCTTTCCAGCCTGGGTGACAAAGCAAGACCCCATCTCAAAAAACAAAACAAAACAAAACAGAAAAGAAAGAAAAAATATATAAGTCTATATTTCTATAATTATTTAAAGCAATAAAATTAGGTACTATGCCTATATTCAGTCCCGTGGTTATCAAATGTTGGTATACAACAGAATCACCTGGAGTTCTTACAATAACAGATTCCTGAAGTCTACCCTCAGAATTTCTGATTCAATAGAGCTTAAATGGGGCCTGAAAAGTTGTTTGTTTTTTGTTTTTTTTTTTTTTTGAGACAGAGTCTTGCTCTGTCTCCAGGCTGGAGTGCAGTGGCGCAATCTCGGCTCACTGCAACCTCCACCTCCCAAGTTCAAGCGATTCTCCTGCCTCAGCCTCCCGAGTAGCTAAGACTATAGGCGCGCACCACCATGCCCAGCTAATTTTTGTATTTTTTTAGTAAAGACAGGGTTTCACCATGTTGGCCAAGATGGTCTCAATCTCTTGACCTCCTGATCCGCCTACCTCAGCCTCCCAAAGTGTTCGGATTACAGATGTGGGCCACTGCACCTGGCCCAGAAAATCTGCTTTTCTTAAAATTCCCCAGGTAATGCTGAAGTGCTGAACCGGGGGCCACATTTTGAGAATGACTGTTGCAGACAAAAGACTATCTATTCAAAATTGTACATGAAAACCCACCTATCACTGTATTACAAGTATAATTTGATTATCAATAATATTTAGATAAGAATGCATGTTTACTGAAAACTTAAGAACTTGGCCGGGCGCACTGGCTCACGCTTGTAATCCCGGCACTCTGGGAGGCCAAAGCCGGCAGATCACGAGGTCAGGGGTTTGAGACCAGCCTGACAAACATGGTGAAACCCCATCTCTACTAAATATATAAAAATTGGCCAGGTGTGGTAGCACATGCCTGTTATCCCAGCTACTCAGGAGACTGAGACAGGAGAATCTCTTGAACCCGCGAGGCGGAGGTTGCAGTGAGCCGAGATCACGCCACTGCACTATAACCTGGGCGACAAAGTGAGACTCCGTCTGAAAAAAAAAAAAAAAAGAGCACCTTAAGAACTCTGCATGGTGGATGTGGAAGATAATTTAGATTATTCCAAACATGGTGAAATAAAGGAGGAGGAAAGATAAGGAATATAATATTATTTTCTTTTCAAATGTAGCCTCCTATCTCCTATTTCTGCCACTAGATGGAAACCAGTACAACAAATAGCCGCCAAACTGCTAATATGTTTAGATACAGTAAACTAATCTGAGGTGAAAACTACATCACGTGGCATTAATTACAAAGGGACAAATAGCTATGGGTCCCTATACTGACATTAACTGCAGAATGAGCATATTTATTTTACAATTAATTGTATATGTCATTAGCTCTTGGCCTATAAATAACATCAACTCCAATCAGAGCTGTTATGGATCAATTTTTAAAAATAATAAATAAATAAATAAAAGCTGTGATTTTTTTTTATTTTTTAAAAAAAGCACCATTATGACACCGAAAAAATCGTACATTGAAACCCTAACCCCCAGTAACCTCAATGTGTGACTTTATTTGGAGATAGGGCCTTTACAGCAAAAACCAAGTTAAATTGTCATTAAGGCGGAACATAATCCAATACAACTTATTCCCTTATAAAACGGGGAGATTTGGACTTGTACAGAGGGATGACAATGTGAAGACACAGGGAGAAGACTGCCACTTACAAGCCAAACAGACCTCAAAAGCAATCAACCTTTGCTGACACCTGATCTCAGACTTACAGCTTCCAAAACTGTGAGAGCATAAACTCTGTTGTTTAAGCCACTAAGTTTGTGGTACTGTTTTATGACAGTCCTAGCAAACCAATACAGAACCTTTCTTATTTACTTTTCTTTTTCCATTTCAAAGGTGGAATGATGACTATAAGCAACATACTGCATCAAGTCCTGAGACAACAAAAATGAGTAACATTTGCCTTCAAGGTGCTTACAGTCCAATGACTTATTATATAAGAAAACATGAATATTCATTAGCCACTAATAAGATTTTGGTGTTTTTTTCAATGTTCATTGACACATCATTCAATGGGTCACCAACAAAAATAAAAGACACAAACACTGAATCCTACTTTATTTCTATTGCCACTATTCCAATTACATCACTCATTATTTGCTTCCTAGTCCTTAGCACAAACCTTCAAACTGGTTTCTTTCTCTCTCCAAACCATCATGCACATTGCTGACAGCCCCCTTCTTGTCACCCTTCCTTTTATGTAATTTACCTGATCAAAATATTTCAATAAATACCTTAAAGGAACTAGCTTTTTCCCAACTCAAGGTATAGATGTATATAACCTCAAACAAATTACTTAAAACCACTGATGCAGTTTGTACATGGCAAACTGAAATGTCTTTTAAAAAAATTAGCAATTACATATAATAATCAACAAAAAGAGTAACAATATCATAAATTATTAAATATACATGAGCATAACCATACCCTCTTATATAATTCCTTACAAAGTCCAGCACAGAAAGAATTATCTCAAATTTTAAAGCAGTGAGGGTACAAATTGATAGTTATTCTTGATCTGTAGCTGCCTCATAAAAAACCCATAGCTATCATGGAAACCCTATCATAGAAATCCTATCTAAGATTCCAAAATTATATGTAAACTACTTACAGGGTGCTTATATTGTACACAACTTAATTTTATATTGCGCACTGGACTTACAAACATGGCCTCAATTACAAATGAAAAATTTTAACTTTGAATTTCTTACCATTTTGTTATCAAGTCTCTCAATTACTGAATTAACACTGTTACATCTATAGTTATCCATTTGTTTTATCTTTATAAAAAGTAATAGCAGCCTGGCACGGTGGCTCACATCTGTAATGCCAGCACTTTGGGAGGCTGAGGCGGGTGGATTGCCTGAGCTCAGGAGTTTGAAACCAACCTGGGCAACACGGTGAGACCCCGTCTCTAATAAAATACAAAAAAAAAAAAAAAAAATAACCGGGCATGGCGGCATGAACCTGTACTCCCAGCTACTTAGGAGACTGAGACTCCTGAGTCTCCCGAGGGGAATCTCTTGAATCTGGGAGGCAGAGGTGGCAGTGAGCCAAGATGGCGCCACTGTACTACAGCCTGGCTGACAAGAGCGAGATTCCATCTCAAAAAAAAAAAAAAAGAAAGAAAGAAAGAAAGAAATCCAACGAGTCTGCTGATATTCCTCTATTACATTCCAAGTAAATAAATTTCACATCTTCAAATATTATTAATGTGCAAAATAATATTTCTTGGCTACTTTATACATAACATTCTAGAGTCACAATTTTGGTTAGGTCCCAGAGAGAACATCTCTTATTAGTCCTACAATTAAATGATTCAGCAACCAGCCACACTATCTTTGCCTTTTAACAGTTCCAATCAGTAGCAGATCTAGGTGTAATCAACAGCAGCAGGGGGCTTTAGGAAGCAAAACAAAACAAAAACAGTAGGAATCTTTACTAGAATACAGTAATTGATACAAGGGAACATTGTAGGCTATTGTAATACAAGTTAACCTAAGATATTAGAATCTGACTTTATAATGAGAAGTGAAATATGCAGGACAACTTTTAAATATCTAAAAACAATAAATATCAAATATTTAATAAGGTTACGATGAAAAGGGACTGTTTTAAAATGAATCTTCTCAGTCTCAGAAGGGTGATTACTTCTGTCTCGGTTATTTAGCACCCATTTAGAAGACAAATTAAAGCCCTCCTTACCTCCTACTGTTACCATACCTAACCAATTTCATCATCATATACTTACAAAAATTAAAGCATCTCAGAGAATAACTAGCAATGCTTTTACTTCTCTTAAGAAACATTTAAAATTTTACCAGCAACATCAGGACAGTCTTAAAATGTAATTTAGCAGAATGTTCCCATTTCTTTCTTTTTCCTATTTTTGATTTCCTAGCCTAGAGTGTATAGATGATAGTTAAGTGCTATACATGGTGCCACTTAATAGCATGCAGGTAGCACAGTGATTTATTTAGATGAAAAATCAAAAGCCAATGGTAGCATGATGTGATGACTACAAATTCTAACTACACAAAAATTCACAAATGGAAATGTTACCATAGTAACATCCTGATCACACTGCACATGAGGATAGTTGATTTCATGATATAATTCTGTTTATTGCAGTATGTGCAATGAGACATCTATGAAATCTCAATTCTACTTCCTCACTCATCTCAGAATAAGATGTAAGGAATTTGGCTGACAAGTTTACAATCTTGTCTGATTTTTCTTTTACTTCTTTTAAATTTTATAAAACAATGATTAAAATGTAAGTTGGCTAAGATCTAAAACATATAGTACTCTGTATAAGCCATATTCTAATCAAAGCTGTTAAAATTTCATATAGCAGGCCAGGCATGGTGGCTCCTGCCTGTAATCCCAACATTTTGGGAGGCCAAGGTGGGTGGATCACAAGGTCAGGAGATCGAGACCATCCAAGGCTAACATGGTGAAACCCCATCTCTATTAAAAACGCAAAAAATCAGCCAGGCATGGTGGCACGTGCCTGTAGTCCCAGCTACTCTGGAGGCTGAGGCAGGAGAATAGCTTGAATCCAGGAGGCGGAGGTTGCAATGAGCCAAGATCACACTACTGCACTAAGGATGGGCAACAAAGCGAGACTCGGTCTCAAAAACAAACAAACAAACAAACAAAATTCATATATCAGTAGAAAACAAGCATACCTGATGGCAATCACACCTCTCTGAAAATACTTCCAAAGTTATTCAGCAACTATCCCACAGTGTTTTTATCTCAAGAAAGTTTTGGATTATAAAAGGAAAAATACAGGGCGGGGGAAAAAAAAACCTTTATGCATCTTCTACCCAAAAGGAACAGTAAGACAAATGTTAATAAAAATACTATCATTATCTGCCAATCAACACTTGTCTTCAAAAGATGCTTTTGTAGAGTCTTTGTAGCTACTGTTGAGGGGAGAAAATGCACTAAACATAAACATGGTAGGGAAAAGAGTAGAGAATGTTGCTATTAATTTATTCCTCCGTGTAACAAAGAGTTGCTTTACGATTAAAGCTCTAAACAAGAAAATTATTATTATAACAATAAATAATAATAAAGCCATTCATTCATCTGGGCTAACATAATAAAGAATTATATGTGTTACTTAAGCTACAAAACATACAATTAAAATACTTACTTTTTGAAGCTCATTGAAGTATAAATTATATGGTAAGGTACCTCTTAAGGAGGTAGCACTCTCCAAATACCTTTAAATTTACCTATTGAAAATTATTTTAGACAGTAATAATTTGTTAAACCTTGGTTATTAATTTTAAACTACTTCCAACAATCTTTATTAAATTATCAAGTGGTGCCCAGGCAGGGTGGCTCATGCCTGCAATCCCAGCACTTTGGGAGGCGGAGGCAGGTGGATCACCTGAGGTCAGGAGTTAGAGACCAGCCTGACCAACATGGTGAAGACCTGTCTCTACTAAATACAAAAAAATATATAGCCGAGCATGGTGGCACATGCCTGTAATCCCAGTTACTTGGGAGGCTGAGGCAACAGAATCACTTGAACCTGGGAGGCGGAGGTCGCAGTGAGCCAAGATTGCGCCATTGCACTGCAGCCTGGGCAAGAGAGCGACACTCCATCTCAAAAAAATAAGATAAAATAAAATAAATTATCAATTGGCAATTTCTTTTCTATATCTTATTTGTACTATGGTGCAGAGGAGAATTGGTATTTCTTCTGTTCAGTGATGTACACTACTACTAGTCATAAAACATTTAAAAGTAAAGATATCTAAAAACGAGTCCTTGTTCATTTTAATGAGTTTTCTCTATAATAAATATATGAATAAAAATGGAGACATTAACAATTAAGAAAACAAGCCTTTAGTATAATTTTTATTAAAAGTTGCAAAAGTCATACTATAAAATTCAACGAATATGTAACAAGTTGTAACTTCAGTCACCCATTCAATATAGTTGTTTTAATAATGAATGGCGCAGGCGCTGTGGCTCACGCCTGTAATCCCAGCACTTTGGGAGGCCAAGGCTGTTGGATCACTTGAGGTCAGGAGTTCGAGACCAGCCTGGCCAATATGGTGCAACCTCGTCTCTAGTAAAAATACAAAAATTAGCTGGGTGTGTAGTGCACGCCTGTAGTCCCAGCTACTCGTGAGGCTGAGGCAGGAGAATGGCTTGAACCCAGGGGGCGGAGGTTGCACTGAGCCAAGATTGAGCCACTGTACTCCAACCTGGGCAACACAACGAGACTCTGTCTAAAATAATAATAATAATAATAATAATAATAATAAATGGCTTCCTACTATCCTTTTGCAAAGTGGATTGTCACGTGAAAGATACAATTAATCCATTTTACTTCACAATCTCTAATGGTTTTTCATAGGCTTCCTGTAAAACAATTTAATATGAAGGATGATGACCTCATGAGTATCAAAATTGACTAATACTCTGTTTACGTGGATAAATGATAAATTGTTATCAAATCAAACCTCTTAAATCATTGAGTCCTTCCCCTTCTATGTGCTTTGGAATTATTACTAAAGTATTTGTTAGGAAAATATTTACTACTATGAGTATCTGTTAAATGGGTAAGGTCAGGGTTAAAAGTGGGCCATTTAAGAATACTGATTTCCCCATTACCTTGCTGATTCCTATCTGCAGTAAAAGTTTACTTTAGGATACTGATTCCACTGCCTATAATTTCAGTCTTCTACATCACTCTGAAATACCACTACACTGTTAAAAATGGTCGTGTTCATCTGAATTGAAACACACCTGTAAAAGTTAAACAAGACTCAATAAATATTTGAAATTTAAAACACAGGGTACACACACAAAGTTAAAAACAACAACAACAACAACAACAAAACACCACAGAAGGTCTTCTTCTACAGCTTTACCCACAGTCAAGGTAAGAAGCACTCTAATCTACAATGCTTACTGCATGGCCACAATTAAAATTATGGTAAAACAAAATGTCATAAAATAATTTCAAAATTTTTTAATCCAATATGTTATACGTTTAGTTCTTGGGGCAATCTAACTACTGTGAGTCACAAAATGTTATTTTGCCATAAAGATAAAGCACTTACATATCTGTGAACATCACCAAATACCACATAATATAAAGTGAAGATATCAATAAACTGTCATCACCCTGACTTTTACAATGTGCCTGCAATAAAATGTGACTATAAATTTATGTCATGTTCACATGAAACTGTCTAAAACCAAAAAAAAATCCCAGTTCTCTTCCTCTTCCATCGATAATTTAAAAATTTATTTGAAAAAAATAATATATTACAAAACCTTCAATATATAGCTTTAATTAAAAAACGAGTATTAAACACTAAGAAAACAGTAAATAGCTGTGTGTGTGTGTGTGTGTGTGTGTGTGTATGTGTGTGTATTTAAGTGCATAAACATGCACTCTCTCTAATATACACACATACAGCAAAAGATTTCCTCCCATGGCTACACCATTGCTTTGCAGACAACAAGCTAATTTGGGTTCCTATCATGCATCTGATCGGTCATACAGCAATACAAAACAGAAATAAGTAAAGACGACCATCTGCTTGTTAGCTGAAACTATAAAAGTATATCTTTTTAATAAACAATAAAATTAGTTTGACAGGGCAGAGACCACCTGAATAGAAAATCAAATATTTCATGTTATTTAAGGTGTATGTCTGCTGGCTATTAAAATACTCCTCTTTAATTTATTACAGCAACACACACAATACTCATGTCATCCTCATTTTCTAAATCAATAATCAGCACAGCATGCTTCATTAACAGTGACCAATCACGGATGAGCTGGGGATCTCATTTTACAACATGAGCATTCCTAAGACATAAACCATCTGCTACTTGTAGTAACAGAAAAATCAAATTAATCCATTCTTATCATGCATTCAGATTTTAAAGCAATTAAAGATGCTCTTAGTGTAATCGCAGCCACAGAAGTAGTTCTGTAATGAGGGAAGCAAACTCTTCACTGAACTTTCTGTCATTCTCAATACATTTGAAAACTTTACAAGCTTTCTGCACTCCAGTGGGCCATTGTTCTCTGAACACAGATGTTGAAAACAACAAGCAATTTTTATTAAACATTTAATCTTTGCACATTTGAAGGAGTTTAAATACTGAACAGTGATCAAAACATAAAACATATAAACACAAAAAACAACTGCGTATTAAAATAAGGCATAATGTCTAGTTTAAACTTATAATAAGAAGAAATTCACAGATGAAGTTTTTCTGATTCCTTAAACTTCTGCCCTTACCCCTTTTATTTTCTAACACATATGGTATGTGTTGATACCATCTTCAACATCTGCAGCACCTGAGCAATGGCATGGGAAACCTTGTTTCTGAGCAGTATACATTTGTAGTTTTATGTAACTTTTTTCCCTTAGGCTGTCTCTAATATGTGAAAACTGTTACTCAACAAGTAAAATTTGAATATACAGAACATCAGTCCTTCCAGATGATTAACACAAGGACCTATGATCTTAAGAGAGGAAAAAAAAAGGTAATAACAATCACCGAAGTATCAAAGAAGTAAGCTTTATAAAGCAAAGGAACTAACATGGCTGGACAAAGCTCCCTCCTGTTAGAGACCTTATGCTTCAAAATCATAATTCAAGTAGAGAATTTTGGAAACATTTCAAAGGAAAATCAAAATAATTATTAGTTTCTGAATAAATTGTATAAATCATCTTCCTAAATCAAACAGCACACTGAAGGATGTATAGGAGTTGACTAGACCAGGTTGAGGGGAAGAACATTCTGGAGGTTGAAGTAAGCAGAAAGGCAAATCATGAAAGAAGACATTCATTCCAAGAGCAATTACTAAAAATGGAACACATGCCTGGCACTATTCTAGGCCCTAGGACATAGTACTAAATAAGACACTAGTCTCTGACCAAATAGAGCTTAAATGCTACTGGTGGGAGACAGAAAATAAACAAATATAAAAACACCAGGTGGTGGTGCTAATAGCTATGATAAAAATTTCAAAAACTTGATGAGATGGAGAGAGAATGGGGTCTATTTTAGACTGGGTATTCAGATATCTGAAGAGGTGACATTTAAACAGAGTTGAGTGACAAAAAAAGGAGTGTGTCATGGGAGTTTGGATGAAGGTTATTTATTCCAGTGAGAAAAAACAGGTAATACAGAGGCCCAAAGGCAGAACTGAGCTTTAGAATAAATCCAGAATTCCAGGGCTAGAGAAATAGTATATCCTAACGCATAACATGAAAATTTTGCATTTACCAGTGTTTTTGTTTACTATTAATGTTTTAGCCTGAAATCCTGCCTGGGAGACAGAAAATGTACTGTTATTATACAAACTCAGTGAAAAATACAAAATTGACTACATGATAGGTGTTCACTCTTTATTAGATTAACGAACTAAGCACAAATATACTTGGGGCACCATATTTGAGACAAAAGAGAGATGGGTAAGAAAGAGAGGGAATGGTGTCATGTGTCCCTGCTGCTATTTAAAGAACTCTCCATAGTCACTGTAAAGAGGTCACCAGTCAATACACAAAGTCCTTAGCCAATGCCGTAAGAACTGCAATTCTTATCTTTTAAAATGTTCCTTGTAAAACTACAATGAGATTCTATTTTTTACTTGTTACACTGGCAAAAATCCAAAAGTCTGGCAACACACATTAGTAGTAACACTGGGAAAGACCAGCTTTCCCTCCACACATTGCTGAAAAAAGTGGGAAATGGTACAACACCAAGGGAGGGGGATTTGCACTATTTAACAAAACTACAAATGTATTTTCTCTTGATCCAGAAAATCCAAACTGGAAATTATTCCTGCAAGTCTAACAGCACACACATATACATGTACATGTCCCAAATCTCCAAAAACCACAAGCAATATCCTAACTTTGACACAAAGTTGTTTTTGCAACAAAATTTGACTTGAATTGATATAAAGCTATTTATGGTCTTTATTTAACCAACAGTGTGAATAATCACACATTTCCCATCAGAAATAGTAACTTATTTGTTTACTGAGTGCTGCCTCCACTGGAAGTATTCTGTAATTTTAGAACATGTATCATGTTAACAATTCTAAAATCCCGAAAATTATGAATACCAAAACATTTAGTCCCCTTGCGGGTTCAGATAAGAGACTTAGGACCTATATAATTCATTACAATATTGTTTACAGAAGGTAAATGTTGACAACAATCCAAGTATTTACCAATAGGGAACTTGTTGAATTTTCTATGGACAAGTGCTCCTTCCTTCCCTCTTTTAAATCCTGTCAACATCTATTCCCTAAACATTCAGCGTACTACATCAGTTTAAGGATGTAGTATCTTCTGTTTCTATGGCATGTACTATTTTTAGTCAACTTTCACCTCATCTGTCTCCTAAATTAAGGAATACAAGGACATATAAGATAGAATCCCTATTCTACAGCAGCGTAACATATTTGGTGAGAAAAGACTGCATTGAATAACCTAAAATGTACATAACAGCTTGAGGTCATCGAGAAGAAGTTATCAGTCAATATAAAAAGCCATTAACCAAGCCCATTACTTACCATTTCACTAACCCATTCTTTTAAAGGAACTCACCCGAAACATCGTTTGGAAATAATCTTTCAAAGAAATTATAACGCAACTCACAGAGGAGTAATGTGGGAGACCAGTCAGAGTTCTAATGGCTGCTACAGCTAATGAAACCAGTGGGGAAGCTCTCCTGGGGTGAAGCTGGTACATGTCCTCAAAGGATAGTGAAATGGCAAAAGAAAACACTACTGTAGGCAGGAAGTTTTATCTAAGAGGCTTAGTTTGATCATACTCTGGTTGAGGTGAAGCACAGGGATACAACTCTACTTTCCTATTATTCTTTTGTTATGTTATGCTCAGGAACATGTTCTAGAAAACCAACAAAGGTTACTGACGAATATATATACATTCTTTATTCTCCCCCATCATGGAGCACTTTTCTGCACTTGGGTACTGAGTAAAAACTTTACACAAATGGGATTTGGCCTGGATCCTAAAAGGCATGTAGAATTTGGGTACTAAAAACCACATCTACTTTCTCCCTAAAATTTTTCCATGCTTGTGTCACTGACACTTTCCTTGTAATTCATAAAGCCCTTCCATTATCTCTTCTTTTCATATATTTAATATCTGTGCTTTTTTTTTTTTCTTTTTTTTTTGGAGACAGAGTCTCACTCTGTCGCCAGGCTGGAGTGCAGTGGCGCGATCTTGGCTCACTGCCACCTCCGCCTCCCAGGTTCAAGCGATTCTCCTGCCTCAGCCTCCCAAGTAGCTGGGATTACAGGCACGTGCCACCACGTCCAGCTAATTTTTGTATTTTTAGAAGAGATGGGGTTTCCCCATGTTGGCCAGGATGGTCTCGATCTCCTGACCTTGTGATCCACCCTCCGAGGCCTCCCAAAGTGCTGGGATTACAGGCATGAGCCATTGCGCCAGGCCTTGTGCTTTTTTTTTTCTAATGCAAGTTGACAATGAATTTATTAACTCTGTAATCCAAAATGTATCTGAGACAAGTCTCAATCAATTTAGAAGTTTATTTTGCCAAAGTTAAGGAACACGACACATGGCACAGCCTCAAGATGTCCTAAGAACATGTTCCCAAGTTGGCTGGGTTATAGCTTGATTTTATACGTTTCAGGGATACATACGACATGAATCAATATATGTGAGGTATACACTGGTTCTGTCCAGAAAGGCGGGGCATCTCAAAGCAAGGGGGCTTCCAGGTCATAGGTGGATTCAAAGATTTTCTGGTTGGCAATTAGCTGAAAGAGTTAAGTGGTCACCTTCAGAGGCAATAGATGGCAACTGTTTCTCCTATTAAATCTTTAAAAGGTATTGGACTCCCAGCTAATCTCTTCAGGATCAGAAAAACAGCTGGGAAAGGAATGGGACTGTGATTCTATTCAGAATGTAAACTTCTCCCACAAGAGATAACCCTGAAGGGCCATTTCAAAACATGTTAAATATGGGGTAAAATGCTTTGATTTCTTACAGGGCCTGCTATCTGTCATGTGATGCTATACTACAATCAGGGTGGTATTTATTATCTTAGTGCTACAAAGAGTCTGTTTTGTCAGTCTTCTAATCTCTATTTTAATGTTAATGCTGCTCAGTTTTGTGCCTGAACTCCAAAGCAAGAAGAGTACAAACAAGCCATGACCGACCTTTCCACTCCTGTCATGGCCTGAGCAAGTTTTTCGGGGTTCTTTGGAATCCCCTTGGACAACAAGAGGATCCATTCAGTTGACTGGGGGCTTAGAATTTTATTTTTGGTTTACATGTCTAACCACTGAAATTGCTGATATTTAATAGTTTGGTTTTTTTTTTTGAGACAGGGTCTCGCTCTGTCACCCAGGCAGTGGCGCAATCTCAGCTCCCTGCAGCCTCTGCCTCCCAGGTTTAAGTGACTCTCCTGCCTCAGTGTCCCAAGTAGCTGGGACTACAGGTATGTACCACCACACCTGGCTAGTTTTTTTGTATTTTTAGTTAGAGACAGGGTTTCACCATGTTGGCCAAGCTGGTCGTGAACTCTTGACCTCAGGTGATCCACCCGCCTTGGCCTCCCAAAGTGCTGGGATTACAGGCATGAGCCACCGTGCTTAGCCTAGTTTGTTTTTAAGCCTACAAAAAAATAAGAAATTTCTATTGGTTTAAAATTCATTTCCATTTCCTGTATTTTCATCATCACCTTCACCTTTTCATGACTAGTCACTACTCAATTTAGGCTCTCCTCATTGCTTACCACAGACATTACAATAACTACTAAGCCTGCCTCTACACCTTTGGTTTCTCCTCTCGATGCCATCTTACAAGCTAATATCGGAATAATCTCCAAGAGCATAAGGTTTGATTTTGGCATGTCTTATTGCATACCTTTCTGTCTCATCCCTGAAAGCTTAATAGAATGCAACTGATCATGAGTGACATTTTTAAAAGATAATCTTAAATTAGCTCTGATTTATCAAAAAGGTAACTCATTTTCAAATTTTGATAATGTAATTATTTTTATTAACAATTTACTTAGGAAAACTTTCCATAAATGATTGTTATACACTACAGAACCATTAAGAGCATGAAGTTACCATTAGTAACTGCCTTAGAACAATAATTTACATACAGAAGTGAACTATACTCACTGACCACTTCTTTTGTTTTGACAAATACAAACAGAAATAAAAGGATAAAGAAGTAGAAGAAACCCATTTAAGACACTGGCAAACACACATGTAGGAAAAGTCAGAGTAGGAAAAGCCAATGCAAATTTACATTTTTATATTGCTACAAAATTCATGTCACACAACCTAAAGTACCTTCCTTCCTCAACACAAAATAAAAATAAAAAATAAAAACAACTGCTTAACATGAACGGAAAGCATATTAGTGCTGACAAATGTTTAACCGATTGGTCAAAGAGCTGGTATCAATTCTGACTATTTGTTGGTAAATAGAACCAGATATTTATACATCAATAATTGATCATAATAAAAATTAAGAAATTTTCCACGAACAATCTTAGAAACAAGATAGCTATGAAACCTTTGGCTTTATATGGCCTTTCTCCTATGGGAGAAAAAAAACCAAGAGTGATAGGCTCCCTTTTCTCAGAGCTACTTTGCCACACAATAGCTTACATAAAATAACATTCCATTTGGATGTATGTTTTTGAGGATATGAAGTTTGTGTGCCAATACGTCACTCTTCCAAATAAAAATATAAAGTTTAACAATGCAATTGGCTGCTAACAAGCATTAAAATGGAAATATATTTTGCTTGCTTTCATTTGCAACTTCCATTTATGGTCTACCTTCTGGCATTCTTTGTTTTGTTTGTTTTGTTGTTGTTGTTGTTATTGTTGTTTTTGAGACAGGGTCTCACTCTGTCACCCAGGCTGGAGTGTAGTGGCATAGTCAGTGCTCACTGCTGCCTCAACCTCCCATGCTCAAGTGATCCTCCCACCTCACCTTCCCTAGTGGCTGGGACGACAGACACATGCAACCATGCCCAATTAATTTTTGTTCTTTGTATCTGAACCAAGTAACAGCCACAGGTAAATTTTTTTAAATGTTAAAAATTAACATTTTAAAATTTATCAGGACATAAATATCAGAAATTTTAGTAAAACAACCAGGATACAGACACAAAGAAAGACACAGCTACACACCAGAACAAAACAGGGGTATACTGAATTTCTAGGAATGAGTCAATCCTGGCTTTCTGATTACCCAGCACAATCATGTTATGAACACATTAGAAATTTTCATGATGCAAAACCTATCTCTTGTGGATTAGAGTAACCCATATGCATGGTTTACAACAACCAAGTTCTTCTCTCTACCCATATACATATTACCAGAGTACTTTTTCAAGAACCCTTGTTCTACTATAATTCTATTTTATAGCTCCCAAAAACAACAATAAACTATGACATTATAAGAAACGAAAGTCAACTCTAAAATTTAATCCTTAATAAAATCACAATCCTATCCCAAAACCTGAGAGGATTTGCTCTCTGAATGATTTCAACAATTTGTTTACTTAAGTTGCAATGTGACTTTATGTAAATAAGGAAATCTTTATCGAAAACACAAATGTAACCAACTATACAATATAAAATTATCACCTTAAATTACAATTTAATAGTAATAATTTCCAAGACTGTCTAAAAAGCATTTAGGAAAAGCCACTGATTTAATAACATAGTCAATATAAAATGGATGTCTATTTTAAAAGTATCCAATAATAATAAATAATAAAATAATTAAAAAGGCCAAAAAAAAATGAATTTCAATGTGATCAAAAACTAATAGTCATGAACAGGTTGAATTCATACAGTTATATATGGGAATATTTTTCAAAAGGTTCTCCCACAAGAAATTATTTATTGTAAATAACAGATTAAATGGGAGTGAGAAAGATGAGGAAAAAGGGGTTGTTCTCAGCTAGATATTGGCAACATTATTCTGAAAAAGAACTAGACATAGTAAATATTTTAGGCTCTGTGGGCCATACGGTACCTGTTGCAACTACTTAACTTTGCTGTAAACTAATAAGCATCGCTGTGTTACAATAAAACTTTATGGACACAACTGTCAATTTTATATAATGTTCGTAAGTCAAGAAATAGCATTCCTACCTTGAATTTTTAAACTGCTTAAAAACATAAAACCATTCTTGGTTTGTAGGTTGTACAAAAATGGATGCCAGGCCAGATTTGCCTCATAGGCCACATTTTATCAACCCCTGTTCTAAATCACATGTTTAACCACACTCTCAGCCTTCAATCACAAAATAGAAACTAGATCTTTCATTCCCCATATTTTCCGCATCAATTTCCTAACTATTTTACGGTCTATTTTCTATTCTCTTTCTCTTAAATAAATAAATAAATAAATAAATAAATAAATAAATAAGACTTCATTTTTAATAGCTATATAAATGTAAAACTTTTTTTTTTTTAAGACAATGTCTCGCTCTGTTGCCCAGGCTGGAGTGCAGTGGCATCTCGGTTCCCTGCAACCTCTGCCTCCTAGGTTCAAGCGATTCTCCTGCCTCAGCCTCCCAAGTAGCTGGGATTACAGGCATGGCCACCACACCCAGCTAATTTTTTTATTTTTGGTAGAGATGGGGTTTCACCATGTTGGCCAGGCTGGTCTCAAACTCCTGACCTCAAGTGATCTGCCCACCTCGGCCTCCCACCAAAATGCTGGTATTACAGGCATGAGCCACTAAGCCCGGCCTAAAACATTTAAATGACAAGGAAAATAAGATAATCTTTACAAATGCCACAGGATATTTGCAAATTTTCCTATGTAAGAGGAGATAAAGATCATGTTCATACATTGTGAGAATGTGGAATTCACATTCACTGACCACAATACAAATCTAGAATTTTTTTTTTTTTTTTGAGGTGGAGTCTTGCACTGTTGCCCTGGCTGGAGTGCAACGGCGCGATCTCGGCTCACTGCAACCTCCACCTCCTGAGTTCAAGCGATTCTCCTGCCTCAGCCTCCCGAGTAGCTGGGATTACAGGCGCCCACCACCATGCCCGGCTAATTTTTTGTATTTTTAGTACAGACGGGGTTTCACTATATTGGCCAGACTGGTCTCGAACTCCTGACTTCATGATCCGCCCATCTCAGCCTCCCAAAGTGCTGGGATTACAGGCGTGAGCCACCGCGCCCGGCCAAATCTAGAATTTTTTTAATGATAAAAAAGTCCTTATTAGATAATCAAATTGAAACATTTCATTTCTAGTTACTTTATATAACAAAAACACTATATAACATATGATGTGATGAGTTAATGGATGCAGGCTTTGAGAATCAATACCTGCCAACATTTAAAATTTTAAAAAGATACTATGTGCCTCCTGATGAGAAAATACAATGGCACCTATAGTCCTATCTAAGGTATTAAGTTTAAATGCAATCAAACTCTGACTGTACCTGCCAACTTAGAAAAAAATATAGAACAAAATGTTTAACTTCACCATGAAGATAAGATCAACAAAATCCAGACTACAAGGAACTCAGCAGGTCAAACAACTCAGGTACTTCAGTGAATAACATATAAAGAAAAGAAAGGGCTGGAGGGAAAACCTATTGTTTAAGAAAGTCTTCAAAGGCAAATATAGTCCAGACTCAGTGGCTCACCCCTGTAATCCTGTCACTTTGGAAGGACAAGTTGGGAGGATCACTTGAAGCCAGGAGTTCAAGACTAGCCTGGGCAACAAAGTGAGACACCCTGTCTCTAAAAAAATTGAAAAATTAGCCAGCCATGGTGGTATGCATCTGTAGTCCTAGTTAGTCAGGAGGCTTCGGCAGGAGGATCACTTGAGCCCAGGAGTCAAAGGCAGCAGTGAGCTATGATTATGCCACTGCACTCTGACCTGGGCAACAGAGTAAAACCTTGTCTTTAAAATAAAAAAGGGGGTGGGGGGGGTGGGGGGGGGGTGGGGGCGGGCACAGTGGCTCACACCTGTAATCCCAGCACTTTGGGAGGCTGAGGCAGGTGGATCATGAGGTCAGGAGTTCAAGATCAGCCTGACCAACATGGTGAAATCCCATCTCTACTAAAAATACAAAAATTAGCTGGGTGTGGTGGCCCGCGTCTGTAATCCCAGCTACTAGGGAGGCTGAGGCAGGAGAATCACTTGAACCCAGGAGGCAGAGGTTGCAGTGAGCAGAGATTACACCACTGCACTCCAGCCTGGGCGACAGAGCAAGACTCCATCTCAAAAAAAAAAAGAAAAATAGTTTTTTGAAATGAACATGAACAATACTAAACTATAGTGTCTAGAGACGCACACCTAAGTCACAAAACCATAAAGAAACAGCAATAAATTATTATTCTGAAAGTCAGAAGTTACTTTTGGAGGGAAAAAGAGGGCTGTGATTGGCACAGAACACATGGAAGAGCTTCTGCAGTGGCTGGCAAAGTTCTATTTCTTGACCTAAGTAATAATTACAAGCATGTTTACCTTAAAATAATTCACAAAGACATATATTTGTTTTGAATGGTTTCCTGTATCTGTGATCTATGTTATAATGAAAAGGTTAAAAGCTAATTAAAGCAAATTAATTTCATACACATATCATACATATGATACACTTTTTTACATATATACATAAAAACTTAGAGGGTTCAATCAAAGCTCTAGTAAGAGCAAAAAAATCATAGATTAACACTCTGTTAAATGTAAAACAAAAGAAAATATAACAAATAAATGAGCCAGCACTTATCTTAAGAAGATTATAAAAACAAAATAAACCAAATAAATTAGCAGACAGAGAAGCAAACAAGCTAGTTATTTCCTTCTTTGCAAGCTCAATAAAATAGACTAAATTTTGATAAGTTGACCAAGTGGAAGGCGAAAAAACATAAAGTATTGTTAGTAACAGCAAGAAAAATAATATAATACCAGGCCTCAATAAGATTATTTAAACACTGGAGTGGGAGGGTGAGGAGTATTATGTACAGCTTTAGGCCAACGAATTTGAAGACCTAAATAAAATAAAAAATAAGAAAGGACAAATCTGTTCTAAGAAAGGACAAATTTCCAAAAAGAAAGAAACTGTCCCAGTTCATTTTATGTTGGCATGATCCTAACCCCAAAACGTGACAAAGAGAGCACAAGAGGAACGATCTCACAAAACATCACGAACAAGAAGTAATCTTTCCAAAAATGCAACGGCAGTTAAAGATTAGAAAGTCTATTAACTGATTATGTACGTCAACTAAAGGAAAAAAGACCATACAATGTGTCACTGAATATGGCAAACCTTTGATTAAAAAAAAACTTTGTTTCAACTAGCAGAGTATGATGGCACATACCTGTAATCCCAGCTACTTGGGAGGCCTAGAAGGGAGGATCCCCTGAGTCCTTGAGATGGAGGCTACAATGGGCTATGATTGTGCCACTATATTCCAGCCTGGATGACAGAGTGAGACCCCATCTCTAAAAAAAATTTAATTAATTAAATTAAAATAAAAATAAACTAAGCAAACAAAATATAAAACTTCCATTGGTCAATACAGCATTAGGGTGAAAAAAAAACCCACAAATAGTATTTATAATGGCAAAACATAAATGGATTTTGACATTTAAAAACAGACACCTAAAGATATTAGCTATTAATGCCAATCCTATTAATTCAACATTGTTAGAGAGATTTTACCCAACCCAATAGGTCAAGTAAAAGAAATTAGAAGTATAAATTTTAAAAGGAAGACAAAATTATAATTTGCACCTAATAGTGTCTATAAAAATTCAAGACAATCAAATTAAAAAATTTTTAAATCATAAAATGAGTAAGACTGCATGACTTAAAACAAAAAAAAAAGAAAGAAAGATTCCCTATACACTAAACACTGCTCAAAACTGAATATTTACTGTGAGTGATATGCCAGGGACTGTGCTAAACACCAGACAAACCAATACCAACCATAACTAAAATAACCCAGCACAAGGGCAACAACAGTCTTGGTGCATTGTGAAAACCTAGATATAAAAAAAAGTGTGACTTGTTTGAAGGACCCAAATGGCAAATCAAGATGCACAACATATTCCTGGATGGGAGTGCTCATTATTGGGGATATATAAATTTTCTATAATCAATACATCTAATGCAAATCTAATAAAAATTCCAAAGGGACTGTGAGACAGAAGATGGCAGGAAGATTCTGAAGTCTATGTAGATTGTCTGAGAATACCTACAATTTTTAAAAGAATAATGATATAAAGGGAATAGCCTGTAATGCAGAAAAACAATAAATCCTCTTACTTAGAAGTGTAAGGTTTGTGTAAAGAGAGACATACAGATCAACGGATTAAAACTAAGTCCTAAACAAATCCGTAAGTATATCACAGTTATGTAAATGATGAGGGGATATTTGTTGATGGATTAGTTATAGTGAGTAAGAGAGAGTTTTCAGGTTGCACAACTGGATAGAAAGATATTCTTGACTAAAATTGGGAATACTAGACAGAGAAGGTCTGAACAAAGGAAGAATATAATAAATTTAATTCTAGACTCGTCAAATTTGAGGAACCATCATGGAATCCAAGAAAAGCGACATCAAATAGACAGTTCGATATGCGGGCCTGGAGGTCATAACAATAGCCTAGGCTGGATCTGTTAACTTGGGAGTCTTGCATACAAAGTGGTTAACTGAAGTCATAGACACAGACTAGATTACCAAGAAAAGGGTACAGTGAGAAGAGAAAAGCACTAGATCTTGAGGAATACAACACAATGAATCAGGAAAATCAGGAAGGTATAATATCATAGAAGCAAAGGCAAAAATATATTTCACAATGGAGTAAAGTTAAATTTAAGGTCTGAAAATGTCACCTGGAATTATCAAAGTACATTCTGTATAATATAAGCATATAGATTCACAATGTGAAGAGTAAAGAATTAAGATTTCAAAACAGTATCTTTAGAAAGGGCTTATAAAATTTTAAAAAGGAAATGAGAGAAGACAAACATATTTTTAAAAAGGAGTCTGGAAGGACATATTCCAAAGGGTTATGGTCATCACTGGGGAAAGAATTACTGGTGGTTTGTTGTTGTTGTTGTTGTTTTGTTTTTTGTTTTTTTTTTTGAGACGGAGTCTCCCTCTGTCGCCCAGGCTGGAGTGCAGTGGCCCGATCTCAGCTCACTGCAAGCTCCGCCTCCTGGCTTCACGCCATTCTCCTGCCTCAGCCTCCCAAGTAGCTGGGACTACAAGCGCCCGCCACCATGCCTGGCTAATTTTTTGTATTTTTAGTAGAGATGGGGTTTCACCGTGTTAGCCAGGATGGTCTCGATCTCCTGACCTTGTGATCCGCCCGCCTTGGCCTCCCAAAGTGCTGGGATTACAGGCGTGAGCCACCGTGCCCGGCCTTACAGGTGATTTTTAACTTCATACATTTCTGTATTGCTTGACTATTTTAGCAAAAACATGGAGTACTTATACATTAACAAAAAATAAAGATAGTTTAAACTGGAAAAGCAAATTGGAGGAAAAAAATGACCTCCCCAGACATTACTTTATAAAAATATTTTTATCATTACTTAAATGTTGAAAAACTTTACAGGGCTCCTCACAGATCCACTGCATTCTCTTTCATGATAGCCATACCCTATAAAGTGAAATACTTTTATTCATTTTTTAACCAGCATTTATTACGCATCTACCATGAATCAAATCATTGGCTGAAAACATTGGAGGCAAAAATATAAATAAATTACTACCCCCCCTTAAGCTTCATGGGCCTACAGTTTTATCAAAAAGACATGTAAACAATTATAATTCAACATGATTAGTGTATAAAGTGACAATGAATGTACAAGCTAAAATATTTTATGAAAGAAATAAATTTGAACTGATTCTTGAAGAAAGAAGGAGGTAGGAGTTCCAGGCAAGGAACTTCTAATATATTTAGAATCTGCATTCACCCATCCTACCCACCATGCTAGTTGATGCCCTATGTATGCCCTACCACTACTGCTGAGGATCTCATCAAATCCTCACCTCTCTCTTAAGTAGTCAGCATAGACAAATGGCTATCTTTTTTTCCTATATGTTAAAAACAAATCAGCATCCAGACATCAAATCATGATGACCTGAACGTCCTGCTTACAGATTATTTTTAATTTTGAACCTGTCACAATGCATAGCAGTACCACGAGTGGGAAAAAAAGAAGAAAATAATAAAATGAGCCCAAAAATCAATATCATATATTCATTTTTGTTGTGCTTTTGCTCAATAATATTAGAAAAAACTGAAAGTTGAGAACTCTAAAGTTAGGTTTTTCTACTAGAAAACAAAAAACGAAAAACCTCTGTTCTTTAATGTTTGGAATAATTAGTATGTAGTTGTTATTGTCGTACTTATTACTACTAAAACCTGTTCTGGGGAAACTTATGTGTCTGAGGAACTGCATTTAATGGAACCTATTAACTTTTTTAAGACACTGTCTAAAAATATTGATTGTATATCACTAGGAGGTCAATCCTACAATCATCTTTTCCCAAATGGTCACTACTCCAAAGCACATTAGCTGTTCATTCAGTAACAGTTTTTGAGTACTATGTTTAAAGTCCTTAAGGAGTATCAGTTAATTGATTATGTTCATTGAAAGCAGTATTAAGTAGTAAGACTAATTCATCAATCATTACATTTTCCTAAATATTTTTCATATATTGCTATTTTAAGAAAAGAAAGACCATAACAATTACAGAAAAAGTAATCAGTACTACAATTTTCTTTGGAAAAGGTAAATATATACATGGCTGGCTAAAAGTCTTTCCAAAGGGCAAAGTGATATGCCAGGAGCTGAAAAGAATCAACTGCAAAGAAAACCTCATTTCTATTTTCAATTGCTGTTTCTGTTGACAATAACAAATAGTTTTTTTATTTATTTACTGCCTCAGATACAACAACACAACCAATGTATATGATATTTCGCATGCTTTAACAAAAAGAAATAATCTCCTCATTCCTTTATAAAGGATAACTTTTCGAATTAGAGTAATTTACATGCTTTTAGTATTCTTTTTTTGAAAATTAGTGCATGTTACATTTGAAAAACTTTGCCAAAGGAAATATAGTCCCACATTTTCACAAAGGGAAGAAATGTTAAAAATTCAAACTTTGAAGCTAAGGTTACAGGTATTCTAAATGAAAAATAATTTTTTCCTCCACTAGTCTCTTTAATTACTATAACTATACTGCAGTATCCTTCCTATATTATAACATTATAGCACAATATTTGAGATTGCTTTTTAAGCACTCAGTATTCTATGGAGGAAAGACATGAAACTAAAGCCACATTAAAGTGACAATTTCCTCATTCAGTAGAGAAAAAAAATCACTTAGTTCTTTCCTGAACAAATCAAACAGTTTTAAAGACACTGTAATATATAGTGATAAAAATCTCAATTCTGTAACATAGATAAGCTTAAGTGCTTAATATATTCAGTTATGTGAGCATTTTGTACACACTAAGAGTTCATGGATTACACATCTAACAGTCTGCTGTGAACATGTGGAATTATGCACTTACGTTAAAATATCACCCCACCACAAAGAATTATTAATAGTTTTGACACCAAGAGGCAGATTTTATTTCTAAAAACTGATAAGTAGGGACAAACTAAAATACAAAAACAAGACAAGACAAAACACAACTAACAAAAACAAAGCTGCTTACTGAAGGTAACAGGTAACAGAAGGCCACAGTTTTGAAGATCTGATACACAGGAATCAGGGATCTCCTTCTGGAGCAAATCTTGAAATTAATAAAAGTAGGGCCTTCTGTTTACTTTTTGCTATAAAACACTGATCATCAATTTCAAAATAAGAATCTTAAGAGTTAATAAATAGTAACACAAACCAAAGCTAATGATATTAAGGATTCCAATAAATTTTAAACAAACTACCTACAACTAAAAGCCTAAAATTTTAAGCCCTCCTTTTCTCCCTTTTCCTCTTCTCTCTGTTTTACTGTCTGTATCCCTTCACAAATATATGCATATATACATATATAAAATTTATTCCTTTTAGAAAGCTGAGAAGGTAACCAGAAAAATTAATAAAATCTTGAATAAACAAACTTAGAAGGCCTTTCTATTTAGTTGACATTTACTTTTTGAATATGGAAATTCTGTTGTTCAACTTCACTAGACACTAGAGATTGCTCTTAGAATATTTTGGTAAACAAAGAACCTAGTCCTTCTGTTAAATTCAAAAGTCAGGAAAGGAATGTCTTTGATATACATAACTAAATCACCATCTTATTATTTTCCTATCCTAAATCATAATTTTGTATACATACATAAAACATTCCCTATGCCTACATTTTTACCAATAAATGAAATTTTGCTTCCCTAACATTGTCCTACCAAAATACACTAAACTTCATACCAATTATATGATTTGGTAATACATATTCCTTAAATATAAAGATGCCTCAAGTAAATCATTTTGTTTCTAAATAGACATCTCTCATCTCAGACTTTTTATGCTCAATATTTCTTAAGAGTCCACAAAAGAATAATTACCAAAATTAGTGAAATGTTTCACAGTCCTTATTTGGGAGAATAACCTGACTAAAGCAGACCACTCACTAATAAAGTGCAACTTAATAAATCACGTGGAATCTTATTTTGTTCAAACCCTTACTAACTCCTAGCACCATCTGTTACCATCAAAACTATGACAAGATATGATATATAATTAATAGGTAAACAACAATCTAATTAAAATGGACAAATACTCCATGTTCCTGCCATTTGGGAGCTCTAATTACAGACTAAATTTTAAGCTTGAATTAAATATTTAAGCTGGAAAATTAACTTTCCTTCTCGATCCTTGAATACATTAATACAGATATGTGAAGCGACTTCCTGATGGGAACTTAAACATGTAATTTAGTTTCATCAAAGCAGTTACTAATTGTTAAGCAGCAGTACCTTACCATATGTACACAATAGCTATTTAGAGCTGAAAAGGTGGTTCTAAAGCACCTCTCTGCAACCCTTTCCTGACATAAATATAAAATGTATATACAGCGCAGCAGTTAATACTACACATTGAAAATAAATTACCTAGTCTTCAGTCTTTGATGCTTTCTGAAGACAATTAGAAATTGTTCTAAATAAACAAAATATACCTATATATGACAAGGTAAGAACCACACAAGTATAAAAGACCAAAAGATATTCAAGAATAAGCATCCAGGTATAAAATTCTCAGGTTACACAAAACTAATTAAAAACCCTGACCTACTAAATCAAAACAACAAGAGTATACTAATTCTGCTTTCCTTCCAAACTCTTCTCTTCAGAGAGCATCACAGGCTTTGATAATAATGTTCTAGCAAGCATTTAGAATGGCAACGTAAAAAGTGAACACCCTCCTACATTTTTCATTTATTTTTGAATGCAGGAGGAATAATATTTTAGAACAAATGACCCTAACAGGCAACTGTTTAGGAAAAATTCTCTAAGAATATAAAATATATGTATATTTTCAGTACTAATTTATATTTAGCAAATGAATGACAGAGAGGTTGCTAGAAAGGTATATATTACTCTTTAAAAATAGATTATTCTAATTCTTTATAACCATAAAGACTAACTGCAGGTCAACCACATTAACATAGTTTGGTTACAAAAAGAGAACATTGTCAAAGAGGTGGTGGAAACTGCTTTTGTTTATATATTAAATATTATTTTGTTAAGCATTCAGTAGTATAACCATTAAATTTTACTAATAAAAGAACTAATTTTTATAATTTCACAGTAAAACTAGGATATTGCACTGGTTAAGATTCAAAGTCAATGACAAATATATAAGTTGATTATACTAAATCTCCCTTATTTGAAATTTTTACCAGAATTTAAGTAATTAAAATTTAAATCTTAAGAAGATCTTTTAAGAATAAAAAGGAACTTTTTGTTCTGTATTGGCAATAGGCAACATATTTAATATTTTATAATTCATTACTATTGTTCTAGGTTTTTGCTCAAGGATAACATATAATATTAACATATAACATTATATATTGCCTGTTTTCTTCTCCCAATATTTCCTTTTATCTCTTCTTTCTATCTTAAAATTGCCCAAGTTTTACTCATGTTTAAATGTTTACTCATGTAGCTATACAGCATTTGGTATTCCTAATAAACTACTGCTCCACAACTATCTGAATGTTGATGCATTTTAATTTCAAAAAAGTCACAGATCTGCCCTGCATACCACATAAGATGTGCTTTTACTCTTCATTAATTGACAAAATACACAGGTATATGGGTTTAAAGATGCCTTGTAATTACCCTGATGTTTCATAAAGATTTGTAGCCATACACTTGCAAATACCCACAAAAAGAGAACAAGGGCACTCTCTGAATAACCTCTTGAAGTAAATATTTATTTTCATGTTATCCTACATCATCTAAAAATCTGCAAACGGAGAATAATCAGCAAATATCACTGAAAGATAAAAACCCAATCCTAAAAGATTTGATAGACATACAAAATCTGGCTGGTTCACATTTAAGCATCATGGTTCTTTTCTAATATTAAATCAGTCGACTGGATGATAACAGAAGTTCCTCCATAATGCAGGCTAGAAAAGTCTATTCAATTTTATTTAAAATCTGTATGCTGTAAAAGTACATGTCATGGAATTTACTAGGATGACAACTATATAGATATGAAATTCATGACATATTGATTCAACATATTGAACTGGTTTTTAAAACCAATTTATATAAATGATTATAATAGTCTATATTATGTTTAGCCCATGAGGCATATGGTAGTAAATTTTAATTTAATTTTAAATAAATTTACATAAATATAAAAAGTTAAGTAATTTTTATCCACCCTGCATATGAAACAGAGCAAATAAAAAAACAAGAGGACTGTATATTATAAATGCACTTGAGCCTGAAGCTCAAATCAGAAATCCAACTTTATTTCTTAAAAAAGAACCAAAGGATGACTGGTTTCTGTTAGGAAAAAAGAAAAACATCATTGACAGAGAAAGTACTACTGATTATTAGGCAATATATATTTATATATTTGTAAATATATAAATACATGTTATAAATGTTTATTTAGCAATAAATATAATTTTCATCTACTATATATTCTAAAAAACTTAATGCATCAAAAAAGCTAGCAGTGACATATGGTATACATATATTCACATCAAATTATCAATTAAGACATATATACAGTCTCTTCACTTTGGAGAACTTATGAGCAATTTACAAAATGAAAATATTTTAAAAGGTACATCAAAAGTGTTTTTTACAGGTACTAGAAAGTCAGAGGTTCCGCCATTGGTATGAGAATGGTCTCAACTTTCCATCAGTAGAGCTCAAGCTGTGACTCTCAGAGACTTAGCCAGTATGAAACATACAGACTCTGTAAGTGGAGGCCTTGACCTTACCTTATCCCAAGTTCCATCCAGTAAGTTAACTGGCCCATACATCCAGAAATCTTAAAAATAGTAAGCAAGAACCAAGATACAATATATAAATTTGAAGTGTATGGTTTCAGTATTATCAGAAGCATTGTCAAATGCCTATCATTTGCCAGCAGCTTGACAGATTTTTTTTTTCCCCTAACACTCAAAACAATTTACAAACTAGGCATCATTCCCACTTCACAGATGAGGAAACCATGGCTCACAGATTAAGTAACTTGCCTAACGTCACACAACAATAACTCAGATCTCTAACTAGAAAACCTGTTTATAACACTATTTTCTACATTTTATTCTGAAATTTTTCAAACTTTCAGAAAAGTTACAAGAATGTTACAGTGAATATTCACATACCCACTACCTAGATTCTACAATTGACATTTTACTGTATGTATTGTATCACTTACCTATCTACATCTACTAGACCATCCTATTTTTAATGCATTTCAAAGTTGCAGATGTTATTCTACCTTTTCAGTATTTTATTATATTTTCAAATATACAGAAAAGGTGAAAAAAATTACATTAGACACTCATGTCTATCATCTAGAATCTTCAATTACATTTTATTGTACTGCAGTATCATAATGTCGATACAGTTGTTCATCCTTCCATCATTCCATCTTATTACATTATTGTAATTATTAAAGTTATTGTTGCAACCTCTAAGTCCCCTCTACAAAGAGAGAACTGCAAAAAAGTTGTTTACATGTATTTAATACTGCTACATTTCCTTAATCAGTTAAAGTTATGTTTGGATATACAGGTTTTCGAGGTTTTTCACCTCTCTAATGTTTCTATCAGGTGACTTTTAGAGACACAAACAGATCCTTCAGGAGAGGGCAACATGCTTGACTCAAAAGAGTTGAGAAATACAAAAGCATTAAAATATTTTCTTAGGCTATAAGAGAAATTGAGAAAAATAACACATAAAAAAACAAAATCCTAGGAAAAAAATTTGCATTCCCTTACAATGAATAGATTTAGTCAATCAAGAAACTTGATTATTACAAGTGACTCTGAAACTTAACTTTACAGAAAAGTTATACTACAAAAACTAAGCAACTACAATACCTTTGTACTTTGTCATGGTATTTATGGCTGTGATTCTATGATGCATACCTATAATTGTCATTTTGTGCTGCTAACATTTTATTCTCAATTCACACGATGGGATTTGAAAATACCACTATTTTGTGCAGCTCGGCTATTAATCTTAAACTAATATACCACTTTATCATCACAATTCTCTCTACCCTTAAGTTCTCGTATTCCTGAACTCTCAGTACAAATACTTTCAAGTGAATTGAAAAATCGAGTTCTTTGACTTCATTTAAATCTCTTATTCTCCTTCTTGTTTCATTTCCTTTCTTATCAATCTTAGACTCTATGAGCTACTATTTCAACTAATATCTCACCAGTCCATTGCTCTCTCTTTCTCTGTGTTAATCAAGTCCTGAAAACCTTCCAACACTCACAATCTCACACACCTTCTCTTACTCTACACCTAATTTCCTGAAGGCAGAAGAAATACTGGACCAGCAAGAATTCCTTCCATCTTTGATCCTTTCACTCAACTAAAACACCTACATCCACTGTGGCAGCCAAGGAGATGTACTACTCAAGAGACAAAATGCTGTGAGGAATTATAGTCAGCTGACAATATACAGCTTTCACACTTTCAGGATTCACTGTAGTGTTTAAGCCAAGGCCATACTCTCTCCATACATCTTACAAGGCCATGCAGCTCCCAGACAATGACAGGGATGCTGCAGGAAAAACCATTCCTGCCAACACAAGGCATCTCTAATAAGCAAAACTTGCTCTGTCTACTGCATTATGCCCTCACCATTGTCTCGGTTGGGACTTTTTGAAAACAGCATTGCAGTCTGAGGTTCCTCCTCTCCAATCTGTCTTCCTTACTTCTCTCTTATCACAGGTGTTGAACCTACATGAGTCTGAAGGCTTTCCCTGCTTATTCCTGCTCTCTCTCTCTCTCTCACCCTCCTAAGATTATCCCCCAAGAAATCTCTTAAGCTTCTAATTCCATATTGGCATCTGCCTCCTGGGAGATCTGAATTATCATGTCAAATCCACACTTTTCATATTTCTTGCATTCTCAGTGAAAAAAAAAAAGAGCCCTCCTCCTGTATAAACTAATCCCTCCACTAGTAAGTCCAAACCTTTTCCATCTTTTCATATACATTGCTCCAAACTTAACCATTTTAACTTACTTTCTCTCCTATAACATCAACCTCTCTCTCTCTCCCTTCTGGGCCTTTTTCACCAATATATAAACACTTTGAAGTCTCCCCTAAATCAAGAACAACAAACCTCTTGCTGCTCTGTGTCTCCGACAATCAGCTCTTCAGATAATAGTAACATAGTACCTTTCACTGATACTCTATAATGCTTCATGTCCCATTTATATATCAACTACCCTGTGGGCTGATTTTTGCTTCAAATCACTCCACTCCAATTGCTTGCCAAGGCACATTACATAGAGATGTCAAATTCGACGACCACTTTTGGCACTTCACTTCTGACCCCTCTATTTATCACACTGTCGTGTTGTTGTCTCCAGCTCTGCATTCAGGCATATCATTATTCACTGTTTCCTTCCTTCATCTCTTGGACAAGTTTCTCTTTTCCCATCACTTGGCTTGATAGCAGTCAATTTATCCAAGGACTTCTCCTTATCTCTACCTATAATCCCTGGGCAACCTTAGATACCCATCAAATACACTTATTCATCTTTGTTCTATCAATGCCAAACACAATGCTTGGGAAATGCTTAGCAAATAATTTTTAAATAAGTTCATGCCAGCGTTTATGTTAGTGATTCCATGTACACATCTCTTACAGTAACTCATCTCCTGGCCTTGAGAGATCCATACATTCAACCATCTCCTATCTTTAATCAATAAGATGTCCAAACAGAAGTCATCCTCTACCCTTTCAAACTGCTCCTCTTGTATTCTCTTGTAGGGATGGCATTATCAACCAACCTCTCCCGCAGGTCAAATGCCAGTATTTCCTTTCCAGTCTTCTCAGATGCAATTAACTGCTAGATGTGATCAATTTAGTCCCTTCTTCTCCCTTACCTCTGACCCTGACTTAATTTAGTGTGAAGTCTCCTTGTAAGTATCTGGGCTCTTGAATTTTGCCTCTCATCTTAATTGCTAAATTTCACATAAGTGTTCTTTCTAACAATCTGATCTCACCTCTCCTTGGCTTAAATTCCTGTAGTAGATCACAATGCCTAGCATTGCAATTTGAAACTATTTCTATTTTTCATTCTTCTTTCCTCTTCCAGGAAAAAAAAAAAAAAAAAGCCCAAATTTCTGGTATAACCCACAAGACTCTTCAAAAATCTATAGGCTTTCTATTTACAGCCTCAGGTCTCATTCTTACTCAATTTGCAAACTCAAACTACTTGCAGTTCCTCAATACACTTTAGGTTTGTAGCCATTTCTGGGCCACCCCAGGCAGTATTTCCCTCCGCCTAGAGTGTCTTTTTTCAACATTCTTCATATACATTCAGCCTGCACACTCTCAGGGAAGTTTCCTTGAAACTATCCTCCATCCCAACCTCCAAGCTGGTTTAAGAACCCTTCTTCTGAGGTACACTGTTTCCCATGCATTAATCTATCACATTATTCATCACACTAGATGTTAATTTTTTAACTACCACTCTTTCCTCTATAAACTACAAGCTCCTATTGGAAAGAATCATATTTTAACTCTGTTGATCCAGCACCTAGAACACTGCCACAGTACGTAAAAAGTACTTCATGGAAAGAAGTTTAAAAAGGAAGGGGAAAAGAGAGACCTTTAGTATCTCAATAAATTTGTAAATTACTTTACAAAATAAATGTAATTTCTGCTTGGTCGCTCTCACCTCTATCTTTAATGCAGAATGAAAGGCCTCTCTAAGCTGTACTCCCAGAACTTTGCTGGGAATCATCCTGAAATATCTCACATGTTCCTGAAAAAGACCAATCAGCTAACACTCACCTACCATGGCACATCTATCCTTGTCCATCTCTGTGTGGTATTTAAGGTCTGCTCCTTCCATTGCCTCCAAATTAAGCTTGGGAGGGCCTCATCTGTTCCCCTCTTGAGGAATCTGTTGCCCTCTCTGCTTTGTACTGTTGATTATAATAGGTCACTACTGTCACCAACAGGGCACCATTGCAGCTTCTTCAATATATCCCCACTCCCACTGAACCCAACCTCCCCTCTGCTCTAAAGACTGCTTTACCAAGTAGCACTGCTATCAACCATGATGCCCCAACACCTTTCCAACACTGTTAGCACAGTGGAGTCTGCAAAATGACAGTTAATTCGTGGACTGTGGCAAAGAAGACAGAATCCCTTTGCCTTAGTCTCTCAGAGAGTGGAAGGGCCATGTTGCTTGTCTCTAAGCATCTTATAATACTTCTCCTGATTCTCTTGTTCTTTCGGATTTATTTTCTCATAGTCCAGCCATCTATCTCCGCAAGTATAAGATTTCTGGACCAGAAAACCAAACAGACCTCAGGCTGAATTTAGAAATGCTGCTTTGCTAACAACTGAGACTGTGTCACCAGGTTTGCCACTTCATTCTTGATTTTTCATAGGAAAAACTCACTTCTGCTCCTATATATCAAAGACTACTGGCAGGCCAACCCTACTGGCTTCCATATCCCAGATAAGGCTGAATTGCTACAGGAACAACAAGTGAGGACCACACTGAAAACATGCTACCCAGAAAGAGCCTTAATTATTACCATAAAAGACAGAAATATTTAAACACAAAACACCCTAGGTTGTTCCATATTTCTCATATTTAATATACTCCACTAAAAATTTCCAACGTCCCAGGTGCAATGGCTCAGGCCTGTAATCTCAACACTTTGGGAGGCCAAGGCAGGAGGACTGCTTGAGCCCAGGAGATCTGAGACTAGCCTAGGCAATATTCTGAGACCCCATCTCTACAAAAAAATTTTTGTAATTAGATGGGCATATTGATGTGTACCTGTAGTGGGGGCTGAGGTGGGAAGATGGTTTGAGACCTGGAGGTTGATGCTGCAGTGAGCCTTAATCACACCATGCACTCCAGTCTTGGCGACAGAGTGAATATTGCCTCAAAAAAATAAAATAAAATAAAAATTCTGAATTACATATGCCATTCAAAATACCTTTTCCATTTAGAAATTCAAGCCTCCCTTTCTTGGAAAAAGTTCACAAATAACATTTTTACCTGAATTTTGGTTTGATTAGGCCAACAGTGTCATACCACCTACCCCACAGTATTTCAGGGGCTAGAAGGCACTCTAGGTTCACCACTGGTAGGCACATCACCTCTACTGGCATTCCAAAAGCCACTTCCACATAAACACAAGGAAAGGGATGGCTGAAAAGATGAACAGCAGGAAATAACCTGCCTGGCTGGGAATTATTAGTAAGGTTATCCCTATGATGGGGAGGATTCCTTCTTTATGTCATGAGAACATAAGAAAAGGACATTAACTTTTCTTGCAAGGTCTGTACTCAGTTCAGAATTTACTTTGGAGGGTAATATGTACCAACAAACTATGAATGTAAATAAGACAGAGAATGAACTAAAAGAAAATAATGCAAATTCTCTAAAAATATAAGCAAATTTAAACGAAATGTATGGTGAATATCAACATCACCGGTACTTCAATTTCATTCAAAAATTGATATACATTTAGAAATTAAATTCTTGGCTTTGTAAACATAATGAATATGCAAATATTTTAGGTTAATATATTTTTCCCATCAAGTGCTTTATGCAAGAAATTTTTCCTCAAAGTTCCATTACTGACAAATTCCAAAATGTTCAGTTACTAAGAATAGAACTCTTTATTTTTCCTCATTTATTTTGATACTCTTAGCCATCCCTTAAATTGCCTATTCTTGGATTTTAATATCCAATCCTCCTAGAGTTTTTACATTTTGATGAAGAAAAAGGAAACACGTACACGTGTTTAAGATTGTATTGCTTTTAAATTGATCTCTACAAGAAATACAGCTCAATCTTAAAAAAATGATGGAGGTTGAGAGGTGATGGAGGTTTTAAGAGCATGAAGGAAGTAAGAACAGCCAAGAAGTGAGGCAGTAAAGTACAGATTTCGGTCAATTCTAAGCACTGGATAATTTTAATCTAGAAAGAAGGTCTTAATTCAGTTATAACTATAATATTTAAAATAGCACAATGTACCTTAATAGAGAATCTGGATAGTAGCATTTTTGAAACAAGCAACAACAGAAAAAAAAAATCCTCTCCTTATGTTGCATTTATTCAATTTGTGGGCTCCTGCTGCAGGTGGTCCCTGAGACAATATCATAGAAGATTTCTAAAACAAAATGGATAAATATGGCCATTTATTTAAAATCCAGGTAGTTTTTCAACACTGTATTTCTATTCACAGGGCCCAATTATCTATAAGGTATACAAGGGTATAAGACAAGCTATTATGATTGATTGACTGATTTTTTTTTTAAGAAAAATAGCAGCACGTGTATACACAAAATGAATCTTGTCTCCCTTCAAAGTACCCATTTTGAGCAGTTAGACATCAATTCCACTACAGAAATTTCAAAAACAGGCATTCCAAAAGTACTTTGATTGATGGAATATGTGTATGTCTTCCCAAGGAGAACACTTAAAAAGAAATAACACAAATTTTGAGAAATAAGCTGTGATATATTTGTTAAAAATTTACCTCACTAATTTATAATCACATGTAATATAAGAAAAAAACTGTAAAAGACACAAATTTCTCTGAACAAATTTTCATTTGAAATTTACACATTTAAAGGGAATTTTTTCTTGCCACTGAATAATAAGAAAAATAAAAGTGGTAGGTAAGTATTATAAAGTCAAGAGTAAAAGGCTATTATTATATGTACAACCCACTGAAAGCGGGGGTGGGGAGGGGAACTACACCTACAGTAAGCCCTCTATCACAGACACTGAAGGCAGTCTTTAAAGTCTGCATATAAAAATTTCTTGAGTTTTACGAAGTTTTACTTTAAGCTGTAGTGTCTGCAAAAAGCGATTCCAACTAATAAACAGCAATTCACCAAAAATGCAAAAGCAAACTACTATCAATTTACATTTTAGTACTTTAAAGACAGTAACATTTACTCTGATCAGTGCAGTGTTTTGAAACAGATATAATTAAAAACTAACTTTTAACTTGGAATTACTGTATCAGTGCAGATCTAGGTAAACATCCACACAAGCATTTTAAAATATATACTGTCTTCAACTCATCTTAATCTCAATAACTCTTTCCACCTTTGTATTTAGAAATTTTTAAAAACTTATCTGAACAAATTAATTTTCATTTGAAATTTATACATTTAAAATGAATCTTTTCCTGCCACTCAATAATAAGAAAAATGAAAGTGGGAGGAATAGGTAGGTAAGTATCATAAAGCCAAGAATAAAAGGTTATTATATTCACTACCCTTTGAGAATTAAATTTTTAAAAATCTCTAAATACAAGGCGTGTAATTTTACTTTTTGCTTATTTATTATGAAAGAGGTATAAAACAAATACTCTGACCATAAACCCTGAATGTTCAATGCCTTCAACCAAACTACTGCAATTAATATGAAATTCTAAATACAGAATAAAATGCCACATAAATAGTATAACAGCCAAGTACTGTCTAAGAAGCCATATGTTTTTTCCCATTGTTCAAAAAGAGGAGATGACTTCCCGTCACTTATGTTTCTGATTAGCAAGGTGATTTATGCCACAATCACTAAAAATGCCAGCAAGTGAATGAGAAAATGCATAGTGACTGCACCAGATGTGCACAATAAACAGGAATCCCATTGTAATCTCTGGTACTTAGTTTATATGAAGGTAATGTAGGAAACACTCTTGGATATGGCAAAGTCACTCTTTTTTTACATTTGACTATAAATGATATGAAATAAATTGTGTGTTTTATACTTTATGGCATGCATACATTGATAAATTAGGTACCGTTTTGTATCCCGACTTATCTACAAGACAAACCTGGCTAAGATCATGGGGATTAATTGCTTCAGAAGTGTGAAATGCAGCTTTTCCATTCTTTTCTGCACACTCAGTGAAGAAACAATGATTAATCACTGTTTAACTATTCTCTTGGGAATCTACAAGATTGCCAAAGCAGGACTTATCCTCATAAATCCAAAAAATACAGGTTTAGATTTGTTGCCAACAACCGAAAGAACATGAACTTAAACCCATTTGTTATCAGATTAAAATAATGTCAAGGTTTTAGAACCCTACTGGTACAGAATTCCCTTTAATCGGTGACTTCAATGGGAAATTGGATTAACACATAAGATATAGTGAAAGCACATGTATTTTACAAAATAAACATTTTTTAAAACTTAGAAAATATCCTTGGCCTAATGTCAAACATCATACTCTTGAACTTGAGCTGACAATCTCCCCTAGCTATAGAAATACTTCATTTCCTCTGTTCTATTTTAAGAATTAAAATACATGCTCATCAGGTAAAAAACATTTTAAACGGATATTTCACATAGGAAATAATGACTTATTTCAGGAAGTTTTCTTCCATGTTGCTAGAGCTGAATGGCAATTATGTGGGTAAAACTATTTGGTTCCAATAATGCTAACATATTTCTAAGTCTTTAGAAGACAGAAATTGTAAACTCCAAACTTCTAAGCCTAAATAATCCAAAACCCTGAAATATTTTGAACAGAAGTACATAAGAGCAGAGGTTTCAAATATATTCCAAATAATTTGGGTTTTCAAAGAATCTTCAGCCAATGTTTACTAGTATACTGAATAAAGTAAGTAATTCTTAAGTTGAGGCAAAATTATTGTTCATACCACCTATAAAATGTGGGGCACATACTTTTAAGAATTGAAATCTTATTCTGTCTCATTAATAAGTATAATGTTAGTGGCATAATTGTCAAATCATTACAAATTAAAAAGTTTTTTTTAATTCCCTTTAAATGGGTCAGTTGTTCACACTACAAACTAGTACAAACCCAAATACTCCTGAAGTGGGAGTAATCTGAAGTAAAAACTTCAAATTTCTATGTAAAATAGAAATATTTGACAAATGTGTTTTACACAGGTGAATGTAAATTAGAAATACAGCCATCTTTCAATTATTATGGGTTAATTTTCTATTTGTCTGATCGTATGTTCATATAATCCTCCCTTCCAATTTGTCAATCTTCCTGCTACTTCTTTCAGGTGTACTAAGTGCCACAAGAGATTACCAGAACTGCAAGGAAAAGGAGGTGAAACTGTTGGTCAATTTCACTGTTCATTAAGCCCTTGTAAAAATGAGTAAGAGGAAGAGAAGGTGAAACAAATTTCGTATTTCCTACACTTCGCTATTTTTATCACTGTTTATCACAAAAGTGGCAGCTATGTCTACCGCACATATAGTGAAAACCTAAAAACAGTCACAATTTGCCCAAAAAAAAAGAATTTTCCTCACATCATCCAATTTAAAAAGCAAACTTTCTTATAAAGGATACATTATTTTAAAAGTAATTCTCCAGTTAGCTGAGTACCTGCCATAAGTAAAACCACAGAAAGCAAAACCACAGATAAGATGGAACTACTGTTATCACTATAGAGAGCTGGGAACTTGAGCAAGAATGGGTAAGAAGGGCAACACTGTTGAGAGAGACAGCAGAGATCACATTATACCAACAGGAAAATGTGAGAATTCTAATGCCATTATTGTATCCCATATTTATCAAGTGTGCTCTGGGGCTGATGTGACCAGGAGAAATATGAATCATAAAGAACAATAGACACTTGGCATCCGTAGATTTTTTACAATTACAATTTCACCCTTGTTCAAGCAATCCAGGCCATGAAGTACTTTATCATTTTCTGGTAAGTGAATTTGAACCATAAACTTCCCAACCTGCTATAAGAAAGGATTTTGATGGTCCTGTTTCTACTATTAACTGCAGCTTGATGGTTCTCCAGAGCATTTTACAGAAATATTTACAAACTTGAAACTTTAAAAAAAATCAACAGGTATATAATTCATAAATACCCACTGTATGCCTTAATTCCATTAACAGAATTTTTTTTTAACCACAGAATTCCTAAACTAGGAACCACCATACATTTACATTGTTAAAGAAAAAAACCACAAAGGAGAACTACAGAAGAAGCCTAAAGAAGTGGGAAGCAAGTAATCATGATGCTTCTTGTACGTAATATATCCTGGAGATA
This sequence comes from Pan paniscus, assembly GCF_029289425.2. Lineage (NCBI taxonomy): Eukaryota > Metazoa > Chordata > Mammalia > Primates > Hominidae > Pan > Pan paniscus. Next base: position 17,564,735 of record NC_085926.1, read on the forward strand.
GTACAAAGATCAACCAAATGCTTTTTAACAATGGATCTGTGCCGATATGCTCCGCCTTCCTTCTTATTAAGAATAAACCATCCATGCTGCTACTTAAGGTGATCTCTCTACTTGTACACACTGCTTTAACAATTTTCCACTCTTTCTTGCATCATCAGTTTATTCCTCTCTATTGGAGCACTCCCATTAGTATGCTATTTCTCTCCTATTTAAAAAAATCCTCTCTTCACTCCAACTTCCCCCTTAAGCTGCCACCTGTTTCTCCTCCCACTCTCCCTTGAATTGTCCATCTTTAACTTCACCTATAAATAAGATTTCCACTCTTCCTTCAAACATTTACATCACTTTCAGATATTCTGAAAGACCAATGAGTTTTCCTCTTAACCTCACTGTGTTTTCTTCTCTAGCTACCTCTACTAATTCCTCTTTTTCTCCTAACCCCTTTACTAAAGGTGCCCCAAGGCTAGCATTTTAAGTCTTCTCTATCTATATTTACTGTACTGCATCAATGTTACATCTTGATATGGTTTGGCTGTGCCCCCACCCAAATCTCATCCTGAACTGTAACTCCCATAATCCCCACGTGTCGTGGGAGAGACCTGGTGGGAAGTAATTGAATCATGGGGGAGGGTTTTCCCCATGCTGTTCTCGTGATAGTGAGTAAGTCTCATGAGATCTCATGGTTTCATAAAGGACAGTTCCCCTGCACACACTCTCTTGCCTGTGCCATGTAACACAGGTCTTTGCTCCTCCTTTGCCTTCCGCCATGATTGTGAGACCTCCCCGGCCATGTGAACTGTGAGTGCATTAAACCACTTTTTCTTTATAAATTACCTAGTCTCAAGTATTTCTTCATAGCAGTATGAAAATGGACTAATATATACCTTTAAATACCATCTACAATCAACAACTTCCACAGTTTTTCCTTCATCTCAGACCTCTTTACTGAATTCTGGACCAATGTGTCTAACTGCCTCCTTGACCTCTCTACCAGATAGACATCTCCAACTTATATTCAAAACAAAACTCCTGATCTTCTCCCAGAAATGTACTCCTTTTATAATATAATTTTCCCCTTCTTCATTAAATGAAGCTCTCTATCTTTTCTGTTATTCAGGCCAAACACTCTTGGAGTCATTCTTGACTCATCTCTTTCTTGCATAACTCAAATCCAATCCATTAGCAAATACTGTTATTCAAACCAAAATTATGTCTCACCTGGAATCTTCTACATGATCTCTTTGCTTCTGCCCTCGCTCCCTTAAAATCTATTCTCAAGCTGGCAGCCAGTATTTCTTTTAAACTACAAAGCAGATGATGACACTCACTAATGGATCCCCATCTCATTCAAAATGAAATCTAAATATAAATCCTTAAAAGACCTAGATTCTCAGTTACATCTCTATTTACTCCCTACTACTCTCTACTCACTTTGCTGCAGCCACACTGACCTTGAGGCTGTTCTGTGAATGCATCATAAATATTCCTGCCTCAGGACCTTTGTACTTCGTGGTCCTTCACCTCACTCTCTCACCTCCTTCAGGTCTTTACTCACATGTTACCTTATCGGTGAGGCTTTCTTTGACCACTCTATCTAAAATTTCCATTCTTCTCCCTATACTCCAAACTCTCTATCTCCCACTGGCTGCTTTATTTTCCTTCACAGAATCACTATCTAAGGTAATACATATTTTATTTATTTATGCTGCTACTTATCAACCTCTCCACCCTGGAATGTAAGCTTAATCAAGTTAAGGATTTGTATCCATTTTGTTTTCACTGTGATAGCTCCTAAAACAGTTCTCAATGAGTAAGACTGCCTTCAAATTTCTCAGGAGGAATAATGGATAGTAGAAAAAATTAAAGCAAAGCTTTCAAAGTTCAGAGGAAAATCACTTTAAACTATAAACATATACCTAGCTAAATCATCAATCAACTGTGAAAATAAAATAGAAAATTTTTCTAACATATACAACTCAGAAAATTCATCTCCCATTTAGCCTTTCTGAAGTTGTAGTTAAAGGAATCTATGGATGATGACAAAAACGGGATATAAAAAACAGTACAGCTAACTCAGTAGTATAGTGAAAAGAAATCTCCGAAAGACATGCCAGCAAAAGAACAAGGAAGCTCTGGTTTATATTTAAATAGGAGGTTGAGGTTGAGAAATGTCTTCAAAAAGAGTGTAAATAACTTTACCAAAATGTTATTTTATGATTTAGGAGCCCAAAAGTACAACTGTAGTATGCTATCAAAAAAAAAAAAAATACAGGCATAAATCTATTATGAGCATTAAACAAAAAGAATGGCAATTTAAACTCTGATTAAAAAAACTACACATATATCAAAAAGCAAAAAAACAAAAACAAAAACAAAACAAAACATGAAACAAATGTGAAAGAAAATATTAGATTTTGAGCAAATGAAGAAAAGTAAGAAACCTTTTATTCTGGGAAAAATATGTTCACTTGTCAGGTAATTCTGGAGAGAAAATAGAACTGAATGATAGTCTGAAATGATATAATTACTATATAAAAAATATAACTGCTAAATAGGAAATAAAATACAGGCCAGGAATGGTGGCTTATGCCTATAATCCCAGCACTTTAAGAGACCAAGGTAGGTGGATCACTTGAGCTCAAGAGTTCAAGACCAGCCTGGGCAACATGGCAAAACCCTGTCTCTACAAAAAATACAAAAATTAGCCAGGTATGGTGGCTCACGCTTGAGGTCCCAGCTATTTGAGAGGCTGACGTAAGAGGATTGCTCGTGCCTAGGAGGCAGAGGTTGCAGTGGGCTGAGATCATGCCACTGCACTCTGGCCTGGGAGACAGAGTGACACCCAATCTCAAAAACAATAAAAGAAATAAATTACTTAAATATGTAAGAAATATATAATAATTTCTCTACTTTGTTAAAAGTCATTTATTGGTATCATAAGATATCCTGATAATCAAAAAAAAATGGAAAATAGTAAGTGTTAGCAAAATGTAGAGAAAGTGGAACCCGGCTGGGTGCGAAGGCTCATGCCTGTAATCCTAACACTTTGGGAAGCCAAGGTGGGCAGACTGCCTGAGCTCAGGAGTTCAAGACCAGCCTTGGCAACATGGAAAAACCCCGTCTCTACTAAAAATACAAAGAATTAGCCGGGCATGGTGGCATGCATCTGTAGTCCCAGCTACTCAGGGGGCTGAGGCAGGAGAATCACTTGAACCTGGGAGATGGAGGCTGCAGTGAGCCAAGATTGCGCCACTGCATTCCAGGCCACGCAACAGAGCAAGACTGTCTCAAAGAAAGTAGAACCCTCATACACTGCTGACAGGAATGTAAAATGATGCAACTGCCATGGAAAACAGTTTGATGGTTCCTCAAAAAGTTAAACATAGAATTACAATATCACCTACCAATTCCACTCCTAGGTACATACCCATATGAACAGAGAATAGGTACTCAAACAGGTTCATGTACACGCGTTTAGAGCAGCACTATTCAGAGTAACCAAAAAGTAGAAGGAAACAAAATGTGTATGAACGAATAAATGGATAAACACATGGACTAGCATTCAGCCAAGAAAAGTAATGAAGTAATAATAAAGTGCTACAACTTGAATAAAAATTTGAAATATTATGTTAAACGAAAGAAGTCACCCATAAAACGTCACATATTTTATGATTACATTCATATTAAATATACAGAACACATTAAATCCATAGAGACAGAACGCAGATTGATTGATGTCAGAGCCTAGGGCTAAGGCAGAATTAAGACAAACTGCTAAATGGGTAAGGTACTTTACTTTGGCATGATGGAAATGTTCCAAACTCGACAGAGGTGGAAGGTTGCATAACACTGTCAGTGTACTCAACGCCACGGAACTGTTCACTTCAAAATGGTGAATTCTGTGTTATATAAATTTCACCTCAATAGATTATCTTAACATAAAAGATATTCTGCTTTCAGTTCACTCTTCCTATTTTCTTAGTTCCAGAGTAAAGATTTCCAAAGATGTTCATAATGTTATTTAACTTTGGAAGGCTCTTAGAAACTCATATTTATGGTTTTAGGGTGGGGGAACGTATATGAGGTTCAATAATTCTTTAAGCTTCATTTCAGGGTTTTTTTTTCCTCTGTGAAATTCAAGTAAAATTAAATGTAATAAACTTCATTTTTTAAATGGTGTATCAGTTCATCTCTGTATGACAGGATTCAAAATAATTTTTTTAATTTTTTAAGTTGACTTACGTATTTATTTATTTTGAGATGCAAGGCTGGAGTGCAGTGGCACGATCTCGGCTCACTGCAACCTCCACTTCCTGAGTTCAAGAGATTCTCCTGCCTCAGCCTCATGAGTAGCTGGGATTACAGGTGCCTGACATGACGCCCGGCTAGTTTTTTGTATTTTTAGTAGAGACAGGGTTTCACCATGTTGGCCAGGCTGTTCTCGAACTCCTGACCTCATATTTCACCCGCCTCAGACTCCCAAAGTGCTGGGATTACAGGCGTGAGCCACTGTGCCCAGCCAACATTTATTTTTTCGACAGAGATGGGGATTTGCTATGTTGCCTAGGCTGGTCTCCAACTCTTCAGCTCAAGCAATCTGTTCACCTCGGCCTCCCAAAGTGCTGGGATTACAGGTGTGACCCACCATGCCCAACCAGGATTAGGGATAATTTTTATCCTCTTTATGTTTTTCTGTATTTACCAAACTTTCTAATAAAAAATATTATTTTTATACATCAGGAAAAAATGCCTTCAACTTATTAAAAAGATACAAATGTTAAATAAAATGGGAATGGGTACTAGAAGAGATCACTTTGGGCAAGGATCTGGGTTATTCTAACTTGATATTCAGGATGTAAAAAGTTAAACATGTTTCAAACCAAGAATGATTTGAGGGCATCAGGATGCACATACAATTTGAACAGACAAAACAAACAAGAAGAGAATAAAGAAATATACACCTTACTAAAAAGACATGATTATATCAAAAATTTATTCTCCTTTAAAATTCTGAGATCTCAGTACTTGTGCTTATGTTCTTACTACAAAAGAACCCAGTAAGGACTGTGGTGTTTCCCAGCAGTTACCCAGTTCTCTAAGTCATTTGACAGCTTATATTGAATGGGGAAAGAAATGAGAAGCACAGAAGAGACAAAAGAAAAGGCAGCTTCACTGAGGCAGAAAAGAAACTGTCTCATTTCTTTTACTCTCCCAACAAATCAGTGATGAACAAACATTCAAGTGATCTAAAGCTGGGTTTCTGAAACTGCATAAGTGACACATACCAGGAAGCATTAAATAAAATATACAAATAATATAATATAGCATACAGCACATCCCAGGCAGTTGGAGTAAGAATTAAATTTTTGTTTCGGTTTCATTTATACCTATAGGACTCGGCTCATAAATGTACATTTTATTCCTTATTATGGGTTGTAATAAGGAAAAAAATTGTGAATGTTATCTATCTGATATACCTCCAACTCTAAGTTCAATCATTCTAATTTCCTACTTCTTTAAGAAATGGTGGGGGAGTGGGGAGTGGAGAAAAGAAAATAAAAGGCCTATGGATACAAAAAGATTCCCTAAGGAAAATGCTAAAGTCTGCTGGTGGGAAAACATTTTTAAAAGACACCCTGAAGACTCAGCTAACTGCGAAGAAAAACAATGGACAAAGGGGGAAGAATGGAAACTGGTGACTAAAAGCAGGAGGTAGGACAGAAAAAGATCAGGAAACTGAGTAACTGTGTTGGTTGGCCAACACTATTCCCTGAAGGAGTCTTCAATCTAAATTTGGCAGAAGTACACAAACACACATACCTTTTTTTTGTACAAAAATCTATGGAACACATTACTATGGTAAGGGTATTGAGAGTATTCTATCTTAAAATGTATATTTTGAATAAATATATGCTTACCTTGTGGGAGAACTTTACTGGTCCACAAATCCGGTTGACATGTGAAAATGCATGTTCTTGTTATAGATCAAAAATGACTTAGGCTCAGTACAATAGAGTTCTCCAAACACAAGTCTTGGTTTGCAAACAGAAATTGAAGAGGAATCAAGAAACAGAGACAAGCTAAGTTCTCCCTTAACTGAGCTGCTGGAAAAACAGCATCTCCCTAGAAAAATAAATAAATAAAATAGCTGCAAATGTTCCTATCCCAGGAGAAACCCTAAATCATATCAAACAATACAAATCATATCATATCAAACAATACAAAAAGCAGGCTAAAAACAATTTCTATCAAAATATTTTAAGTTCTTAGAGGACAAACGTTAGCCTACTCATTAATCACTCTTTCCTTCACCTATTTTAACTCCTGGAAGAAAGGGAGGTATTTTATAACACCAAAAATAAATGGCATTTTACATATATAAAACAACAGGCTTCACTATAAAACAATCACCTCTTACTTCATTTAACTTTGCACTGAAATGACATAAAAGTGTTGAAATGAGGAACATACTATTCTAACACATAGTAAAATAATATCACATTTTAAAATCACATAATATAAAAAATGGAAATTTGACATTTGAAAAGAAATGTGAAAAAAATTCCATTGAAAATGGATTCTAAAGCATTAATAAAATGTAAAATTAGAATACAGATGCATCAGTGATGACAAGTGAATATTATATTTAGGTGTTAAAATTAATTTTCACAGCCTTTTTCTAAAGAAAAATTTTTTTTCATCTTTAGTAATACACCTCCATAAATAATCATACACACAGATATATTTACATAAAATCTGTAAGAATAACAACTAAATTTCTTAACTAGGCTATCTAATTTAAGTAAAGAACCTGTTAATAATAAAAAATTACTAAACATATTATCAACTTCCCCTAGATTTCATTCTCTATTAGTTCTTAAGCTTCAACAACCTGTTAAGAGCTTACTGGTGGCTTAGCACACATATAAAAAGATAGCAGCAGTTAGCTAATATAATGTAAAACATAATCAATAACATGAAACTGAAAAACATGACAACAGATTCCAACTGAAATTTACTGAGATTCAATATAAATTATTTCAAACACATTTTAGTATCACATGCTACTAAAATCGAGTAACAAAAGTCACTCTTCTGGAAACAGGATTTCCAGAAATGGTTTTTTGTCCTTTTAGATATATACCCATTTTATTGAATACAATTCATGTTTTATTTGTATGTCGGTTTGGTGAAGAGAATTACGCGTTACACTGTGATGCTGCATTTTCTTATTTTAACTTTCAATCTAATTTGAAAAGTAACAAACAATACTTTTCTAAATTATATTACACATATGGAAAATATCTAAATATTATCACCTGCTCCTTGCAGAGTGCTATATTCACATTTTTTCGTGTATGGCTGAACTAAAAATTGCTATACCACTAAAACAAAGCATGACTATTTCTCATCTTTCTTTTGTAAAAATACAGACCATTTTTATTCTCTTTGGATGCCTGTTTAGAATAAAAGATATTCAAATAGCTTTCAACTACTCCAACATACATGTATTTGATGAAATCTGTATTTAAGTACCAATATATATTATCATAGTACTATGTCACTACTATTCAGAGAATGATGGCTATTTCTTCAGAAAGTGTAACGGTAACAAGAAAAAGTAACACTACAATCAGTGTACTGAGTAGTTGTAATGTGTTTTATTTCTAAATACATACTTTAGACCAATTTTTAATTTTAGGCCAATTTTCAATTTCTTACACTGCCAACATCCTTAATTAACCTTCTTGTTGTGACAGGATATAGCCAATAAAAGAACAAATTGACATACCATCAGAGAAACCAAGAAAAGGAGAAAAAAAAAAAGAGAACACTATGGGCAGAATTAGGAAACACAAAAAAAATCTCTACAGTAAGACTATATGAAACAACTAAACTTTCTCAGAAATCCATATGCAGAAGGAATGTTTACCATAGTCTCACTGAAAGGATATACCAATTCTTTTTCTAGTTATTCTCTTAGGAATTACATAAATATTGAGAAATCTAGAAATAGATATACACATGCACATACAAAAATTATTGTCAGTGTATAAGTTACTGCTGCCCTGGGACTGCAATAATTTATGTAACATCTGTTTTCATATTTTCCTAATTTTTTTCCTAATTAACATGCATATTTAACGCACAAATGCTCAGACCACCTCTTTTTTCTGCTGACTGTGCCTCTTTTTTTGAAGTTGTGCACTCCTAGGGAGAATTTAGGATAGATGAAAACCAAAATCTCATTGAGAGCACTAATTTTAAAACATAAACAACAGCATGAAACCAATTTTCAATAAAATACTAAAGTCTTAGGAGTTTTCACAAATACACTTCAATCTGCCAACAATAGTCAGACTAGCAGTAAATAAAGGCCCAAATATAAAAAGTCAACACAAAAGCATAATCTCAATATTACTTAAACCTTCTTGATTTCTTTCTAACTTCCGTAAGAGCTAAGAAACCTACTAAAATATCCATGATTTCTTGTCTTAACAAGGTTGGTAAAATTTTAAAGGTTTTATGCCTTAGACAACTAAAATAAACAAACACATTCCACATAGTAAACATAAATTTGTATATAACCAGTGATAGCCTTTTGGATTATAAACTTCAAATACTGTGCAGATTCAACAAAAGGGGAAAGTTTTTATTGTAAAGTTCATTCAAGTACAATACAATAAAGTTCTGAGAAGATTTTAAGCTGTATTGGGTAATTCAAAATACTACTTATGCTTTTATTCTTTTTGTAAACATGGGGGTCTCACTTGGTTGCTCAAGCTGGTCTCAAGCTCTTGGCTTCAAGAGCTTATCAAACCAATGCTACAACAACTTAAGTATTCTCAAACAACAATGCTTAACATGCCAACATTGTGATCTCATATATACTAGCACACTTTATGGTATGGTTTGGCTGTGTCCCCACCCAAATCTCATCTTGAATTCCCATGTGCTGTGGGAGGGACCTAGTGTGAGGTAACTGAATCATGAGGGCAGGTCTTTCCCATGCTGTTCTTGTGATAGTGATTAAGTCTCACAAGATCTGATGGTTTTAAAATGAGAGTCTCCCTGCACAAGATCTTGTCTCTTGTCTGCCGCCCTGTGAGACATGCTTTCACCTTCCACCATGATTGTGAGGCCTCCCCAGCCACATGGAACTGCAAGTACAATAAATCTCGCTTTTTGTAAATCGTCCAGTCTTGGGTATGTCTTTATCAGCAGTGTGAAAACAGACTAATACATTTTAGAATTAATCACTTCATATTTTAATTGCCCCATCAGGCATTTCAGTCATTTAATATTTGTTGTCTACTGTCAGGGCCATTCTAAACCTTTGTAAGCACTGAAATTGTCTCTGCCCTTCATAGAACTTATATTTTACTTGGGGAGACAGCATCCAATAACCATGTGAATACCTACCTGCAAACCGATAAATGCTATTTTAAAATATGGGGAGAAGGAGCCATAAGATTTTATAAAAGGAGATGTGATATAGCCCAGAGATCAGTTTGAAATGGGATCTGAAAGGTATGGGAAGTATTCCAGTATGGGGCACAGCAAGTGCAAAGGTCCAAAAGCAGCTGTGAGATCAGCACCCACTCCCCCCTACAACATTCCTGTTTGTTTCTAGACCTATAACTAGACTAAAGTCCCAGCGGGCCCCAGAGGTGAGGTTGAGAGTGTGACCCATGAGGAAGTATGCTACACTCAAAAAGAACTGTTTGAGTTTTCCAGTTTATATAAACAGAAATCTGGAGAACAGGCATGGGAATGTACATTAAGGGTGTAGGATAATGGTGGAAGGAACACAGAGTTAGATCAGGCTGAATTTATTGATTTGGGCCCACTAAGTAGGGACTCTGCATTTAGTGTTGCAGCTAGAGGAGTTAAAACAGGTTCTAGTGGTTTATTTGCTTGGTTGGCTGAAATATGGATTAAAAGATGGCACACTATGAGCAAATTGGAAATACCTGATCTCCCTTGGTTTAATGTAGAGGAAGGAATCCAAAGGCTTAGGAAGATTGGGATGGTGGAATGGATTAGTCACTTTAGATCTACTCATCCCAACTGGGAGGGTCCAGAAGATACACCCTTAACCAATGCCTTGCAAACAGATTTGTGAGGGCAGCACCTGCATCTTCCAAGAGCCGTATAATTGCTCTTCTCTATAAGTCAGATCTAACAGTGGGAACCACAGTCACTCAACTACAAATATTTAAATACGATGGGAACAGTTGGATCCCGAGGTGGCAGGGGCCAAGTGGCAACACAAAACCGTCAAAGGCAAGGTGGGCATAGCTACCATAATAGACAGCAGTGGCAAAGCAGCAATCAGAATAGTCTGATTCATGTAGAGCTTTGGCATTGACTAATTAATCATGGTGTTCCTAGAAGCGTAAGTGATAGGAAGCCTACTGCATTCCTACCTAATTTACACAAGCAGAAAACTTCTAGGTCAAATGGGCAAAAGACTAATTTGAATCATAAAAACAGAGAATCGGGCCAGGCACAGTGGCTCACACCTGTAATCCCATCACTTTGGAAGGCTGAGACAGGCGGATCACGAGGTCAGGAGACAGCCATCCTGGCTAACACGGTGAAACTCCGTCTCTACTAAAAATACAAAAAATTAGCCAGGAGTGGTGGCGGGCGCCTGTAGTCCCAGCTACTCGGGAGGCTGAGGCAGGAGAATGGCGTGAACCCAGGAGGCAGAGCTTGCAGTGAGCCAAGATTGCGCCACTGTACTCCAGACTGGGCTACAAAGAAAGGATCTGTCAAAAAAAAAAAAAAAAAAAACCCCAGAGAATCATGGTCCCTCAATTAATTTCCAGGCTTGAGATAGTTTACAGATCCAGAAACTCTTGAATGAAGGCGAGGCCAGGTCCCTTTGAGGAAGGACCCCACTATATTACCGACAATTTATGCAGTGAATCTTTCTCAAATCCTTCCCCAAGGAGACCTCCAGCCTTTTACCAGGGTAACTGTGCACTGGGGAAAGAGAAATGATCAGACATTTCGGGGGACTACTGGACACTGGCTCTGAGCTCACATTGATTCCAGGGACCCAAAACTTCATTGTGGTCCTCCAGTTAAAGTAGGGGCTTATGGAGGTCAAGTAATTATTGGAGTTTCAGCTCAAGTCTGACCTACAGTGGGTCCAGTGGGTCCCCTGACTCAGCCAATGGTCATTTCCCCAGTGCTGGAATGCATAATTGGCATAGGTAAACTTAGCAGCTGGCTGAACCCCCACATTGGCTGACTGGTATAGTGAGGGCTATTATGGTGGGAAAGGCCAAATGGAAGCCATTAGAGCTGCCTCTACCTAGAAAAATAGTAAACAAAAATAATATCGAATCCTTGGAGGGATTGCAGAGATTACTGCCGTCATCAAGGACTTCAAAGACACAGGGGTGGTGATTCCCACTACATCCCCATTCAACTCTCCTATTTGGCCTATGCAGAAGACAAATAGATCTTGGAGAATGACAGTAGATTATCGTAAGCTTAACCAAGTAGTGGCTCCAAATGCAGCTGCTGTACCAGATGTGGTTTCATTGCTTGAACAAATTAACACATCTCCTGGTACATGGTATGCAGCCATTGACCTGGCAAATGCCTTTTTCTCCATTCCTGTTCATAAGGCCCACCAGAAGCAATTTACCTTCAGCTGGCAAGGCCAGCAATATACCTTTATTGTCCTGATATACTCAGGGGTATATCAACTCTCCAGCTTTGTGTCATAATCTTATTCGGAGAGATTTCGACAGCTTTTTGCTTCCATAAGATATCATACTGGTCCATTACACTGATGACATTATGATCACTGGATCCAGCGAGAAAGAAGTAGCAAACACACTGGACTTATTGGTGAGACATTTGCGTGTCAGAGGATGGGAAGTAAATGTGACTAAAATTCAGGGACTTTCTACTTCAGTAAAATTTCTAGGGGTCCAATGCTGTGGGGCCTGTGGAGATTCAAAGGTTTATCTTCTAAGGTGAAGGATAAGTTGCGGCATTTGGCACCTCCTACAAACAAGAAAGAGGCACAACACCTAGTGGATCTATTTGGATTTTGGAGGCAATACATTCCTCATCTGGGTTTGTTACTCCAGCTCATTTGTCAAGTGACCTGAAAGGCTGCCAGTTTTGAATGGGGTCCAGAACAGGAGAAGGCTCTGCAACAAGTCCGAGCTATTGTGCAAGCTGCTCTGCCACTTGGGCCACATGACCCAGCAGATCCAGTGGTCCTTGAGGTGTCAGTGGCAGATAGAGATGCTATTTGGAGCCTTTAGCAGGCTCCCACAGGTGAATCACAGTGGAGGCCTCTAGGATTTTGGAGCAAGGCCCTGCCATCTTCTGTAGATAACTACTCTCCTTTTGAGAGACAGCTTTTGGCCTGTTACTAGGCTTTTGTGGAAACTGAATGTTTGACTATGGGTCATCAAGTCACCATGCTACCTGAACTGCCTATTGTGAACTGGGTGCTTTCTGACTCATCTAGCCATAAAGTGGGTCGTGCACAGCAGCATTATATCATCAAATCCAAGTGGTATACACATGATCGGACTCAAGCAGGTCCTGAAGGCACAAATAAGTTACATGAGGAAGTAGCTCAAATGCCCATGTTCTCCGATCCTGCCACCCTGCCTTCTCTCCCTCAGTTTGCACTGATGACCTCATGGGGAGTTCCCTATGATAAGCTGACAGAGGAATAGAAGACTAGGTGACCTCAGCAGAGGAGGATTTTAATAATCAAGTGGCTAAGATGACCCTTTCTGTGGACAACACTCAGCCTCTTTCCCCAGCTGCCCCTGTCATCACCCAATGGGCCCATGAACAAAGTGGTCATGGTGGCAGGGATGGAGGTTACACACGGGCTCAATAACATGGACTTCCACTCACCAAGGCTGACCTGGCTACGGCCACTGCTGAGTGCCCAATTTGCCAGCAGCAGAGACCAACACTGAGCCCTCGATATGGCACCATTTCTCAGGGTGATCAGCCAGCTACCTGGTGACAGGTTGATTATACTGGACCTGTTCCACTATGGGAAGGGCAGAGGTTTGTCCTCACTGGAACAGACACTTACTCCGCATATGGGTTTGCCTATCCTGCACGCAATGCTTCTGCCAAGACTAGCACCCATGTACTCATGGAATGCCTTATCCACTGTCATGGTATTCCACACAGCACCCTCTGACCAAGGCACTCATTTTACAGCTGAAGAAGTGCAGCGGTGGGCTTATGCTCATGGAAATCACTGGTCTTCCTATGTTCCCCATCATCCTAAAGCAGCTGGATTGATAGAACAGTGGAATGGCCTTTTGAAGTCACAATTACAACGCCAACTAGGTGACAATACTTTGCAAGGCTTGGGCAAAGTTCTCCAGAAGGCTGTGTATGCTCTGAATCGGCGTCTAATATATGGTACTGTTTCTCCCATAGCCATGATTCACGGCTCTAGGAATCAAAGGGTGGAAGTGGAAGTGGCACCACTCACCAATCACCCCTAGTGATCCACTAGCAAAATTTTTGCTTCCTGTTCCCATGACATTACGTTCTGCTGGCCTAGAAATCATAGTTCCAGAGGTAGGAACGATGGCACCAGGAGACATAACAATGATTCCATTAAATTGGAAGTTAAGATGGCCACCTGGACACTTTGGGCACCTCCTACCTTTAAGCCAACAGGCTAAGAAAGGAGTTATAGTGTTGGCTGGGGTGAATGACCTGGACTATCAAGATGAAATCAGTGTACTACTCCACAACGGAGGAAAGGAAGAGTGTGCATGGAATACAGGAAATCCATTAGGGCGTCTCTTAGTATTACCATGCCTTGTGATTAAGGTCAATGGGAAACAGCTCAATCCACGCAGGACTACAAACGGTCCAGAACCCTTAGGAATGAAGGTCTGGGTCACTCCACCAGGAAAAAAACCACAACCTGTTGAGGTGCTTGCTGAAGGCAAAGGGAATACAGAATAGGTAGTAGTAAAAGGTAGTCATCAATACCAGCTACAGAATCAATACCAGCTACAGTGACCAGCTGTAGAAACATGGACTGTAATTGTCATGAATATTTCCTCCTTCTGTTAGAAACATGTTTGTGCATGTATACACTTGTACTAAGAAAATACCTTCATTTCCTTTCTCCTTTATCACATGACATAGATTTACCGACTTCATATCAGCATTTAAGTATTGTTAACTATATGTAATAGTATTTGGGTTGGGGATTGGTGCATTTCCAGTTGTACAAAGGATAGTTGTATTATGTTAGGTGTAATTATGACCTTATTATCATCTTTATTTAAGGATTATGTATGATCTCAGGAGATGCGAATGGGTTCAAATTGACAAGGGGTGGACGTGTGATGGTTAATACGGAGTGTCAACTTGATTAAAATGAAGGATACAAAGTATTGATCCTGGGTGTGTCTGCAAGGGTGCTGCCAAAGGAGATTACCATTTGAGGCAGTGGGCTGGGAAAGGCAGACCCACCCTTAATCTGGGTGGGCACAATCTAATCAGCTGCCAGCACTGCTAGAATATAAGCAGGCAGAAAAGTGTAAAAAGAGAGACTGGCCTAGCCTCCCAGCCTACATCGTTCTCTCGTGCTAGATGCTTCTTGCCCTTGAACATCGGACTCCAAGTTCTTGGTTTTAGAACTCAAACTAGCTCTTCTTGCTCCTCAGCCTGCAAGCGGCCTATTGTGGGACCTTGTGATCATTTCAGTTAACACTTAAAAAACTCCCCTTTATATATATATTTATTCCATTAGTTCTGTCCCTCTAGAGAACCCGAATACACTGGGTTAGAAATAAATTTAGAATTTGCTAGGATATGGGTAGTTTAATAAAAATGGAGGCCCACATTCTCTTCCCAAAGGAAAATCTGTTCACACATCCAATAACTTCCTAGTTTCTAGCTATCATACCACAACAAAAAAGCATATGATATTTTATAGTCTGGGAAACTCATTTAGCCTAAAATTGGTTAACTCCATGGGGGCATATTTGCATTCTATGTCTTATCTTAAATGCTGAATAAGAGTTACCATTTATTGAAATGCCTACTCTGGGATAGAGCTATACTAAGCATTCTAAAAATATGCTTTAGGTCATCAATCTTCACAGTAATCTTAAAATGTAAGAATTATCAAGCCCATTTTTCAGATGAGGACACTGAAGTTATGGAAGTGTAAAGTCATTAGAAAAGCAAGTAAGTGATAAAACTCATACTTCCAATTTAAGGCTCCCTGAACCCACACCCCAAGCCCTTTCCACTAAAAAGTAGGACGGCATGTGTAGTGTCAAGAGTCTGAGCTTTAAAATAAATCAACCTTAGTTACAATCCTGGCCAGTATTTCCTACTGGCAGTATTTCCTCACCAGTAATTCCTACCTTGCTAGAAGTGTTAACATTTTTGAAAATGTTAAGTGAAGATTCTGACACGATACATAGGGTTTTGCATCACTATTAACGTCACATGTTCCTCTACCATAGGAGTGCCAGCTGAGGAAAGACTTAGAGCAGAAGGCTATTCACAGATCTCATTGTTCTAAGGCTGACCTGTAAGCTTTGAAAATTTCATGGTATAGAGAATGGCAGGTCATTAGGAACAGCTTACTTCCATCCTTTCCCCATGTGGAAAAAAAGGGGTTCCATCAGAAAAGTCAGAGGCCAATAGCCTAAAAACCATCAGTAGGGAATTCAGCAGTGGTTCTAAAACTTTAGTGTGCATATTAACAATCACTTGAGAAGCTTATTAAAATGGAGATTCACAATCAGATTCTCCCAAATATTCTGATACGTTAGTGGAAGATAATACTTTTCCAGCTTTCCTTTTTTTTTTTTTTTTTCCGGAGAGACAGTCTCGCAGTCGCCCAGGCTGGAGTGCAGTCGCACAATTTCAGCTCACTGCAACCTCTGCCTCCCGGGTTCAAGCAATTCTCCTGCCTCAGCCTCCCAAGTAGCTGGGATTACAGATGCCCACCACCACACCCAGGTAATTTTTTGTATTTTTAGTAGAGACAGGGTTTCACCATGTTGGCTAGGCTGGTCTTGAACTCCTGACCTCGTGATCCGCCCACCTTGGCCTCCCAAAGTGTTGGGATTACAAGCATGAGCCACCACACCAGGTGGATAATGGCTTGAACCCAGGAGGCGGAGGTTGCAGTGAGCAGATTTGCCCTCCAGACCAGGCAACAATGAGAGACTCCATCTCAAAAAAAAAAAAAAAAAAAAAAAAAAAAGAATAAAAGCTTACATATAGCCCTGCTTGGTGACACCAATGGGCACTAACATACACTGGTACCAAAGCAGTATTCAGGACAGAAAATGTCTACCATACTTCCCAACACTGCCAATCACTCAAAATATTAAAAGGATGTCCACTTTCCCTTCTGCATGAACTACAACTGTCACTATGGAACACTGATGACCCAACAGCTCCCATTAACCTGATCTACTGGCACACTAAGTCAGGTCTGGCAATAATGTTCTGGTGACTTACAGATTCTAATAAATTATAAAACTCTAAACTTTCACCCAAGGTTAACAGAACTTATTTTTTAATTTTGAAATTTTAAGATGATATGATTCTTTCAAGGCTTATCTGTGAAGTTATATGTAGGCAGCTGTAGTTTTTAAATTATTGCATAGTATTTCCTTGTATTCTTCTAAAAACAAAGATACCCACTCAAGTTTATTTGTTTGCTTTTACCCTATGACTTACATCATGACCGTGCTAGGGAATAAAAGGCCAAAGATAGTAAAAGTTCCTTGAAAATGGACTTTAGTAAAAAGAACATCTATTGAGTGCTTACTATGATATTGATATTTATATGGAGTATCTCATTTAATGCCTACCCTTCCTCCCTGTCTCCTCCCCCAGAAAAACAGATAAGAGAAACTCAGAAACACTAACTTGCCCAAGATCTTATAACTAACAAATGGTAAAGCTGGGATTTGAACCCAAGCAATCTGACCCCAGTATCCATTTAGTCTTAACCATTACACCACGCTATACTGATTTAAAAGGAATTGTAATTATGGGAAACTTGGTTTACATTATCATTACCCACTCTGTTTATGAAATTTCTTCAACTTTATAAACTTTTATACAGCCAAATATCCCCAAAGTAATGACATAAGTCTGTCCCTCTGGTTTTTATGTTAAATGAAATGCTTCCAAGGTGTTCTAATAATTAAAACATAACTTCCAAAATGACTCTTAATCTCATATTAGTATATAACATATTTTTGTCCCAAATACTCACAGTCATTTTCCACTAACCATAGTTGGTACTAAATTAGATCCCACACTACCCTAAGCTCCATGCAGAACAAAAACTAATGCATGTATAATGTAAAACGAGAATTTTTTTGAAATTCAAACATTGTATCTTCCAATATTACTCCTGATGCCAACAAGGTAACCTCTCTTCTATATATCCTGGTTCCATATAGGCTCAAGCTCTGGATACCAAGTTCAATTTAGCTTAAAATAAGAAATAAGGTAGCCATTCCCTGCCCCCCGCCCCCCAACCCCAGCCCATCACTCTATTTAAATGGGCCAAAAGAGGCTGGGTCAATTCTTAGAATTGCTTTGGGCACTTGAGTTTTATTCCTATCTTAAAGACCAGTCAAATTGTCTGAGAAGTGAGAAAATTTCAGGAACTATGGTTTCCCTAAAGAAGCTGCAGATTCAACTTGACTCCAAGAGATGAAAAATTCCCTTAAGCTTACATTAGTCTTTGTTCATTTCCTGTGGTAGGCATAAGGCATGGGAGTTTTCAAAACTGACTTCTTCACAACACAATAAAAAGACAAGTATATTTTATATTAAAGGATTCTCTTCTTGTAAGTATGTCCTTGGAACTAAGATAAAAACAAGATTTTTGAAGAAATTATTTTGGATTAAATGGGCTGGAAACTTTAAGCACTGTTCATAACTTTGTTTTATATTCTAAATTCTCAGTTCCAGACTTCTTATTCTGCATCTCATTAACTACTCCTTATATTATAACATTTGTTTCAGAGTTCTTTTTTTAAATCTATTCCCTTTTTATAATATCACCTGTCACCTTTTATCCAATACACACTGTAATCCATTTTGTTCAAACTGCAAAAAGAAAAACTCAAACCAAACCAAAATTGTTTGTGCTGCAAGAAAACCAATGAAAAGTAGTCACTGTCCCAAGTCATGCTGGAATTCTGAGGATGCTTTACTTCTTAGAAAATAAGAGGGCAACACTATTTAAAACCAGAGACAAAACAGGTAAGTTAGCTCTTCAAATGACTCAGTAATTTAGATATATCTTTTCTGCTTTTGGCTTACCACTTTCCATCACTTACTTTACTACCACACTTCCTTTATTGAGCTCACTGCCTATTAGCTCCCTCACACAAAAAATAAAGGAAATCTAAACTGGATTTCAAAATGGTTGAATAATTATCAGGAACTTAGTGAGAAACATAGCTTTCAGGGTCAGGTACAGTACCAATAACCAAACTAGAATTGTGGCTATGGAGGACTGAGAAACAAAAGAACAGAGAAATGGTAGTACATAGAGAAATAACAAAAGTAAGTTTAGTAAATTTCCAAGGTTTCCAATCTAGGCATTAGGAAGGTTATTTGTGCCATGAAAGTGATACAGACAGGAGGCAGGGAAGTACTAGGTAAAAGGGGGATGTTCCCCCACAAAGGCCCCACCCTCAAGCCTGGAAACCACGGCCCTAAATGAAAAGTTATCCCTGTTTCCCTGCCCAAATGTTGCTTTTTCCAAAACCACTCTGGCCCACCACATACCCATCATGTACCCATAAAACCCCCAAACTCCACTGACACAAGAGCAGAGAGGCGCAGCAGAGGAGGAGAGAAGAGAATAAGCACCTGAAGGTCGAGAGGAGTTTGGTTGGGGATGATCAGAGTTTGGCTGGGGGCGGTTGAACTCCAGGGGAAGATTATCTTCCCAACCCATCCCCTTTCCAGCTCCCCATTCCACTGAGAGCCACCTCCATCACTCAATAAAATCTCCGCATCCTTCAAGTCCATGTGACTTGATTCTTCCTGGATGCCGAACAAGAACCCGGGTACAAAGAGGGCAGTGTATAAAATGCTGCCACCCTGACTTTCCATTGAGCTGGTTAACACTTAGCCATCTACGGATGACAACTGCAAAGACAGTATTAATTGTAACACACCCCTAGACCTTGTCATGGGTCCAGAGGAGCCCAAAAGTGCTCACCCCAGCTCTGGCTCTCGATCACCTGCATGCTCCCCCTCCTGCAAGGGGTTTGAGCAAGGTGGCGGCCAAGTAAGCAAGCCACACCCCTGTCTAAAGTCCTGCCTAAGGGTCAAGGGAACTTTCGCATCTCAAAAGGTATAAAAGGGAAATGAGGGGGATGGGGAAAAGGTTGATCAGGGAAAAAAAGCAGGATACTATATGTCCCCAAAACCTACCTCAGTATCTTGCACCCCAATTAAGGTATGTTAAAGATAAAGGAATGAGTGAATGATATCAATTCTAATTTTGCTTTTATAACAGTAAATAATTTGAATTCTCTGACTAAATTGAAGCTGAGAAAATAGATCTTACCACTAATTCCACAGGTATTTGAGATTTTGAGAAAGTCCCCTTGGTTCTAAACAGCATTTCAAACCTAGACATATCTCCAAATGAATACGCTCTCTTAAAAGTTGTCAAGTTGTGATCTCTATGATTCATATAACATATTATGTTATGTTAATAACGGAGGTGATAGGTGTAAATAAACCAACTGAATTGTCAGGTTTGCATTTTGATTACTTGTTTAGTAGGTTTCTAACAAACTAGTAAAATATATACATGAAGGTCACATGTATTTATTAATGCTAGTGTTTCAGTCTGTCTGCTAGCTCAATAAATCAGCAGTGAATTAATTCATATTGCTAATGTCATTTTTTGCTACTAAGGATAATTTTTAAAGGTATTCTTCAAAAACACCTTTAAAATATTTAAAGATTCCATGCAAGATTATTACTATGGTCTCATCGCAGTAAAATGTTTAAAAATAATAATATTCAAAATTCCATAAGAAAAATGTTCGATGAGGTTAAACTATTATAAAGCAGTAAAATGAAATGAGAGGGAAATTATAAAAATGATGTTATATGACAAGACTTTTGGTTTTCTAACCAAAAGGGGTCATAACTTTTTTTCTTTAAGTTTAATATTTTCTATTTTGATTCAGTAAAAGCTCTAAGTCAATTGGTTATTACTCTCCAAGAGCAGAAGCCAAAATAAGGCACCTAGCCCTTAGGACATTTGAAAGACCGGGAGGGGGGGGAAAAAAAAACTGCCCAAAGTCAATCTTTTTTTAAAATAATCCTTGAAATCTTTTGTGTTTGTCTTTACATTTTATTCTCTTATCCAAGTTAACAGAATAAGGAGGTGATAGTAAATTCATGGTTAACTACCATGCTCCTACAAGGATGAATTTCAAGAAGACTGATAATCCTACTTAGAAGAATAGCCTTCCCAGTCCTCCCTACAGGACCACCCATAAGTGAATAAATTCTGGGCCATCTCCTAAACACATGCTGGAAGGAAAAATGCCTTGAAGATTGGTTACCTGTTCTAAAACTGTTGCTGCTTTTAAACATGGTAGCCTATATAGTCATTGAAATAACAACTACCTTTCACTGAAACATTCAGAAATGCCCTCATCTAAAGACTACCAATATGGGCTGGGTGCGGTGGCTCATGCCTGTAATCCCAGCACTTTGGGAGGCCCAGGCAGGTGGATCACCTGAGGTCGGGAGTTCATGACCAGCCTGACCAACATGGGGAAACCCCGTCTCTACTAAAAAATACAAAATCAGCCGGGCGTGGTGGCACATGCCTGTAATCCCATCTACTCCAGAGGCTGAGGCAGGAGAATCGCTTGAACCCGGGAGGCGGAGGTTGTGGTGAGCCGAGATTGCGCCATTGCACTCCAGCCTGGGCAACAAGAGCGAAACTCCGTCTCAAAATCAAACAAACAGAAGACTACCAATATGTAAAATGAACTTTTAAACTTATAACTGCCCTTGTGAGCAATGCCTAATGAGATTAATTCCTTAGCCCATGATACCTGGGGTTGGGATGAGTGAGGGTGGAGGAAGATATCCTAGACTCCACTTTTTGTTTTTAGAAACTTGTCATTTCATTTAACCCATACAACTCTCTGTGGGGGAAAACCCCACATTATTATTAACATTATTCCCACTTATACAGATGAAGAAATGTAGGCATTGTTAAGTAAACTAACTTATTTAATATCACACAGTTAATAAGTGGTATTTTTTTTATTTTTTATTTTTTGAGACCGAGTCTCGCTCTGTTGCCCAGGCTGGAGTGCAGTGGCGCGATCTCGGCTCACTGCAAGCTCCGTCTCCCAGGTTCACGCCATTCTCCTGTCTCAGCCTCCTGAGTAGCTGGCACTATAGGCGCCTGCCACCACGCCTGGCTAATTTTTTTTGTATTTTTAGTAGAGATGGGGTTTCACCGTGTTAACCAGGATGGTCTCAATCCCCTGACCTCGTGATCCGCCCACCTCGGCCTCCCAAAGTACTGGGATTACAGGCATAAGCCACTGTGCCCGGCCAATAAGTGGTATTAAAACTCAGGTCTGTGATATTCCACAACCCATAACCTTTACACAACACAATGCCTTTAAGTATACCTATCAGTAATGTGTATCAAAACCCATGTGGTGAATTAAAGTGACTCCCTTATCTGTCTCAATGGAATACCTTGGAAACCTGAAGTTCCTGTCTTCTATACCCATGCGCTCATAACATTGAAATGTGTGATTCATGGAGCTCAGACATTGATTTCCTCTGACTTATCTTCACTCCGAAATACACGATCCCTGGTGCTCAGTACTAAAAGAAAGCTCTCTCTGAAAATGTAGATAGCTAAGCTCTGTGCTTCAGTCAATGTGATGAGCATTAAGATTAAACATTCTAAATGACAACTCCTAGACTTTTTTCAAAATGTTACTCTTGATTATGCCATAATACGAGAGAATCAGACTTTTTTTTTTTTTTTTTTTTTTTTTTGAGACGGAGTCTCGTTCTGTTGCCCAGGCTGGAGTGCAGTGGCGCAATCTTGGCTCACTGCAAGCTCCACCTCCTGGGTTCATGCCATTCTCCTGTCTCAGCCTCCCAAGTAGCCGAGACTACAGGCGCCCGCCACCACACCCAGCTAATTGTTTTGTATTTTTAGTAGGGACAGGGTTTCACCATGTTAGCCAGGATGGTCTCGATCTCCTGACCTCGTGATCCACCCACCTTGGCCTCCCAAAGTGCTGGGATTACAGGCATGAGCCACCGTGCCCGGCCGACAATCAGATTTTTTAATGGCATTCCTCACTTAAATCCTTAAAGCCAGTGTGCAGGTTGGCCAGACGGAACCAAAATACATCCTAAGCCTCACCAGTATAAATGTGGAATGAACACAGACAAATGCCTAAGTAAGTCTTCAAGTACCAAATTAGCATACTAACATTAAATAATAGCAAACTTCCCTAGAAAATTCAGATTTGTGGACTATCTCCATCCTCTCCCCAAAGAAAATAGGTGTAAACAGGAAGAGTTCCAAAAAGATTCTTAAGTTTTTTGGTTTTTTTTTTTTTTTTTTTTTTTGAGACAGGGTCTTGCTCTGTCACCCAGGCTGGAGTGTGGTGATATGATTACAGCTCACTGCAGCCTCAACCTCCTTGGCTCAACTGATTCTCTCATGATGAGACAGGAGTTTGGCAGGACTGGTTTTACAAGGTACAAATCACAAAGACCCCACTGGTAAAATGAGATGCATAAAGCAGCCAGAAGAACGCACAAAAACCAAGATGGCAACGAAAGCAACCTCTGGTCATCCTTAAGGTTCTTATACATTAGCATGGTAAAAGACACTCTCACCAGTGCCATGACAGTTTACAAATGACATGGTAACATCTGGAATCTACCCTATATGATTAAAAGGGGGAGGAACTCTCAGTTCCGGAATTCCCCACCCCTTTCCCGGAAAACTCATGAATAGCCCACTGCTTGTTTAGCATATGATCGAGAAACAACCATAAAAATAGCCAACCAGCAGCCCCCAGAATCAAAATCATTCTTTCATTCTGGCTTTTATTCTGCCGGCGGCGGGGTGGAGGGACCAAGTCTTGCTTTGTTGCCCAGGCTGGAGTGCAGTGGCGCAATCTTGGCTCACTACAACCTCTGGCTCCCTGCCTCAACCTTCCGAGTAGCTGGGATTACAGGCATGCACCACGCCTAGCTAATTTTTGTATTTTTAGTAGAGATGGGGTTTTACCATGTTGGCCAGGCTGGTCTCAAACTCCTGACCTTAAGCAATCCACCCGCCTCAGCCTCTCAAAGTGCTGGGATTACAGGCGTGAGCCACCACGCCCGGCATTATTCCTTTACTTTTCTTAATATACTTGCTTCTACTTTACTGTCAGCTTATTCTTGAATTCCTTCCTTCATGAAGCCAAGAACCCAAATGGCCTCCTGGACTGAACCCTAATTTTGGGGTTCAACCTGTGAAAACCTCAGCCTCTCGAGTAGCACCACCATACCTAGCTAATTTCTTTGTTTTGTTTTGTTTTGTTTTTTGTAGAGACAGGGTTTCACCATGTTGCCCAGGCTGGTCTCAAACTCCTTGGTTCAAGTGATCTACCTGCCTCGGCCTCCCAAAGTTCTGGGATTACATGCAGGAGCCACTGTGCCTTTAAGTACTTCTTAAAGGCAATCCCAGAATTTCCTTATGAAGAACTCATCACTCTTAACAGAACACTAGACATCCTTCACATTGAAAATACAGCAGTAACATTCAGTTTAAACCACTCCTTCTAGCTCTTATAACAAAAGAAAAATGTTTATCAGAAAACAGAGCTCAGAGGGTAACAAGACTCTACCATATATATTACATATAAATTGAAATAGATTGGTAAATCATTTTAATTCTCAAATATGAGACCTTTTTGAAAGTCTAACTTCCAAAATTATTGCGCATATTTTCTTTTGACTATGATTATACTCTATTTTGACCCTCAGTAGCTTAGTCTATTTTCAGCTGTACATAATTAAGATTTGGTGCCTAGAAACAATGTAACTACATATAACTTTACTTACCATCAATTTGCTAAGAACCATGATTTTTTGTTTGTTTTTGAGACAGAGTCTGGCTGTGTTGCCCAGTGCTCACTGCAACCTCAGTGCTCACTGCAACCTCCACTTCCTGTGTTCAAGCAATTCTCGTGCCTCAGCCTCCTGAGTTCCTGGGACTACAGGTGCATACCACCACACCCAGGTAATTTTCGGTATTTTTAGTAAAGACAGGGTTTCACCATGTTGGCCAGGCAGGCTGGACTCCAACTCCTGGCCTCAAGCGATCCACCTGCCTCAGCCTCCCAAAGTGCTGGGATTGCACGTGTGAACCACCGCACCCAGCCAGATCCATGATATTTTGAATTCAACTTAGTCTCAGGCTTCCATATCCCCAAAATATCCATCTTTACATTGGTAAAGTTCTCTTCTGGGATAACGTTCTTCAACAAAAAACAACTCTCTTTGGAGCAAAACCTCCTCTTCACAAAGCAGCTAGGCTGCATTTCCTAACAGACAAGCCTTCTCCAACTCATACAATTACCAATCTCAGGTTGTCTTTGCATGAATGAGTGACTCATCAACACGGTTTTTTTTAAAGGAGTCAAGCTCCTAAGCCACAATAAGTATTAGTCACATAGTATTAACTACTTTTACTAAACCACACAATTAAAACAAACACAAGCAAATTTATAATACCCTAGAGACCATATACATCAGAAAACCCTACAATTTTTCAGGACCTCAAATCTTAGCTGAACTCAGTCATAAGTAATGTGTTGAATTACATGTAATAAAAATGTCTAGTTCAACCTGGCATTTTTAGCAACTAGAATGCTGCTCAGCAGCACCTGTGATTTTCAGAACTTAAAGTGCAAATTTAATCATCCCACAAACGTTAAATTGTGTTTGAAAGAGTTTGGGCAGTAGGAACAAATATTTAAAAAGAGGAAAAGGATAGTCTTTTTTAGTAACCAGAAAATTTGATCATGCAGGAAAACAAAGTTCACCTAAGCTTCATTTTATCTACTTCTATGATTAAAGATCAGGAAAGTGTGCTTCATTTTTAGGAAGCATACCAGTAAATATTAACACATATATATTAACATGCTCAATTGTGACCGACAAATATTATGAGACTTCTAAGTTTAAGGAGGAAATAAAGACTTTGTTAATATCCAATAATGCAATACAGAAATTATATTTATGTTATGTGTAATAAATGTTTTCATAATATTGAATAGACTTTTTCATACAAAGATGAAGACCCATTCACCAAATTACTGACTTCTGTATTATACTCTGAAAAAAATCACTAAATCATTTAAGCTTGCTCTCTAGTTCTAGACACATTTATTTTGCAAGTTGGCCTGTCTAAATTGTGATAGACTAGAACGCAAATAAAGTAGGTCTCTCATTTCATGACTACTCTACTGCCCACACCTCCCCTTCTCCTGATAAAGTCAATCAGAAGCTCCTTAGAAGAGTCTAATTTTTACCAAAAATATTTTCACCACAAGTATTTTAGGGCTGCATACAGTGGCTCATGCCTGTGATATCAGGCACGTTGGGAAGCCAAGGAGGGAGGATCGCTTGAGCCCAGGGAGTTCAAGGCTAGCCTGGGCAACATAGAGTGACACCAGCTCCACAAAAAAATTAAAAAATTAGCCAACAATGGTGGCATGCACCTGGGGTTCCAGCTATTCAGGAGGCTGCTGGGAGGATTGGGAGGATTGCTTGAACCCAGGAATGCGAGGCTGCAGTGAGCGGTGATTGCACTGCACTCCAGTCTGGGCAACAGAGTGAAACCCCGTCCAAAAAAAGAAAGTATTTTTATTTTCTTTTACTCAAACCTTTGGCTATCTGTAATATATATAAAGCAAGAATAGTGTAGTTAATGATAATGCAAAAGAAAAGTAATAATGATACTGGTGACTTTTTATAACAATTTTTAGAATACACAAATAAAAATTAGCAGCATAAGAAATGCTTAATTCAATATAATTAAATATGAGAGAATATCCTTCAGGAGAGAAAACTTAAATATAGCATTTTATAATATTAAACCTTTACAAGGTTCAGTTCATGGGTTTTTAAAATTGTTTTGTTAGGATCAAATTATACACTTTGACAAAGAGGTCATTTCTATACTGAAAAACAACAACAACAACAAAAAATGACCAAAAGCCAGTAAATAATATCAAAACTCCCAAAAAACGATCCTGATGCACACCAACAGCTTCAGATAAAACAGAAAATCCCAGCTCAAGATAGGTCTTGCAACATAATGAGAGGAAAAAAATGATAAGAAACGGCTTAATCAAATTCCTTTACAATAATTAGTTCGATTTTACCAAAGAGAATAATTAGCCATGGTTTAAACTAACCAGATATATTTATCTGCTGTAACTATTAGATTAAAATCAGCGATTTTCCAGAATATCTCCTTTGAAAGTAATATGCAGATAACATCTCATAGAATAAAGATGATCTAAAAACTCAGATGACTATTTACCAAAAATAATTGTTAAACCTTCATTATGTACAAGAAATTTAAAGGTAGCATTAGATGAACGTAATACAATCCATCAATACAAATTGCAGTTTAAAATATTTTCTCAATAATATCTAATGTGTACAGCAAAAAAATTAACAAAAATATCCTTATATAGCAGTGAATAAAATTGGAATAAAATCCTTTTTAGAGCTTTATATAATGACCTGTGGTAGCTTGCAGTCTCCCTCCAGCTTTTACTTCCAACTCAACATAAATTTGAATCCAAATTATCAATCTTTCTGTCCTCATTCTGGTAACTTAATACACCTGGATCTAACTATAAATGTTATTTTCTTTTTGTATTTGAAACCTGCAGTTCTCAGAGATTGCGAAGGAAACAAACCAAGGTTGAGCTTAAAGAAAAAAAAAAAGCTTCAGTACATTTGCAAATTCATAATGGGCCCTTTTAGTCCCCTATTCAGCATCATTCCTGCTGACTTCTGAAGAGATGCAATTCCTTGCCCCCGCCAATACCCCCCAAAAACACACAAACACACACCATAGGCCACAGTACCCAGAATAGAACCTATGGTAGTCAAAAAGAAAAATAACTGCTCACTTGTTGAACAGGATTAACAGTCCTCCTTGTTTCTGAAGTTTACTAGAGCTTTTCTGTTATTAAAACACTGCATTTTAGGCAACCCATTAGGAGCAAAACTACAGCATCATTTCAATAGATTCAGAAAAACTATTCTGACATTCAACACCACTCATGATTTTTAAATTGAAAAAAAAAACTTTTTACTAGGACTAGAAGAAAACCACCTTAATGTGATCAAGGGAAATAAATGTATCTTTCCAAAATTCTACAGGAAACATAATACACAATGGTGACACATTAGACGCACTGCCCTTTAATCAGTTCAAAACCAGCCTGGCCAACATTGCGAAACCCCGTCTCTACTAAAAATACAAAAATTAACCAGGCATGGTGGCGCGTGCCTGTAATCCCAGATACTAGGGGGGCTGAGGCAGGAGGATCGCTTGAACTTGGGAGGTAGAGGTTGTGGTGAGCCGAGTTCTTGCCACTGCACTCCAGCCCGGACAACAGAGCGAGACTGTCTCAAAAACAAAAAAAAAAAGAGTAAGACACAGATGCCCATTATCATCACTTTTACTCAACTGTAATAAAACTTCAAGATAGCACAGTAAGATCAAAAAAAGAAACAAAATACATAATGAGTAAAAAGGGGGAAAAAATTGCCATATTTTCTGACATGATCGTCACTTTAGGATACCCAAGAGGATCTATAGGCACTTTAGTAAGGTAATTCAGAAGCTTTGGTGAATATATACGTAAAAATTAGGTTCCTGATTTTCATTTAGTATGTCTACTTTCCCTAATATCCATGATTATTCCTTTCCTTTTCATTTGTCTTCTTCAGTTGGGTTAACTCTTCATTAAGAGTCACAAAATTAGAATTACACAATATATTAAATGCTAACGTTTGACAAAAGTGGAAATAACATTTCTTTCTCCCTTCTCAGAAGATCTGTTGTATTTTCATCGCTTTCTATTCCTATACCAAATTGCTTCTGTAATTACAATAAACTTTTAGTTGCCATTTTGGCCAGATCATGGGGGGTTGAGGAGCAGGGGGATTCTAAAATGTATCCAATATATCCTGTTTCTTTCCTGAATCAGCATAAACCAGTCACAAATCATTATTCTTAGCAAACCAGCCCAATTTACTTAAGAGTATCACTTTGTAGCTGCCAAAAGTGAGAGCAGTTTGCCAACTCCCCATCCAGCTCTGCAGCCTCCAGTGGTATTCCTACACTTATTCCTTACCATTTGTTTAACCAGTATTTTGCTTCCTAGATCTCAGAATCATCTGGAAATCTGCAATGTTTTACAACATGCTTTCAGAAGATTCCCATGTTTATGCACACCATTCCATTCAAAAGGGCCTAATTACCATACTTTTTATTTCCTATCCCTAATTGCTTCCAATCCAAGATGGATTTTTGAAATTATCATTTACTTATTTCACATTTTATGAACTTTTTCAAAGTCTAGCAAAATATTAGTATTAGCTGCTTACTTAACTGGTCAAAAACTATCCTCACTTTCTGTATGGGACATCTGTTTTTAACATTATCTTAAGAGTACAAACTCCTTGTTATACAACTCCTGCCCTTTTAGAATTACGAAAAATGTTCTCTGAATGGTTCGAATGTGATGAATGTCCTTCCCCAAGTCTTTATACTCCTTGATTACACTGTAGCCCTAACAACCAGGACCTCTTTCCTAAAATTTTCTTCCTCTTGTTTCTATAATTTTTCTTTCCAACCACCGACCTGACCTGTCAGCTTCTGACTCTTTTCCTAAAGTCACCACTTTATGAACACATAGGGGTTCTCCAAGCTCTATCTTTGGCTACCTGTTTTCTCACCTTATCTGTTTTGGGGGTTTGGGGAAGAAGTTTCATAGTCCCATTCAAATTTCATGCCTTCAACTATCATCCTCTGAGGAAGTTTCCCAAATTTTTATCTATAGTTCTGGCCTGGATCCCAAGACCCATACCACAGCTGGCAAGGACACAACACCCAAGAGAGACGTTGCCAGTTGCCTATACACAGCCTAAAAGGACTTCTCAACACAGCCTTGGACAGTCAGTATACTATCAGAGGAAACTAGGACTGAAGAAGAAACCCACTCACCACTTCCAATCATTCCCTAAATGTCTCTACCTGACATTCCATACCACCACCTTATACTCAGTATCTCAAACAAACAACTCATTATCTTTCCCCAAAACCTTTACTCTACATATGTCATCTTGTGGGGAAATCTTGTGAGTCTTCAGTAATTCTCTCTTCTGTACATTCAGATTCAAGCTGTTGCCCATTTTTATCAAGTAACATTATAGTATCTCTCAAATGTGTCTTTCATTTTCCAATATATCCAAATATAAGCATTGAATATCTCTTGACTAAACTGCTAAATCTGCTAGCTTCCTAACTAGTCATCTCATCTGGCGTCTCTTCCCACTTTTTCTTTTTGAGGCAGAGTCTCATTCTTTGGCCCAGGCTGGAGAGCAGTGGCGTGATTATGGTTCACTGCAGCCTCAACCTCCCAGGCTCAAGTGATCCTCTCACCTCAGCCTCCCAAGTAGCTGGGACTACAGGCATGCTCCACCATGCATGACTAATTGTTTTGTATGCTTTGTAGAAACAGGGTTTCACCACGCTGACCAGGCTAGTCTCAAACTCCTGGCCTCAAGCAATCTGCCTGCCTCAGCCTCTCAAAGTGCTGGGATTACAGGCATGAGCCACTGCGCCCAGCCTCTTCCCACTTTTTCAATCTCATTAAGTGCTGCCAAAGTAATCTGATCTCTTACTAATAAGCACTCAGTGACCACCCAAATTCCTTATTCTTGCAATCAGTATCTTTAACAAGATAGTTTAAGGTTACTTCTAATCTTACTTGTATGTCTCTATGTAAAGATGGCTATAATTGGTAGAATATATACAGACATATAAATCATGATGTTTCTTCTAGCAGAAAGTCGCTCCTTTAAACTAGAGAAAATTGGGCCGGACGTGGAGGCTAACACCTGTAATCGCAGCACTTTGGGAGGCTGAGGCAAGTGGATCACCTGAGGTTAGAAGTTCGAGACCAGCCTGGACAAAATGGTGAAACCCCATGTCTACTAAAAATACAAAAATTAGCTGGGCAAGCTGCGTGTGATCCCAGCTATTTAAGAGGCTGAGGCAGGAGAATGACTTGAACCTGGGAGGCAGAGGTTGCAGTGAGCCGAGACCATGCCATTGCACTCCAGCCTGGGCGACAAGAGCAAAACTCCATCTCAATCTATAAGTCAATAAAACTAGAGAAAACTGGAGGGCATGGAGAGAGAAGTTCAACAGAACTTGATAATGAAGTGAATAATGATAATGATGATGAATGAAAAAAGAAAAATCAAAAATGAATCTAAAATTTCTAGCTCAAGCAGTGGGTTATATGATGATACTAAAAGAGGGAGGTGTCTGGGGAGGGATTAGGACTTATATTGTAAAGTGACTTTGACATCTCAAAGTGAAAATGGATAGCAGATGGGCAGACATAAATCCTGATCTCAGAAGACAAGTGTTGACTAGAGATGTCACTCTTAGAATAAATATAATAGAGATGATACTTTAAGCCTCAAATGTGTTTAAAGATCTAGAACAAATAGAGTTTAAAAGAAGAGAGAATGGAATTTTAAAAGAAGAGGCCTAGAACATGCCGATGTTAGAAGTCAAGCAGAGAAGGGAAAACTAATGGAGAAGACTAAGAAGAAATAACCTGAAGAATGTGACGTTTACAGCAGCCAAGAAGGAAAAGTATACTTAGATGAAGGCATGATCAGCAATGCTGAATGATATTAAGAGGAAAAGCAAGATGAAGATGGGGGGACAAAAGACCCATTAGATTTAGCAACTTGGAAGTCTCAATAGCAACTTTAGTTGGCACCTGTTTGCACAACTGAGAAACCAGAGTGGAGTGCTATCCTATAAGGAGTAACAATGGGAGATGAGAAAATAAAGATGAAAAGGTAGCAAAGTAGAGATAAGTCCTTCAAAAAAGTTGCCTGTAAAAAGAAAGTGAAATGATATGGAGGATTCTACGTTATAATGCCTATAAAATGCTAAGAATAATGCATTATCTCAAGTACTTCTATCTTTTCTACCACTGATAGTTCTCACTAAACATTATTCATCCACACTAACTTCAGGAACAATGCAAGGATGCCCAATACTACTCTATTCTGAATATTATTTGTTGATGAAATTAGGCTAGAGAACACTGAAAATATTAAGAAATAAGAATTGAAAAGAAGGCAGGGCACAGTGGCTCACCCCTAATCCTAGCACACTGGGAGGCCAAGCGAGTAGACTGCTTGAGCCCAGGAGTTGGAGACCAGCCTGGGTAACATGGTGAAACGCCTTATCTACAAAAAATAAAAAAATTAGCTCGGTGTGGTGGTGTGTACCTGTAGTCCCAGTTACTTGGAAGGCTGAGGTGGGAGAATCACTTGAGCCCAAGAGGTCTAGGCTACAGTATGCCATGATTGTGCCACTGTACTCCAGCCTGGGTGACAGACTAAGACACCGTCTCAAAAAAAAAAAAAAAAAAGAATTGAAAAGAAGAAATAAAATGAGTAGAGGCTAGGCGCGGTGGCTCACACCTGTAACCCCAGCATTTTGGAGGCCAAGGCAAGTGGATCACCGGAGGTCAGGAGTTCGAGACCAGCCTGGCCAACATAGAGAAACCCCGTCTCTACTAAAAAAATACGAAAATTAGTCGGGCATGGTGGCACGCGCCTGTAATCCCAGCTACTCGGGAGGCTGAGGCAGGAGAATACCTTGAACCTGGGAGGTGGAGGTAGCAGTGAGCCGAGATCGCACCACTTCACTCAAGCCTGGGTGACAAGAGTGATACTCTATCTCAAAAAAAATAAAAAATAAAATAAACAAACTAGTAGAGAAAATAATTATACACAGAAGAACTAGAAAAGAAGAAATAAAACTATTTTCAGATGACCTGAGGGAATACCTGGGAAATCCTAGAAAACTGAAAATAAAACTCAATAAACAAAAGAATTCAGCAAGGTAGCACGATACAAAATGAACACGAAAAAAAACAGTCACACTTCTATACACAAGTAACAATTAGAATACATAAGGGATGAGAAAGCCCCCGTTTTTTTTCTCTTTTTTTTTTCATTAAAGTTCTAGGGTACATGTGCACAACGTGCAAGTTTGTTACATATGTATACATGTGCCATGTTGGTTTGCTGCACCCCTCAACAAGTCATTTACATTACATATTTCTCCTAATGATATCCCTTCCCCAACCCCTCACCCCACAACAGACCCCGGTGTGTGATGTTCCCCTCCCTGTGTCCAAGTGTTCTCATTGTTCAATTCCCACCTATGAGTGAGAACATGCAGTGTTTGGTTTTCTGTCCTTGAGATAGTTTGCTGAGAATGATGGTTTCCAGCTTCATCCACGTCCCTGCAAAGGACATGAACTCATCATTGTTTATGGCTGC
The DNA here is from genome assembly GCF_029289425.2 of Pan paniscus. NCBI lineage: Eukaryota > Metazoa > Chordata > Mammalia > Primates > Hominidae > Pan > Pan paniscus. The sequence continues at coordinate 17,597,474 of NC_085926.1, forward strand.
ATAGTATTCCACGGTGTATATGGGCCACATTTTCTTAATACAGTCTATCATTGATGGACATATGGGTTGGTTCCAAGTCATTGCTATCGTGAATAGTGCCACAATAAACATACGTGTCTATGTTTCTTTATAGTAGCATGATTAACAATCCTTTGGGTATATACCCAGTAATGGGATTGCTAGGTCAAATAGTATTTCTAGTTTTAGATCCTTCAGGAATCGCCACACTGCCTTCCACAATGGTTGAACTAATTTACACTCCCATCAACAGTGTAAAAGTGTTCCTATTTCTCCACATCCTCTCCAGCATCTGTTGTTTCCTGACTTTTTAATGATCGCCATTCTAACTGGCATGAGATGGTATCTCACTGTGGTTTAGACTTGCATTTCTCTGATGACCAGTGATGATGAGTATTTTTTCATGTTTCTGTTGGCTGCATAAATGTCTTCTTTTGAGAAGAGCCTTTTCATATCCTTTGCCCACTTTTTGATTTGGTTGTTTGGTTTTCTCTTGTAAATTTGTTTAAGTTCTTTGTAGATTCTGGATATTAGCTCTTTGTCAGATGGGTGGAGTGTAAAAATTTTCTCCCATTCTGTAGGTTGCCTGTTCACTCTGATGGTAGTTTCTTTTGCCATGCAGAAACTCTTTAGTTTAATTAGATCCCATCTGTCAATTCTGGCTTTTGTTGCCATTGCTTTTGGTGTTTCAGTCATGAAGTCCTTGACCATACCTATGTCCTGAATGGTATTCCCTAGGTTTTTTCTAGAGTTTTTATGGTTTTCGGTCTAACATTCAACTGCTTAATCAATCTTCAATTAACTTTTGTGTAAGGGGTAAGGAAGGGATCCAGTTTCAGCTTTACACATATGGCTAGCCAGATTTCTCAGCACCATTTATTAAATAAAGAATCCTATCCCCATTTCTTGTTTTTGTCAGGTTTGTCAAAGATCAGATGGTTGTAGATGTGTGGTGTTATTTCTGAGGCCTCTGTTATGTTCCATTGCTCCATATATCTGTTTTGGTACCAAGTACCATGCTGTTTTGGTTACTGTAGCCTTGTAGTATAGTTTGAAGTCAGGTAGCTTGATGCCTCCAGCTTTGTTCTCTTCGCTTACGATTGTCTTCGCAATGCGGGCTCTTTTTTGGTTCCATATGAACTTTAAAGTAGTTTCTGCGAATTCTGTGAAGAAAGTCGTTGGTAGCTTGATGGGGATGGTATTGAATCTATAAATTACCCTGGGCAGTATGACCATTTTCACAATGTTGATTCCTCCTATCCATGAGCATAGAATGTTCCTCCATTTGTTTCTGTCCTCTTTTATTTCGTTGAGCAGTGGTTTGTAGTTCTCCTTGAAGAGATCCTTCACATCCCTTGTAAGTTGGATTCCTAGGTATTTTATTCCCTTGGTAGCGATTGTGAATGGGAGTTCACTCATGATTTGGCTGTTTGTCTGTTACTGGTGTATAGGAATGCCTGTGATTTTTGCACATTGATTTTGTATCCTGAGACTTTGTTGAAGTTGCTTATCAGCTTAAGGAGATTTTGGGCTGAGATGATGGGGCATTCTAAATACACAATCATGTCATCTGCAAACAGGGACAATTTGACTTCCTCTTTTCCTAATTGAATATCCTGTATTTCTTTCTCTTGCCTGATTGCCCTGGCCAGAATTTCCAACACTATGTTGAATAGGAGTGGTGAGAGATGGCATCCTTGTCTTGTGCTGGTTTTCAAAGGGAATGCTTCCAGGTTTTGCCCATTCAATATGATATTGGCTGTGGGTCTGTCATAAATACCTCTTATTATTTTGAGATATGTTCCATCAATACCTAGTTTATTGAGAGTTTTTAGCATGAAGGGCTGTTGAATTCTGTTGAAGGCCTTTTCTGCATCTATTGAGATAATCATGTGGTTTTTGTTGTTAGTTCTGTTTATGTGATGAATTACTTTTATTGACTTGTGTATGTTGAACCAGCCTTGCATCCCAGGGATGAGGCTGACCTGATCGTGGTGGATAAACTTTTTGATATGCTGCTGGATTCAGTTTGTCAGTATTTTATTGAGGATTTTTGCATTGATGATCATCAGGGATATTGGTCTAAAATTCTATTTTTTTTGCTATGTCTCTGCCAGGTGTTGGTATCAGAATGATGCTGGCCTTGTAAAATGAGTTAGGGAGGATTCCCTCTTTTCTATTGATTGGAATACTTTCAGAAGGAATGGTACCAGCTCCTCTTTGTACCTCTGGTAGAATTCAGCTGTGAATCCGTCTGGTCCTGGACTTTTTTTTGGTTGGTAGTCTATTCATTATTGCCTCAATTTCAGAGCCTGTTATTGTTCTATTCAGAGATTCAACTTCTTCCTCGTTTGGTCTTAGGAGGGTGTATGTGTCCAGGAATTCATCCATTTCTTCTAGATTTTCTAGTTGCTTTGCATAGAGATATTTACAGTATTCTCTGATGGTAGTTTGTATTTCTGTGGGATCAGTGATAATACTCCCTTTATCACTTTTGACTGCATCTATTTGATTCTTCTCACTTTTCTTCTTTATTAGTCTTGCTAGCGGTCTATCAATTTTGTTGATGTTTTCAAAAAACCAGCTCCTGGATTCATTGCATTTTTTGAAGCAATTTTTGTGTCTCTATCTCCTTCAGTTCTTCTCTGATCTTAGTTATTTCTTGCCTTCTGCTAGCTTTTGAATTTGTTTGCTGTTGCTTCTCTAGTTCTTTTAATTGTGACGTTAGGGTGTCAATTTCAGATCTTTCCTGCTTTCTCTTGTGGGCATTTAGAGCTATAAATTTCCCTCTACACACTGCTTTGAATGTGTCCCAGAGATTCTGGTACGTTGTGTCTTTGTTCTCATTGGTTTCAAAGAACATCTTTATTTCTGCCTTCATTTTGTTATTTACCCAGCAGTCATTCAGGAGCAAATTGTTCAGTTTCCATGTAGTTGTACGGTTTTGAGTGAGTTTCTTAATCCTGAGTTCTAATTTGATTGCACTGTGGTCTGAGAGGCAGCTTGTTGTGATTTATGTTCTTTTACATTTGCTGAGGAGTGCTTTACTTCCAATTATGCAGTCAATTTTAGAATAAGTACAATATGGTGCTTAGAAGAATGCATATTCTGTTGAGTTGGGGTGGAGACTTCTATTGATGTCTATTAGATCCAATTAGTGCAGAGCTGAGTTCTAGTCCTGGATATCTTTGTTAACCTTCTGTCTCGGTGATCTGTCTAATATTGACAGTGGAATGTTAAAGTCTCCCATTATTATTGTGTGGGAGTCTAAGTCTCTTTGTAGGTCTTTAAGGACTTGCTTTTTGAAACTGGGTGCTCCTGTATTGGGTGCATATATATTTCGGATAGTTAGCTCTTCTTGTTGAATTGATCCCTTTACCATTATGTAATGGCCTTCTTTGTCTCTTTGGATCTTTATTGGCTTATAGTCTGTTTTATCAGAGACTAGGATTGCAACCCCTGCCTTTTTTTGCTTTCCATTTGCTTGGTAGGTCTGCCTCCATCCCTTTATTTTTAGCCTATGTGTGTCTCTGCACGTGAGATGGGTCTCCTGAATACAGCACAGTGATGGGTCTTGACTCTTTATCCAATTTGCCAGTCCGTGTCTTTTAATTGGGGCATTTAGCCCATTTACATTTAAGGTTAATATTGTTATGTGTGAATTTGATCCTGTCATTATGATGTTCACTGGTTATTTTGCCCGTTAATTGATGCAGTTTCTTCATAGCATTGATGGTTTTTACAATTTGGCATGTTTTTGCAGTTGCTCATATCGTTGTTTCTTTCCATGTTTACTGCTTCCTTCAGGAGCTCTTGTAAGGGAGGCCTGGTGATGACAAAATCTCTCAGCATTTAGTTGTGAAGGATTTTATTTCTCCTTCACTTATGAAGCTTAGTTTGGCTGGATATGAAATTCTGGGTTGAAAATTCTTTAAGAATGTTGAATATTGGCTCCCACTCTCTTCTGGCTTGTAGGGTTTCTGCCAAGAGATCCGCTGTTAGTCTGATGGGCTCCCCTTTGTGGGTAACTCGACCTTTCTGTCTGGCTGCCCTTAACATTTTTTCCTTCATTTCAACCTTGGTGAATCTGACAATTTTATGTCTTGGGGTTGCTCTTCTCGAGAATTTTTCCAAGGAGTATCTTTGTGGTGTTCTCTGTATTTCCTGAATTTGAATGTTGGCCTGCCTTGCTAGTCTCCTGGATAATATCCTGAAGACTGTTTTCCAACTTGGGTCCATTCTCCATGTCAGCTTCAGGTACACCAATCAAACGTAGATTTGGTCTTTGCACACAGTCCCATATTTCTTGTAGGCTTCGTTTGCTTCTTTTTACTCTTTTTTTCTCTAAACTTGTCTTCTCATTTTATTTCATTAATTTGATCTTCAATCACTGATACCCTTTCTTCCACTTGATCAAATCTGCTATTGAAGCTTGTGCATGCATCACGAAGTTCTCATGCCATGGTTTTCAGCTCCATCAGGTCATTTAAGGTCTTCTCTATGCTGTTTATTCTAGTTAGCCATTCGTCTAACCTTTTTTCAAGGTTTTTAGCTTCCTTGTGATGTGTTAGAGCATGCTCCTTTAGCTCAAAGAAGTTTGTTATTACTGACCTTCTGAAGCCTACTTCTGTCAACTCATCAAAGTCTTCCTCCATACAGCTTTATTCTGTTGCTGGCAAGGAGCTGCGATATTTTGGAGGAGAACAGGCACTCCAGTTTTTAGAACTTTCAGCTTTTCTGCTCTGGTTTCTCCCCATCTTTGTGGTTTTATCTACCTTTGGTCTTTGATGTTGGTGACCTGCAGATGGGGTGTTGGTGTAGATGTCCTTTTTGTTGGTGTTGATGCTATTCCTTTCTGTTTGTTAGTTTTCCTTCTAACAGTCAGGTCCCTCAGCTGCAGGTCTGTTGGAGTTTGCTGGAGGTCCACTCCAGACTCTGTTTGCCTGGGTATCACCAGTGGAGGCTGCAGAACAGCAAATATTGCTGCCTGATCCTTCCTCTGGAAGCTTCATCCCAGAGGGGCACCCACCTGTATGAGGTGTCTGTCAGCCCATATTGGGAGATGTCTCCCAGTTAGGCTACATGGGGGTCAGGGACCAACTTGAGTAGGCAGTCTGTCCATTCTCAGAGCTTAAATGCTCTGCTGGGAGAACCACTGCTCTCTTCAGAGCTGTTAGACAGGGATGTTTAAGTCTACAGAAGTTTCTGCTGCCTTTTCTTCAGCTATGCCCTCCCCACAGAGGTGGAGTCTATAGAGGCAATAGAACTTGCTGAGCTGCACTGGGCTCTGCCCAGTTCGAGCTTCCCGGCTGCTTTGTTTTCCTACTTAAGCCTCAGCAATGGGGGACGCCCCTCCCCCAGCCAGGCTGCAGCCTCGTTGTTAGATCTCAGACTGCTGTGCTAGCAGTGAGCAAAGCTCCATGGGCATGGGACCTGCTGAGCCAGGAATGGGAGAGAATCTCCTGGTCTGCTGGTTACTAAGGCCGTGGGAAAATCACAGTATTTGGGTGGGAGTGTCCCGTTTTTCCAGGTATAGTCTGTCACGGCTTCCCTTGGCTAAGAAAGGGAAATCCTCGACCCCTTGCACTTTCCAGTTGAGGTGATGCCCCGCCTTGCTTCAGCTCACCCTCCATGGGCTGCACCCACTGTCCAACCAGTCCCAGTGAGATGAACCAGGTACCTCAGTTGGAAATGCAGATATCACCCGTCTTCTACATTGATCACACTTGGAGCTGCAGACCGGAGCTGTTCCTATTCAGCCATCTTGGAATGGAATTTTTTCAGAAAGCCCCTTTTTAATAGTAATTTTAAAAAGTAAAATATTTAGGAATAAACAGAAATGTTCAAAACCTACATAAAGAAAAATAAACATTCTTAAAACATAGAAAAGTAGGACTGTACAACTGAAAAAGAAATACCCTGTCCTTGGTTAGAACATCTCAACATCAATAGGTCACAAACTTACAAATCATAAAGCTTTTTACGGAGTTAGACAAGTTGATACTGAAGTTCAAATGGAAAAAGTTCAAGAAAAACTGGGAAATACTGAAAATAAATAGATATGAGGGGACTATCTCATTAACACATACTACAAGCATTAAAACATACTACAAAGCTGCTATAATGAAAACAGTGTAGGACTGCTACATGAACAGGCAGAACAGTGCAAATGAACAGAAAATCCAGAAATAAATTCCACTACAGATAGAAATCTAATATCTGTAAAGGTGATATAATAAATCATTAGCACAGTTATAGTCATTTTAAACAATAGATGAGAGAAAAAGATAAAATTCAATGTTTCTCATATCATACATAAAAATAAACTGCAAATGGATCAGAGATCTAATCATAAGAAAACTACAAGTACTTTTTAAAAGTGCAGGGAGCAGGAGAGAGGGATTCTTCCTATAAACTAAGAATTCATAAAAGAAAACGCTTTCTCAATAGAACTAAAGTACAGATATAAAATTTTGCAGGACAAAAATACATGAGAAGCAACATCAAAAAACAGGTAACAAACTGGAAGGAAACATTTGCAACATATATCACAGATAAATGCCTAATATCCCTACAAAGAACTTCTAAAACTGAGAGGGGAAAGCCCAAATATCCTATGGAAAGTTGCTCTTATACATATGAAAAGACATTCAAATCCACACATAAAAGATGAATGCAAATTAAATGTACCCAAAATTCCATTTCTCACCTATCACTTGGCAAAAATGGAAGTTTCACCATGCAGTCTGTTTGCAAGGCTGTAGGGAAACAAGCACTCTCATACTGCAGCAGGGAAGGCAAAATGTTACAGCCCCCATGCAGGGAACTGGGCAATATTCTAATAAAACTAAGTAAGTATTTGCCCTTTGAACCTTTTTTGCTGTTGTTGTTAGCAACAAAGTCTCACTCTGTCACCCAGATTGGAGTGTAATAGCTCACTGCAGCCTTGAACTCCTGGGCTCAGGGGATCCTCTCAAGTAGCTGGGATTACAGGGACAAGCCACTGCACCGGGCTTAGTATTTGCCCCTTCAACCAGCAATCCCATTTCCAGGAATTTGCCCTGAAGATACACCTGTAAAACTATGAAAGTAAGTATCATTGCAGCATATTTGTAATTGTAAAATAGTGGAAACTACTTAAATGTGCAAGCATAAGAGATTGGTTGAATAAACTATGGCACACACAAAGTAGTAAGCACCTGCAAAAACGAATGAGGAAAATCTCTACAAACTTATATGAGGTAATTCCCAAGAGATACTGATACATGAAAAAAGTGAACTGCAAAAGAACATATATGCTACTTTTTAGGTAAAAACAAGAAAAATAAGACAACATAAATATCTCTGCGTTATCTTTATAAAAATAAGTAAAGCCCAGAAAACAATAAAATTGGTTTCCTACAAAGTATGGGGTGGAATGGGGAGGAAGGAGTGACAATTTTCTGAGTATACCTTTTTGTACAGTTTTACTTTTTGGAAAAGTAAATAATTTCCTATATATTCAAAAAATTAAATCAATAAGGATGTAAAGAAAGGGGGCACAAAAGCTGAAAGAAAACTAATACAAGTGAACTACATTTCAAATTAATATCATAAACACACTTAAGGAATAAGAAAGAAAGAACTAAGTAATTATGAGAACAGTATTTGGTTACATACTCACAGGAATGAGTACAAAAAGGAGGGAGAACTTCAAACAAATTTCAAACTTTTTTTGGTATGTTTGTTTCTTATATGATTAACCAATCTTGAAACTGTTTTAGATCTATTATTTAGTTGACCAAAAAAGTAAATGTGTTGATACTGTTGGAAGCCAAGGTTCTCACTGTGAAAGACGGGACATATAAATATGAGAAGCAAGCAAGCAAGAAACCTGCGTGGATGGATTAGAATTAGAGAAACTGGTATATCTCTAAATAAAAAAAAATGCAGATGTATGTGTCCATGTATGTTTTTCAATATGCATTGTGTATATATGTATAAATGCATGTGTATACATAAAGCTTATATATTTCCTACCTCTGTCCTCTAAAAGGGCCTAAAAGCCAAGACCCAGTAGCAATCAACACACTAGTGCCAAGATCTTGTTCGCTAATATTATTCCCACTAAAAACAATCAGAGCTCCTCAGAGAAATGGCTGCTTCCAAAGCTGGGGCAGAACAGATAAAAGATAATCCTGCAACAACTTCTTTTGTCAGAAATTAAGGAAGCACTGAAATATGTGATGGAGGACTGTCATGCACTTCGACTAACCAAACCTGGGCAATTTGAGTACCAAAAGCTCTATGACTTCTAAAGCTGTTTGGTCTTCCCAATCTTACCTTTTGAAATTCTGTCCCATAATTGTCCTTTCCTGTTTCCCCTAACCAGAGACATCTATCACTACAGTTGTGTCCTGTCTCTAGCACTCCATGATATAGTATTCTCGCTAACTTTTTTTTTTTTTAAACAAATCCACAAGGAAAATTCTATGTTCTGGATTCTAGTTCTTGTACATTTATCAGAATGTACTATGCTCACTCCAATAAGCAACTAGAGGGCAGACTGTATATTTTTCACTATTGTTTGCCCAAGGCCAAGTACAGAGCCTATTCTTTATTAGCAATTTGGTAAACATTTATTCAACTGAAATGTTTAATTTATCCCATTGCTTATGGTTTTCCTCTTTCCAGCAAACACTAAGAACAGTCAATTTTCTCCCTTTCATTCATCCATCAAATCTGATTGGGATAAGTTCTATGCTCACTTTCTAATTAAGCAGTCACCAACCTTTTTGGCACCAGGGACTGGCTTTGTGAAAGACAGTTTTTCCATGAATGGGAAGGGAGCTGGGGAGAGATGGTTTCGAAATCAAACTGTTACACCTCAGATCATCAGGCATTAGATTCTCATAAGGAATGAGCAACGTGGATCCCTCGCATACACAATTCATAACAGGGTTTGCACACCCATGAGAATCTAATGCTGCTGCTGATCTACTCACCATTCACCTCTTGCTGTGTGGCCCCATTCCTAACAGGCTGTGGACCAGTCCCAGTCCATGACCAGGGAACTGGGGACCCCTGTTCTAAATGACTTCTCAGTTACACCAATCCTCAAAAATGTCTGCATGTGTAGCCCCTTCAGTACACAAGAGTCTTATCAGTACCATTTATGTGTAGCAATATTGGAAAGTATGTTTTATGTGGCATAACATCACAATTTCAGAAGTTTCATATCTCTTATTTTGAGTAAGATAAATAAATGTGGAAAGAAGTCAGTTTGTGCACATGTTAAAGGAAAAAAATTAAGATTTTTTTTTTCTTAAAAAAAAAAGGTTGCTATAGTCTAGTAAATTTGGGAAATACTGAATTGAACTAAGTTACACCAGGTTCTCAGGTCTTTTAATACATCAACATATAATGGGATTCTCTTATAGGAAACAAAGTATTCAGTGCTTTCCGGATTTATGTGACCACGGGATCTTTACACTCCAAGCATCTCCTGGAAAAAATATACCATAGAACACACTTTGGAAATGTTTACTACACTATGACTGGCAGAAAACATCTTAAGTATCTGTGAACATAAGAAGATACTGCCATGGCCAAAAGAAAACACCTGATTAATACTACCAGGGTGACATGAAGCTTTCTACATAATATACAAAGTAGCTACTGATTCAAATTGCAATTGCTTAAAGACCAAAAGCCTATGAGCTCTAAATTAACTATCTGTCTACTCCTGGGCCCCCACTAAAATTCTGGTGTGAGTTTCCACTTCCTCTCCCAATTCTTGAACTACGGATAACCAACTCCACTATGAGCACCCCACAATTAAAACACACATACACACAGAGAAAATGAAAGGTCTGAATTATGGCAGTGCTTCTCAGAGTTTAATATTCATATGAATGACCTAGAAATTTTGATGAAACACAGATTCTGATTTAGTAGGTATGGGGTTAGGTCTCAGATTCTGCGTATCTAGGACGCTCTCAGGTAACACCAATACTGTTTATGTACAGACCATAGTTTGGATAGTAAGTGTATAATGCGTATCAGGACAAAATGTTGAGGCCCCTAACTCATATCCAATGGCTATGTCTTTCAAACCACTTTCTGAAGATTTGATTCTTCCATCGGAAAACAATTAACTTTCATTAACACAGAAACTGTACACAAAAACTGAAGATACACTTAAATCCCTATTATCTGCTGATGATTATGTTTTACTAGAAATGGCAGTTTCCTGCAGAGTGCCATAAAAGTACAATTATCTAAAATCATTTTTAGTCTAAATCTTCGTTCTACCTGTCTTTCCAAATGCCCATACCAACACAGAAGCACACTGACTTTCACGGCAGCCAGGAACTGTCTCCAATTGTACTGACTTACAAGGCTGCAATTGTAGGCCCTGCCCCCAACCAAAAAAGACATGTATGAAGCCAGCATCTTTCTCAATGATTTACTGAAAGCAGCAGCTCATTTTAATAAAACCATCCCAAAACATAAAATTGATTAAACCAACTGCTGTGTTGGGCATACACGACAGCTGATCAAAATCATTCAAGAATTTTATTCTTACAGATTTTCTTTCAGGCTTTGAGAATTTTTCTCCCATTCCAAACTTTTATCTTGACACTGATATCACTGAAATAAAGAAAAAAAAAAGGATCTTTAAATCTATGAAATAGTTTTTAAATACAAAGTAGATCAATTCAAGAAAATATTTTAATAAACTGATTCATATACAACTTAATGTACATACTAAAGCTAATAACCACTTTTCTAGAACATATTTTGTGTAACAAAATTAAGGGTTTATACTGAGTAACCTCTTATGATGTCAAACACTGTGTGGCTTTTCCTAGGCACAGCACTGTCATTTAGCAAAGTATTACAAAATTACACACGACATATTACCCTCATTCCTTAACAAGGAAAACTTTGTAAAATTAGATAGTAATTCTCTTTATGTTTCTTGATATTAAACACTGAGATTTTATTTCACTAAAACACAAAGATACTTATTTCTTTGCATGTTACATGATGCCTTTATTTTTTTATAATTAAGCAATTTTAGAGTATTTTTGTCACAACGAAGGACAAAGATAAGCCAACTGTTTAGATTCCTCTCCTTTATGTTGTGTCTTTGATCACTAACAATGCTGCGTGAACAGCCAACAGAAGGCTGACATTTCATAAAATATGCAGTGATAAAAACTAATACTGTAGCATCTGGGAGTGATATATAAAATGCAGAAATACACCTAATAACTGTGATCTTAAATTACAAGTTACTAAAAGCTAAATAAAAGGCATACCTAAGAACAAACAAAATAGCAAGATTACAAAAGGCTTTCTTTTACTTCTATTTCTAAAAACAAAGTTTTTAAAATAATTTAAGTCCATTAGACTTTTCCTACTACTCTACAACTTAAAAGCTCATTACTTTCTAAGAACAGGGTATCTGTACTATATACACCTCTCAACAACTGAAGAACATGTTACAAAACCACCAATGAAAGACCCTGTTCAAAATGCAGAGGAAGTTTTTCTTCTCGGATACTTAAACATGTTAAAACTGCTAATGAAGTAAAACAACACGTAACTTTTATGACAAGATGCCAGAGAGAACGTCTAAAATAAAATTTAAAGTCCATAATAATCGAAACAAATGTACTCTTAATACCAGTATTAATACATCCTTTCACAATCTAAGCCTTAAAGTCCTTGGTAAACCACCGGAAGCAAGTAAAATGTGCTCAAATATGTTTAAATAATTTTACCTTTACTACTAAACATTTGTTTTTTAATATTAAGAAGCAGGGAAGTCACACAATAAAGACAATCCAAGAGCAAACATTTGAATTTATCTTCATAGCATTTGGTTAAATATTCCACCTATATCCATCAAAATCACAGTCCAGCAGAAATGTCTTATTGTTTTTTTAATATGTATGCTAAAGGGAAATGAAAAAACAAAGGCCATATTCAGCACTTCAAGAACTCTGAATTACACTCTGACTAAAGAAAATATACATATAAGTATGTAGGAGGCAAGTGTCCTTGTGCTTATAATTAGCATCTGAATTCAGGGATTTTACTACTTAGGGCATACCCACTGCCTGTTATTCTTACCACGGTTTTTTATGTCACTTAATGGAGATAAATATTCTCTTCCCTTCTCATATTTACATCAATGATATTTAATTTTTAAAATAGGTTAAACACCCATCTCAACATCACTCTTCATCTCCAACTGGACAAAGAATGGCATTACAAGACTGAGAATACAGAAGGCATATTTACATTCATAATGTTCCTAACTATAACATTTATGTAAATTATGTTTTTATATTTGCAAATACAATAATTTTTAGTTTCACTGCATATTTTGCCATTCTTTCAACATTAACTTTCTATGGTTATTACAACCTCAAAAAATCATGCCTATGAAATATATGACATTGTTCAAGCCACTAGATAAAAACACCTGAAGCAAAAGAATAACATATCTAAGCATAACATATCTACTTTCAATCTAATCTTATTCTCCTACAGAAGATAGCTTTAGTATATTAACTAAAAATTCCTAGTTGTTTGAGTTTAGAAAATCTTCCTTTTGGAATTATTTTCATTATCTTTTAACTATTTCACATGAGTTTACGTATCACATAAATGACATAAAATTTACTAAAATTATTTTAATGTCGGGCACCAATTAATCATTCTTTCCATTATGTTGTCTACTGAATTTACCCAGATATATAGCATTATGTGTATTTAGAAGAAAAGAATTAAGTTGGACCATCTGAAGACCTACACTTTCAAGAATAATTTACCCTAATCAAAATTTATTTGTGAAGTAAGAAAAATTATAAATACCAATGACAGCAGAGGGGAAAAAAGAAGTCAATTTTCTAGGTTTTCTGATTGTCAAAAAAAATGACAAACCACATTCTTCAACTATAACTAAGTAGGTAATTAAGAAATTAGCTGTAGAGCATCTTTCTCTCTCTTCCAGAATATAAAGTCCATGAAAGCTGAGTCCATACCTTTCTTGTTTAACTTTTTAATCAATGGTGCTTGAGTGTAGGCAACCAATTAAGATGTATGGGAAAAAAATAAGTGGGCATTTGTAATGAACTGTACATGGCTAAGAGAGATTCAAAGAAATATAACATGGTCCCTGCTTTCTTAACACTTAAAATCCAGTCAGCAACATAGGACTTAGACCCAAGTGAAAAACAAAAGCAAGTAATAGTACAAAATACTAAACAGGAAGTACTTTGTGAGTAGCAACAAAGCAAAACAGGAATTCAGAAGATGGTGAAATCACAGTAGAACCATTGCAGAAAGACTTCACAAAGGGGGCAAGACAAGAGCTGCAAGTTGGAAAAAAGTACATTAAGCTTTAGGTGGACAAAACAAAAAAAGTAGAAAGGCCATCATAGAGTAAAATGCAGAAAAGACACAAAACACTGAGAAATGAAGAAGGATATGCCAATGTAAAAATATTCTCAGTATGTTGGGACCATCCTGACAAAAATGAAAGCATTTTTGTTACTGGTCAGTGGAGGAAAAAACTAGGACAAATTTATGAGAGAACCTCAAATACCAGGCTGGAAAGTCTAAATTTCAATCTCTAGGCAAAGTGGGGCCAATGAAGGTTCCTAAGCAGGAGATTGTCTGGGTAAAGCCAATGCTTTAGGAAGATTAATCTGACGGCAATGCATAGGACAGATTTGAGGACAGCAGGGATACAAATTAAGAGACTTCTAAAGTATTCCAGGAATAAGGCTGCAGAGGAGTCATCTAGGCTTTTGAGAATGGTATAGAACTGGCAGGAGCAAAAACTACTAAGACAATACATTGACTAATGAGATATAATGGGTAAGAGAGAACAACACTAGGAATTCTTAGATCTAAGATAAAGAGTCTAAAGGATAACAGGAGGGAACAAAGAATGGCTGGATCTGACTGGAGCGGACAGACAGTGGCAAGACGATGCTTCCAGTTCCAGACATTCACTGTGAGGGGACAGAGGGATGGAAACATAAAAATGAGGTTAAAAGTAGAGCTATAGATTTTAGAGTTCTCTGTGAATATGTAATAGTTTAAAATCTTGAAAAGGAAGGGAAGAACAAAGAGCAGAGACTGAAAATTATACTACACTAACAAAATCTATAAATACACCTGAGGAAATTAACTAAAGTCAAATAAAATGGAATGACTATATAAGAGAGTTCCAGTACAGCAGGAATAACTCAAAAAAGGAGAACACAGGCCCATAAAGAGGGTGCTTGCAAAAACTTTACCCAACATTGTTAAACAAGCGGGGTCTTAGAATGTACTGCAAGGAAGAACAATTTTTAAATATTCTGGGGTTTTTTTTTTTTTGAGAGAGAGAGAGGCTATGTTAGGATATAAATGAGAGACAAAAACTAAATATCTGAGGAAACAAAAACTTTTAAACATATAATTTCTTACTGTTTTGTTTCACTAAAAGAAAAAGCTGGACATTTTCCTTTTAAAAAGTCCTGAGTCCATACAGCATGCAAAGTAAATGCCCATACAAGATTAAAAGAAAAACACTGTCACGTGCTTTTTATGCTTTATATATCAATTATATTCACTTTCGTATTTTTTCACATCTGCATTAGCTCTTATTACTACTCTCTCAAGTTTAGGCCAGTATCCATATAAATTATACACTATATTTTTATATTTCTTAAATGCTATAAAATATTACAATGAGAAAAAAAATCTAACAAGTATTGTACCTATTTTTAAAAATACACACACTCAGCCGGGCGTGGTGGCTCACACCTATAATCCCAGCACTTTGGAAGGCTGAGGAGGGTGGATTACCTGAGACCAGAGTTTGAGACCAGCCTGGCCAACATGGCGAAACCCCTTCTCTACTAAAAATACAAAAAATTAGCCAGGCATGGAGGTGGATGCCTGTAATCCCAGCTACTTGTGAGGCCGGGCAGGGGAACTGCTAGAACCCAGGAGGTAGAGGCTGCAGTGAAGCCGAGATCACGCCACTGCACTCCAGCCTGGGCAACAAGAGTGAAACTCTGTCTTAGGAAAAAAAAAAAAATACACACACCCAATTTGCATGGTAGAGCCCACAGAAGAACATAGAATTCACAGGGAAAACAGAAATCAGGAAAAGTCCCCACCCTCTCCCCCCACTTCACCATGGGCCTAAAACAGAAAATAACAACATAAACTTCAAGAAAAGAGACCCAACATGAAACATAAATTTAAATGTAAAATAAGGCTTTAGAAAAACGTTTTCCAGAGTGTAACTATCTGAAGAACCCTGGGAACGGTTTAATTGTATCAAGATTTAGAATTCCAATGGAAAGGTTAAAGCTTTATAATGTATAATCTTTACCATCATATGCGAAGAAGAGAGATGCTCATTCATCAGCATAAGGAATTGTTAGGATAACTTATATGAATGTACTCACTGTACGTGGGTGTCTAACTCTACTAAAAGATATTTAAGCTAACCAATAAGTCAGATATGTTCTTAAAAATGCTAAGTGGTTATATGTGTTAGATTTTCTGTATGGCATATTAATACACTTTTCCTGTATGATATAGTGAACTCAGTGATAATAAATATGTGCTGTGTCTGCCGCCTACATTTTCACTGACAGCACATGGAGTGTAAAACTGGCATTGTAAACTGAAAAGAAAGAAATTAACTTTAGAGGTATGTAGCATTAGTTTTATCTTATGCATTACTAAATCTAAATGCAGATGGATTATTAAATTAAGGACACAAGTGTGTATAAATTAGCAAGTATCAAATATCTATTTAGCTTATTAAAATAAAATATAGAATAGAAAATCATAAATTGGTCTTTTTTTTAGGCTATCCAAAGAACAAGTTAATCCATTTGAATACAAATCATATTCTGTGCTTTGGGGAAATTCCAGACTACAAATTTAAGTTGAAGAGTAGACATAAATGGTAATTTAGCCATTAGATACACATAAAATACATAATTGTTGTCTTTGATTAATGTAGTATAATCTAATAAACAAAAAATTTCAAAAAAGTGAAATTAAAACATTCAAATACTTTATTAAAAGGCAGCTGTGCTAGTAAAATTATTTGTTTCTGTAACAGCTGTTTAAATAAATGTAATACCCAGTTAATTCTTTAGTATAAAATAAAGTCTAAAGGTAGAGGGAGGAAAAAAGTCTGTCTTAATTCCTCTTCTTCACATGTAACAGTGTAAGGACAGAGTCAAGCACAAGCAGCAATACAAAAACTCAGGACTCACTAGTTACTTTGCTACTAAACACTGAGCAATGTGAGAAAAATAAGCTTTAGTGAGAAAGAAGTAAAACAGTGATGTAAGTAGTCATATTACAAAACATGTGGCACCTTTACACATAAATAATAGGCCCCCAAAAGAAGCTAGGAACAGCCTTGAGTTGACAGGCAACAAGAAAATGGGGACCTGGGTCCTGCAATCACAAGGAACTGAATTTTGCCAAAAAACTGAATACACAGGAAACGGATTTTCTGACATTTGAACTTTAGCATGCTACATCTCATACTGGACTTCTGACCTACAGAACTATAGAATTAAAAACTTGTGTTGTTTTAAACCATTAAATTTGTGATAATTTGTACAGAAGTTACAAAAAACTAATACATGAGGGCTAAAAATAAGGCAGGATGACAGGCAAACAGAGGAACTGTACCAAGAAAACTGGGTTTATGATCACCCTATTCAGCACAATACCCACACACAGCTAACTAGCACATGTTTTTGACACGAAATCAGTTTCCCCAATACAGAATGCAAACTTTTACCTTAAGAGGAGGAAGTTTCCAACCAAGTCATTTTTCATTTCTGTTAACTAATTTCCTAAAAAGAATTAAACTCCACAAGCAAGCTGCAAATACTGGCATACCTACTTTTATTGAGCTTTGTTTTATTGTGCTTTGCAGATACTGCATTATTTTTACAAATGTACGTTTGTGGTAACCCTGTGTTGAGCAAGTCTATCATATATATGTGCGATACAATATTTTTTCCAACAGTATGTGCTCACTTTATGTCTCTATGTCACATTACCATAATTCTCACAATATTTCAAATGTTTTCATTATTATCATATCTGCTATGGTGAACTGTGATCAGTGGCCTTTGATGTTACTATTATAATTATGTTGGGGCACCACAAACCACACCCAATAAAGCAGATAACTTAATCAATGAATGTGTTCTGACTGCTCCACAGATCAGCCATTCTGCCATCTCTCCCCTTCTCTCCTCAGGCCTCCCTATTCCCTGAGATATGACAATACTGAAATTAGGTCAATTAATGGCCTTACAACGGCCTCTTAGTGTTCAACTGAAAGAAAGAATCGTATGCCTCTCATTTGAAATAAAAAGCTATTTTTATTGAGAGCCAAGACAGGCCAAAAGTTAGGCCTCCCACGCTGGGCGCGGCGGCTCACGCCTGTAATCCCAGCACTTTGGGAGGCCGAGATGGGCCGATCACGAGGTCAGGAGATCGAGACCATCCTGGCTAACACGGTGAAACCCCGTCTCTACTAAAAATACAAAAAAAAAAATAGCCGGGTGTGGTTGCGGGCGCCTGTAGTCCCAGCTACTCGGGAGGATGAGGCAGGAGAATGGTGTGAACCCGGGAGGCAGAGCTTGCAGTGAGCCGAGATGGCACCGCTGCACTCTAGCCTGGACGACTGAGTGAGACTCCGTCTCAAAAAAAAAAAAAAGAAAGTTAGGCCTCCTGAACCAAAAAGCCAAGTTGCAAATGCAAAGGAAAAGTTCTAAAGAAAATTAAAAGTGCTATTCCAATGAACACATGAATGTTAAGAAAGTAAAATAGCCTTAGTGCTGATATGAAGAAAGCGTGTGTGGTCTAAACAGAACATCAAAACAGCCACAACATCCCCTTAAACCAAAGTCTAATCCAGAGAAAAGCCCTAATTCTCTTCAATTCCATGCAGATGAGAGACAGTAGTGAGAAACCTGCAGAAGAAAAGTTAGAAGCTAGCAGACATTGATTCCTACGGTTGAAAAAAAGAAGCCTTCTCTATAACATTAAAGTGCAAAGTGAAGCAAGTACTTATATAGTAACTGCAGCAAGTTGTCCAGAATAGTTAAGATAACTGATGAAGGTGGCTACACTGAATAACAGATATTCAATGTAGACGAAACAATATACAGTATGTTCTTTCAATGTATTAGAAGAAGATGCCGTTTAGGACTTTCATAGCTAGACAGGAGAAATCAGTGCCTGGCTTCAAAGCTTCAAAGGACAGGTTGACTACTCTGTTAAGGTCTAATGCAGCTGGTGACTTTAAAGCCAATGTTCATTGACCATTTGGTAAATCTTCAAGCCCTTAAGAGTTATGCTAATTCTACTCTGTGCTCTAGAAAAGGAACAACAAATGCCTGGATGACAGCACATCTGTTTGCAGTGTGGTTTATTGAACATTTTAAGCCCACTGTGGACCTACTGCTCAGAAAAAAAGATCCCTTTCAAAATACTGCTGCTCATTGACAATGTGCCTGGCCACCCAAGAGCTCTGGTGAAGATGTACAAGGAGATTAATGTTGTTTTCATGCTTGCTAATATAATATCCATTCTGCAGCCCATGGGTCAAGAAGTAATTCTGACTTTCAAGTCTTATTATTTAAGAAATACACTTTTTAAAGCTATTGCTGCCATAAACAGTGATTATTCTGATGAATCTGGGCAAAGTCAATTGAAACCTTCTGGAAAGGATTCATCATTCTAAATCCCACAAAAAATATATCATGATTCATGCGAGGAAGTCAAAATATCAACATTAACAGGAGTTTGGAAAAAGATTATTTGAACCCTCACGGATGACTTGAAGGAGTTTTCAACATTTCTGTGGAGTAAAGAACTGCAGGCAGGGTGGAAACAGCCACAAAACAAGAATTAGAAGTGGAACCTGAAGATAAGACTTTAATTGCTGAAATTTTATGATAAAGTGTGACTGGATTAGAATTTGCTTCTTATGGATGAGCAAAAAAGTAGTCTCTTGAGATGGAACCTGCTCCTTGTAAAGATGCTGTGAACACTGTTGAAATGACAACAAAGGATTTAGAATATTCCATAAAATCAGTTGATAAAGCAGTAGCAGAGTTTGAGAGAACTAAACTCAATTTTGAAAGAAGTAGTTCTATTGTGGGTAAAATGCTATCAAACCTAATCACATGCTACAGAGAAACCTTTCATGAAAGGAAGAGTCAACTGATACGGCAAATTGCACTGCTGTCTTATTTTAAGAAATTGCTATAGACAAGCCAACCTTCAGCAACCACCACCCTGATGAGTCAGCAGACATCCACACTGACTGACCCACGACCAGCAAAAAGATTACAACTCACTAAAGGCTGAGATGATTGTTCACATTTTTTAGCATGAAGGCTTTTTTTTTAAATTAAGGTATGTACGTTGTTTTTTACACATAATGCTATTATACATTTATATACTATAATATAGTGTAAACATGATTTTTATATGCACTGAGAAACCAAAAAATTCATATGACTCACTTTATTTTGATCTTTGCTTTACTGTGGTGGCCTGGAACTGAACCTGCAATCTCTCTGAGGTATGCATATAGTGATAATACACCCTTTTCCCCCAACAATTATAACTTTATTCCAAGTATTAACATAATTAATTTCTTTTATTCTGTCTATATTCTTTCCTTCTTCCTAATGACATGTTTCACCATCTGCAATAACAATTCAAAAAGAAACAAAATAAGAAAAGGTTTAATACACCCTCCTGAAATATCCATTATCTAAGCATTTAAAAAACTACTCATCCGGCCGTGCACGGTGACTCATGCCTGTAATCCCAGCACTTCAGGAGGCCGAGGCGAGTGGATCACCTGAGGTCAGGAGTTCGAGACCAGCCTGCCCAACATGGTGAAGTCTTGTCTCTACTAAAAAATACAAAAATTAGCCAGGTGTGGTGGTGCATGCCTATAAATCCCAGCTACCTGGGAAGCTGAGGCAGGAGAATTGCTGGAACCTGGGAGGCAGAGGTTGCAGTAAGCCGAGATCACACCACTGCACTACAGCCCGCTCCAACAACAGCGAGACTCCATCTCAAAAAAAGAAAAAATAACTATTCACCCTAATTTAGGTCAGAGAATATGTTTCCATAGAACAGGTAACTGTTCTACTTAGGCTAAAACTTAAGACTCTAAGATGAAAAAAATAATAATAATGCTGTTAATCACTGAGAGAACAGAGCTAAGGATCTGGAAGTAAACAGCATTTTATCTTTCAATCCAAGTTACTCTTAAAGAGGTCGGCATTTTGTTATGGTTAAGAGAGTGTAGAATAATATACTTTGGATTAGAATCATTCCAACACTAAATATAAATGCTTTTTTAAAAATTAAGTATAGTTCTCAATACATTTAATTTAAAAATTAATTATAAAATTATAAATACTACAGGAATTGATATCAATCAACAACATATTATTAGATATGGCCCAACCCTTCTAGGAACTCCAAATTTCGTGTTTTACTATTCCTGGGAATAGTTAATATTATTTCACACAATTCAGGAGTCATTGAATCCTGATCCCAAAGCAGTTTAATATTTTAGTCAAAATATGAATATGAAAAGGTGCTCAACATAACTGATCATCAGGGAAATGCAAATCAAAACTACAATATGATATCATCTCACCACAGGTAAAATGGCTTATAGTTATTGCCAAAAGACAGTAAATAACAAATGCTTGTGAGGATGTGGAGAAAGAGAGCCTTTCTACACTGTTAGTGGGAATGTAAATTAGTACAACCATTATGCAGAACAGTTTAGAGATTCCTCAAAAAAACTAAAAATTGAGCTACTCTATGAGCCAGCAATCCCACTGCTGGGTATATGCCCAAAAGAGAGGAAATCAGTATATCAAAGAGGTATCTGCACTCCCATGTTTGTTACAACACTGTTCATGATAGCCAAGATTTAGAAGTAACCTAAGTTTCCATCAACAGATGAATGAATAAAGAAAATGTGCTACATATAAACAATGGAGTACTATTCAGCCACAAAAAAAGAATGAGATCCTATCATTTGGAACAACATGGGTGGAACTGGAGGTCACTATGTTAACTGAAATTAAGTCGGGGAGAGAAAGACAAATATCACATGTTCTCACTTATTTGTGGGATCTAAAAACCAAAACAATTGAACCCATGGAGGTAGAAAGTAGAAAAATGGTTACCAGAGGCTGGGAAGCGTAGCAGGAAGGAATAGAGGGGAGGTGGGGATGACTAATAGGGTAAAAAAAAAAAAAAAAAAAGTGAATAAGACTAAGTATTTCATAGCACAACAGAGTGATTACAGTCAATAATAATTTAATTGTACTTTAAAAACACTTAAAAGAATAGTTGGATTGTTAATACAAATGATAAATATCTGAGGGGATGGATACCCAATTTCCGTGATGTGATTATTACACATTCCATGCCTATATCAAAATATCCCATGTACCCTATACTATGTACCCCCAAAAATTAAACATTAAAACATTTTTAAAAAAGAAATGAATCTGCTATCGAATACAATTAAACACAAAAATTAAGTAACAGTTAAAATTAGGATGAAAGTAAAATGATACTTGTAGATTATATGCTTTTTATATGTGGATATAGAAAGAAACAAAAAAAATTTACAAAAATAATGAGTTCAATACTATAAACTAAATCTGCAACTTTCAGCAGCTTTCTTACTTTCAACAATGATCAAGTAGAAAATGTTAAGTCAAGGATGACTCCACTGTTTCTGACTGTGCTACTAGAAGGATGGATCTGCTATCAACAGAGATGGGGAAACTACAGGTGAAATATGTTTGGAAGAGAAAGAACAGGAGGTCAGTTTTTAGTATATTGAGTTTGAGATGACAATCAGATAGCTAAAAGTAGGTGTCAAACACATTAAATGGATCATAAGCCTGAAGTTCAGGTAAGAGAGGTAAGTTGATCACTTTGGTATTTAAAGACATAACATTGATGAAATCACCAAGGCAATAAATGTAGATAGAACAATTAAAAGGTCAAGGCTGGGTGTGGTGTCTCACGCCTGTAATCCCACCACTTTGGGAGGCCGAGGCAGGTGGGTCACGTGAGGTCAGGGGTTTGAAACCGTCCTGACCAACATGGAGAAACCCCATCTCTACTAAAAATACAAAATTAGCCGGGCGTGGTGGCACATGGCTGTAATCCCAGCCACTTGAGAGGGTGAGGCAGGAAAACTGCTTGAACCTGGAAGGTGGAGGTTGCAGTGAGCCAAAATCATGCCACTGCTCCAGCCTGGGCAACAAGAGAAAAAAAAAATTAAAAGGTCAAATGACTGAGTGTTGACACTATCCTAATGAAAAGGTAAAGAACAGAATGAATTCAGGGTACTGGTGCAGGCTTCTGTTCTAACTGTGATGAGTTTAAGATGGAATGGGAGGAGAGGAATTGTAAAGACCAAGTATAAACAATTCCTCAGAAGTTTTACTGCCAAAATGAAGAAAGAAATGGAACAAAAGCTGGGAGGGCAAGTGAGATTTTTAAAAGAATGTTTTGGCCGGACACGGTGACTCATGCCTGTAATCCCAGCACTTTGGGAGGCCAAGACAGGCAGATCACTTGAGGTCAGGAGTTCAAGATCAGCCTGGCCAACATGGTAAAACCCCACCTCTACTAAAAATACAAAAATTAGCTGGGTGTGGTGGTGGGCACCTGTAATCCCAGCTACTTGAGAGGCTGAGGCAGGAGAATCGCTGGGACCCGGGAGGCAGAGATTGCAGTGAATTTCGCCGCTGTACTCTAGCCTGGGTGATAGAGCGAAACTCCATATCAAGAAAAAAAAGAATGTTTTTAAGATGGGAAAAAAAACAGCATATAAGCATATTGATGGGAAAGATCCAGTAATGAGAGAAAAGTTAATAAAGCAGAAGATAATATTTCTGATCCTGTGACTTCCCTATCCCTATGAGATACTTTTATTACTCCTGTTAACTATGGGAGGGACCAAAAGGTTAAATAACTTGCCCATGGTCATGCAATGAACTAGTAAGTTGTAAAACTCTTTATATTATGCTGCCTTTCTGAGTAATAAGAGAAATTAGTCAACCAGTTATTAAAATATGTTATTTAAAGCTATAATAATTAAAAGAATATAGGCTGGGCACAGTGGCTCACGCCTGTAATCCCAGCACTTTGGGAGGCCGAGGCAGGCGGATCACAAGATCAGGAGACCGAGACCATCCTGGCTAACACGGTGAAACCCTGTCTCTACTAAAAATAAAAAATAAAAAATAAAAATTAGCCAGGCGTGGTGGCAGGCGCCTGTAGTCCCAGCTACTTGGGAGGCTGAGGCAGGAGAATGGCATGAACCCGGGAGGTGGAGCTTGCAGCAAGCCGAGATCATGCCACTGCACTCCAGCCTGGGAGACAGAGCGAGACTCCGTCTCAAAAAAAAAAAGAATATAGTAGTAGCATAAGAACAGATTTACCAACTGACAGACCTTACCAACAAACTCAAAAGTGACCTAACTCAAGGATATGTGATAATTTAGCATTTGATAATGATAAAAATTTGTAAGACAGTAGGGTTAACTAGATCTCTCCTTAGCTTCTTATACTAAATGAATGCCAAATGGATAAAAAATTTAAACCTAAGAAATAAAATCATTTATTTATTTTTTTTTTTTGAGACGGAGTGTCACTCTGTCGCCCAGGCTGGAGTGCAGTGGTGTGATCTCAGCTCACTGCAACCTCCGCCTCCTGGGTTCAAGCAATTCTCCTGCCTCAGCCTCAGGAGTAGCTGGGACTACGGGTGCGTGCCACCATGCCCGGCTAATTTTTTTTTTTTTTTTTTTTTTTTAGTAGAGACGGGGTTTCACCCTGTTAGCCAGGATGGTCTCAATCTCCTGACCTCGTGATCCGCCCACCTCAGCCTCCCAAAGTGCTGGGATTACAGGCGTGAGCCACCACACCTGGCCCCAAGATAATTTTAAAATATAAAATAATATTTTTATAACCTTGGAATGTAGCCGAGTTTCTATGGATGTTTTAAAGTAACAAATATGACTATGCAAAAATTTAAAACTTTTGTGCAATGGGAAAAAAATCACCATAAATAAATATGAAATATACACAAACTGGAAAAATATTTTTATCTTATATAACAGACCCGAAGTAGATATTCTTAATATAAAAAGACTTTCTACACACTAATACAAAGATCATCACCTCAGTAGAAAAAAGGACAAAAAAGGAACAAAAAAAAAGTTTTTAAGGGATACATAACAAGTTGCACAAAGAAATGCAAATAAAAATAAGTTAATTTCTTCCCAACTGATAAAGATAAAAAACACTGACAATATCCAGCAGTGGCAAGAGTATGGCCATTCATATGTTATCACGTACCACTGGGGAAAGGCAAACTGGAGCATCTTACTGAGCGGTAAATTTAGAAATATGATTTAAAATGTTAAATGCACTTAATCTTTGACCCAACAATTTCACTTGTAAAATTTATCCCGAAAAGACAAGTGCACAAAAATATATATACAATGATCCCACTTACAACATTACTTATTGGAAACAATCTAAACAGTTACTATTAGGAAATTAATTAAGCAAATTATAGTACATCTACTCAATGAAATTTTATTAAGCAGTCACTTAAAATGATGCCATATTGCCACAATTATTGACAATAATTGTGAAGTACTTTTTACTTTATTCTTCTTCTTTTTTTTAATACTATTGACATGTTCTACAAAGGCTCATGCATCTTATTTTTTAACAGCTATACTGAAACATAATGAATATGCCATACAAGTCATCCATTTGAAGTGTATAATTCAATTGATTATAGTATATACAGAGTTGTGTAAGCATAACCACAGTCAATTTTAGAACATTTTTATTACTCAATTCCAAAAATTACCCCATACCCATTAAACAGTCACTCCTCATCTCCCTCCAATCCCCCTTACCCTAGCAACCCCAAAACTGCTTTTTGTCTCCATAAATTAGCCTACTGTAGACATTTCATATGAAAAGAATCATCTAGTATATGGTCTTTTGTGACTGGCTTCTGAGTCTGTAGTTTCACTGCCCATTTCTCTGATAAAGCTAAAATTCTTATTTTCTGTGGAAGCAAATGGAACTGACTTAGGAAAAAATTGCCCTGTGACTAATTCAGACTGTCTCAGCAGTAATATAAAGTATAAATTTCACCATCTTCACTTTTGTAACTTTCGCAACAGTACAGATGAATAAAAGTAGTACTGTTTTTCAATAACCACACAATAATGCAACTCTACATTTTATACAACTGAATTTGAAGAAGCCATTTTTCATATTATGGCTGGATTTTTACTACATATTCATACAATGAACATTTCATAGCAGTGAATAAGTAAGAGCTACATGTATCAACATGGATAAATCTTAAAAATAATATTGAGAGAAAATTTTAAGTTATAAAAGAATATATAATAAAAAATACAGACAATAATAAATACTGACAAGGATGTAAAAATGGGGATCCTCATACATTGTTAATGGGAGTGTGTAACAGTATAGCCACTTCAGAAAACAGCTGGGAAGTTTCTTAAAAGGTTAAACATAAATTTATCATATGACATACCAATCCCACTCTTAGGTATCTACCCAAGGGAAATGAAAAGAAATATTCACACAAACACTTGAGCACAAATATTCTTAGCAGATTTATTAATAATAGCCAAAAACTGCAAACAACATAAATGTCCGTGGAATGGACTGACAGATGATGAATGTTTTGATAAGACATACTAGCAATGTAGTAATATTCACCAATAAAAACGAAGAAATTACGGATACATGCTACAAAATAGACAAACTTCAAAAACATTATGCTCTGGACAAAGCCAGGCACCACAGACCAAATATTATATTATTCCACTTATATCAACTATCCAGAAAAGGCAAAGCTATAAAGACTAAAAGATAAATAAATAAATTGTTGCCTTTGGTTGGGGGAATGGGGATTAGGAGTTAATGTACGTAAGAAATCACAGTGGAGGAATGAAAATGTTCTACAGCTGAGTCATGGTGACAGCCACACAATTTGGTTAAAAAAAAAAAACTATGAATTGTACACTTGAAAAGATGAATCATACCTTTTGCACGAGCACAAACTATTCCCCATCCCTCACCAAAGATAACTTTTTGCGTGTAAATTTATAGGAGAGTTGTCAAAAAATAAACTACGGTGGTATCTAAAAAAGGTTTCCACCATAAAAAAGGGGGTCTGAGGGGATCAATTTTGTCACAATAAATTCAAGTGTGTCTGAGTACGCTTTGAAGGTCACTAAACTGCTAGAACATATCAACCTAAGAAAGTTAAGATCTCTTACTTTTAGACTACATCAAATCCTAGACGTGAAGGAAAAACAGGTACAGAACTTTTGGTAATCATCCCAACCTCTCTACTCCAGGAATAGCAAATAGGTTTCACTCACACTGAAACTTCTGGCTCCCTAAAGATGGGAAAATTATGAAACTGCCCTATGGCTAAGCAAGAAAGTATGCCATGACCTGATGTCGCAACAAGCATAGGAGAGGGAATGCACGTGAGATCATGTATTTGCCATCCCTGCTCTAGCCCACTCTATACTTAGCTAAGAGCACAGTTATACAAACAGCCCCCTTCACCTCTACAGAGAAAAGACAAAGGTGAGATAACCACAGAGAAATATAATACAGAGGATGCAAGGTGTGGGGCTTGAGTCCACCAGTATAACAATAAATGCCAAACTCCACATTTCCTACAAAGGTATCTCCTGACTCCCTTTAACTTTATAGAGTTAGAACATTCTTATTAAATCAGGTGCCATTTGGTGTAGCTAAAGGAGATAATCTCTTTTTATTTAAAAAAAAATCAACTTAAGAGAAAATAAGCCTGAATTAGCTTATCTGAATTAAAGTAACTAATAAAAACTGCTTCAAAGATTTATTTTAATTATGATAGGGAATCTCAGATTTGGCCAAATCCTTCCACCCAAAATATCAATTTCCTCTTAAAAGAAGAATTATTTTAGAACTTGAAAGTTAGGTTTTAGGGCTGAGAAGGACAATGTTATAAAAAAGAACATTATAAAAGAAGACAAAGAAAAAGAAAACATAATGTCTGAGAATAAACTAATTTAGTCATACCTTTTCAAAGATTTCTGCAGTGGAAACAAATGAACAAGTGTTAGTCATCAAAGACTACTACTCATTTGATTCTGCCACAGTCCAAGCTAGAAAAAAATGAAACAAAACATCACAAGCCTCTCTTTAAAGCAAAAATGCAATGCCCTTTTGTCAAGCAGAGAAGAAATAACTTGAAATAAAATATTTTCATAAAGAACAAACTATGGAGTTTCATTATTTCTATACCTAGAATAATACTAACTCAATCAGCTAGATATTAGGCCCTACTATGTGAGAATCTATTAAAGAAATCAAATATTCCTACTAGCCACAGGATAGTCTTCCAGGAAATACAAAAATTCTAAATCAAACTCAGCCTTAAAAAAAAAAAAGTGAAGTAATTCCACACCCACACTTTACCATTTTTCTGCTTTCCTTTCATCTACTACTTGACAGTTATTAAAAGTTAGAACAATTAAGTGAAATTATCGTATGTAATATACTTTATGCAGATATGGAAATTTTTTAAAACAATCCATCTAGGAAGACAGTTAATGTGCTTACTGCTGAGGTATTCTTGAGTGGGTTTTGATTTATTAGGACACCAGGGGTCCTATGAATTAGTCCATTACTTACTTAAATCATGCCCTTGATCCAGGAAAATCCCATGGTACCATTAACAAAATTATTCACACACAAAAAATACACAAACTACATTCTGTACATCAATAGATGGTGGCCATTGGTTTCACGGAGGGAGTGTGCATAGTGGTTACCAGCATGAGTTCTAGAGCCAAACATCCTGCCTTTGAATCTTGGCTGCAAGATTTTGGGGGAAAAAATTACTTAACCTCTCTGAGCCTCAGCTATGTCATATATAAAGTGGGGACCTAACTCATAAGGTATTGGGAGGATTAAATAATATGATTTGCATAAAGTGCTTAGAAAAGTAACTAACACTTAGAGCTTATTCACTATCATTTGCTACGCACCTTCCTCCTCCTATTCCTCCTCCTACTACTACTGCTACTAATCTTCTACATTCTTTTCTTTCCAATGTAATAAGGCCACCTATGTAACATTTCTCGGCATTTGCTTCCCAGAGCATTTTTTTTCTTACACAGTTTGCTGGAATATTTTATTTGTGGCTGGTTCTAACTTTATGTTAATTGTGCTTTTTGTTTCCTGCAAAAATGCAGTGCCTTACTATTGCTGTATTTAGAATTGTAAATTTCAAATTCTATAAATAAAAAGTTAAATAATTTTACAGGAAGCTAGTCCTGATTATAAATGCAGACTAATGACTTTTTTCCCCTACACAAAAAAGAATAAAATGCAATGTTTTAAAATAGCCCCCAATCTGTTGCTTACAAACAGTATTAGATAGTATTGCTCTTTTGTTGATTCAAAAACAGGTACTATTAATTATTGAGTAAGGCCTAAATTGGTTAGTTTGTATAGGTTTTGGGTTTGTGCTATGAAAATCCTATAAAACTACATCAATTTGGTTAATAATGTTATAACATTTAAAATTTTTTATACTTTTATTTTTCGAGTATTTCAACTCACAACATCCTTCCAAAGGTATTTTCTCATTTAATCAGAGTCAATTAACTGAGGGTGACCATTGTGTTCTGGGCACAGTACTTGGCACACCTCCAGGAGGCACTATTCACAGTGGACTGAAGTGGAAGCAATCTGCAGTTAGGCAACCTGCTCTCTATATATAACCATATATATTACCATGTTTAGTTGATGTGATCTTTACAAACCATATAAGGTAGAGTTATTCCTATCATCGATATTTTATAGATGAAAAAGGAGACTGAGAAAGACAAATTGATTTGCTCAAGATCCCAGAGTCAGTATCCGTCAGAACTAGAATCCAAATACCCCCGATACCTACTATTCACTCACTTTTGATTTGAAGGTCATCTACCATATTTCTAATCTTCAAATTCTTCCACATACTCGTCAACTAACTACAGTGGAGGCCAATTAACATCTCTTTAGAAATTACACAACTCAGGTATCTCTACAATTGTTATCAAAGGATGATTAGGAGAAATGAGACAACAAATTGTGGTCAGCAACAAGTGCTGAGTCTATCCTGGAACTCTGCTCAAGATAAAACCAAAGACATTTCATTACTAAAACTAAGACATTTCATTATAATAGAAGAGCACTTTCACAGTCTCACAGGGTAAGTAAGAATGTACTACATCAATTTCCAAAAGGGACTTTTTAACTTTTTATTTTGAAATAATTTTATACTTATAGAAAGGTTGCCCAGATAGCACCGAATTCCCACATAACCTTCAATTAGGTTTTTCTAATGAAAACATCATACATAACTATACTACAGTTATTAAAATCATAAAATTAACATTGGTTCAAACTATTAACTAAACTGTGGGTCTTACTCAAATTTCGTCAGTTACGCCACTAATGGCTTTTTTTGATTCCAGAATCCTATCCAGGATTCCACATTACCTTTAGTTGTCATGTGTCCTTAGCCTCCCCCAATCTGTGGGAATTCCTTCTCTTTCATGACTGTAATATTTTTTAAGAGTGCTAGTCCGTTATTTTGTAGAATGTGTCTCAATTTTGAGTTTGTCTAACGTCTTCTCATAATGAAACTGAGGTTATATATTTTTGGCAAGAATATCATATAAGTGATGTGCCCTCTTTGGTGTATCGTATTATATCAGATGTTAATATATCTTATTACTGTTGATGCTAACCTTGATCACTTAGTGTCTATCAGCTGTCTCCTCCATAAAGTTACTATTTTTCTCTTTGTAATTATTAAACATCTCACGAATATACTTTTTAGATCTATACAAATATTCTATTTCTCCTTAAATGTTCACCCTTACTTTTGCTATCCATTAATGAGTCTTGCCTGCAACAATTATTACGGTGGTGTTTGCTTCATGGTGATTTTCTATTTTCCTCATTCTTTATACATTTATTAGTTGTAATTTAAAAGAATGGTTTTTAAACTGTATCAAATGTCAAGGTCTCCAAAAAATTATCAAAAAGTTAAATGCAAAAAGCCAACAACAATAAATGTAGTGGACAACAGTATTTCATATTCAGTCATAATGACGTTAACTCCCTGAATCCGATGTCTAGCAGTTCCTTTTGGAAGGATCTGTGTTTGAGTAAGTCGCTAATGACATCTGTCAGCAGCTGTACTGTTTTGTTTTATATAATTGTAGCCTCATTTTTTATTGCAAGTAATGCATCACGATGCATATTTAAGGTTTTCCAAATAAAGAGTCTTGAGCAATCTATTTTAAAGTAGCTAATACCACAGCACATTTGAGGCTAAGGGGTAAGCATTCCTCGGGAACCAAAACAACGAGGATAGCAAATATTCTGCCCCTGCAAATCTGATCTCATTCCTCAACCTGAAACCTTGCCACATAAGCAAAAAATTATAGCAGTAAGGAGAGATCTCTCAGAATGGTGAATTCCAGAGCTCCAATTTTCAAGACTATTATTCCTATGACAGGATGAGGACCTGCAAACATGAATTATAAGCTTAAATTATTCACTTACTCTTTCACAAAAGGAAAGCCCATCAATCTAATGCCAAAAGACTTCAAGTTTATTTCTAAAGGTTTAAAGAAAGTGGTTTATTTATCAAAACTTTATCCTCTGTGTTTGTTGATTAAATACTTCAGTCTCACACTGAGGTCAAAGAATGTCAACCAATTACTATGTAAGAGAAGTCCTACTTCGTAGCACTTAACGTCACCCAGAATACACGGAATTATTTTAATAGGCAATCTTGATACACTATTTATTCCCAAGTATATTTCAACTATTATAAGTAAAACCTACTTAATCTAATCTCATTCTTCAAACTAAAATTACAGTAAACTAGCAACTAGCACAGTGCCTGGCACATAACAAATATTAATGAGTAAGTACTGACAACAATCCATAATTTCTTCTAGACTACTTCCACTGCAGGTTACAAAAGTTGAAGTTTCCTTCTGCACATTCAAAAAACTACACATTTTAATTACTTCTTAAGAAAGATATTAAAATGACTCAGAATCTAATCTAAGTGATGTGGAAATATGTTCCTAAACTTTATCATCCGAAAACTACAATATTTTTGTAAAGGACATCAAGTCATTTTTAAAAGTGATTTATTTTCATAATGGATATTTGGGAGACAAAAATACATGAGAAAACAGGAAATCCCACTCATAATTCTGATCTTACAAATTACTGTCATGATTAGTCCTGGAAACTAGTGCAAGATTATGGTTGCAGGATTTATGATGACTTCATTTTTGGGTGAAAATTTTAATTTATTCAAAACAAAACAAAACACTCTTGGTCTAAAGCATGGGCATGAGCAAGATTTTATTTAAAAGTCTTAACTATTAAACGGGGTCACTGGGGAAGTTGTGGTAGTCATTTTCTGACAGTTGCATAGAAAGCTTACAAGGTACCTAATTTGTATCTGCATATTCTCTGAAGATAAATATAAATATAATATAGAATACTGCTAGCCTATGCTTTAAAACTGAATAGACATTTATTACTGAAATGTCTATTGGAGTAGAGTGAGAAGAAAGAAATTGGTTATGCAATGCTTAGGAAAAACAGCTTCCTATTTTCTCAGATCCCAAATGACCAGAGGAAAAGTCTAACCAGCAGGGGGAGATACAGAGGAGAGTAGTAAGACAAAGAACAGGCTATAGGCAAGAAAAGCAGTTATAATTATAGCCGGGAACACGGAATTTGTTAAAGGAAGTCTACTGTATAATTATACTTGAAAATTTAGCAAGATGCCCAGAGGCTGACTCGCAGCTGTCAGGAACTGGTAACTCTACTTCTGTTCATGCAGCGACCACTTCGGCAACTAAATCCACTATCCAGACATTACTAGAATTGACATTTAGAGTAAAGGAATAGATGTGTGCATGAAACTGTTTTTGTACAATGGATGAAAGCATCCATTTCAACAAAGTAACACTCTCTCTTTAGTTTCCTTTCTAGGCTTAGGTTTCCTCTTTGTATCCTCTCCCTCACAGAACCTAAACATTCTCATAAAAGCTATAATCTAGGTACAAATCTCTTTCTTGAATTCTGACTAGACCATGAACCAATTCTACTACCAACTACAACTCCAAATTCAGCATGCTTACAATGAAACTTATTTCCCACCACCCTCACCTTGTCACAAAGCTCTTTCCCCTTCCCCCCTACTTTTCTATTTCTCTAGTAGCACCAGCATTCTCTCAGGAAAACATGACAACTCATGTCTCTCTTTCCCCTTCCCGATCTCCTACTCTATACTGATTCAAAGCATCAAATCCTATTCGTTTCTCCTTAAAATTCTGTCATCTATCAATGAAAGATGTATCAATGTTCTAATCCCTAGTGCCACACAGAGAATGGGACCTTATTCGGAAATAGGGTCTTTACAGAGGTAATCAAATTAAACTGAAGTGATGAGGATGGGCCCAAACCCAATATGACTGATGTCTTTATAAGAAGGGTAAATTTGGATGCAGACAGACACTCAGAGGGAAGATTATGTGGAGACACACAGAAAGAAGATGGCCATGTGACTGAAGTAACATAATACATCCACAAGCCAAGGACTGCCAGCAAACAACAGTAGCTGGAAAAATCAGAAAGGATTCTCCCCTAGAGCCTTTAGCCTACACTTTGATTTTTGGACTTCTAGTCTCTAGAACTGAAACAATAAATTTCTTTTGTTTTTAGCCACTCAGTTTTTGGTTCTTTGTTATGGCATCCCTAAAAAACTAAACAGCACCATAAACTGAATTTGGACTCAATTTTCTACCATCATCAAGCCCGCTACTTATCTCTGAATAGCATCCCATCCACCAATTTTGTCATGGCAGATTCCTATGCATCATTCTTGCTCCTCTTTCAATTACTGAGGCCTGCTCCCTAAATACTATATATCTCTTTAATCTGTCGATCTTTCCATTTTTACATCAATAATCTGGTTCAGGCAATCACCATCATGCCCCTGGACTAATGTTCACGAAATAATCCCCATGTCCTTGCTTCTCTCTTGTTCATTCACCCTTAGCAAGCAGACTCTTTCTAAAATGCTAATCTGACCACACTTTCAGTGGATTACAGTTGGTAGTATCCATGGTCTCTCAGGATAAAGTCTGATTTTTTTTTAAATTTTAGATTCATGGGTAAATGTGCAGGTTTGGGCTTCTAGTGTACCCATCACCCAAATAGTGAACACTGTATCCAATAGGTAATTTCTCAACCCTCCCCTGTTCCAACCCTTCCCACTTTTTGAGTCCCCAGCGTCCCTTATTTCCATCTTTATGTCCATGCATACATACCCACTGCTTAGCTCCCAATTTTAAGTAGAACATGCAGTATTTTGTCCAAATTGTTTATAATGGGTGAAAAAACTTTACATGTTCTGGACTCCAAAACTAAAGAGAAAAAAAGAGACCATCACTCACTGCTCCCACGTCAAATAAACAGGCAAATATTTTCAGGTTCTGAAACACACCAATGCTTTTCACATCTGCTTGTAACTCTCTTCCCCTTATTTAATCATTCATTCATTTAACACATAAACACAGTGAGTATCCATCATGTGCCAAGTATAGTTCCAGAAGCTAGATAAACCACAGAAAACAAAGCAAAGTTCCTACCCTCATGAAGCTTACAAACTTACATTCTAAAGACAGTGGTTAAACAGCTGATAAACAAACAAAAATAAATATACACAAACTCAGAAATTATTAAGTGCTTCAGAGAAAAGTAAAGCAAGCTACAGGGAATAAGGGAAGTTGGCGTAGGGAAAGGAGCAAGGTTATAATTTTATATAAGGTGCTCAGAGAACACCTCCCTGACAAGGTGACACTTAAGAAAAGACTTAAAGATAGTGGGGGAAAAATTTCTGTGGATAACTGAGGGAAGGGTTTTCCAGACAAAGGGAAGAGCAAGTGCAAAGACCCTGATGTGGAGCAGACTTGCAGTACTGAAAGACCGTCACTGAGCCACTGTGACTGCAGTAGGGGGAAGGAGCAGAATTAGTGCAGATGAGGTTTTGGGGGAGTCGAATGATATACTGTCTTAAGCCCATAGTAAACTTTTAAAAAATAATGAGCAAAAAAAGGACAACAGTTGAACTTCTTAGTAGCCTGATCTGATAATCATTACAAAAGAATGACTTTGATCCTAGGTAAAGAACAAATCTGTGGAGTAAGGAAGCTAGTCCAAAGGGAGATAGCTAAGAGGATTCTGCAAAGTCCAGGTGACAATGGTGGCTTGTAATGGAGTAGAATATACAGATTCAATGCTATTTCTATCACACTACCAACAACATTCTTCACAGAAATAGAAGAAAATATTTTAAAATTCGTATGAAACTAAAAAAGACACCGAATAGCCAAGGCAATCCTAAGCAAAAAGAACAACGCTGGAGGCATCTCATTACCCAACTTCAAACTATACAAGGCAACAGTAACCAAAACAGCATGGTACGGGTACAAACACAGGCACGCAGACCAATGGAACAGAATAGAGAGCAAAGAAATAGGGCCGCACATCTATGACCATCTGATCTTCAAAACAGCAGATAAAAACAAGCAATGGGTAAAAGATTCTCTATTCAATAAATGGTGCTGGGATGACTAGCCATATATAGATGATTGAAACTGGACCCCTTCCTTACACCATACACAAAAATCAACTCAAGGTGGATTAAAGACTTAAAATGTAAAACCCCAAACTATAAAAATCTTAAAAGACAACCTAGGCAGTACCATTCAGGACACAGGCACAGGCAAAGATTTCATGACAAAGACACCAAAAGCAACTGTAACAAAAGCAAGAATTGACAAGTGGGATCTTATTAAACTTAAAAGCTTCTGCACAGCAAAAGAAACTATTAACAGAGTAAATAGACAACGTACAGAATGGAAGAAAATTTTTGCAAAATATGCATCTGACAAAGGTCTACCATCCAGCATCTATAAGGAACTTAAACAAATTTACAAGAGAGAAACAAACAACACCACTGAAAAGTAGCCAAAAAACACAAACAGACACTTCTCAAAAGAAGACATACATGCGGCCAACAAGCGTATGAAAAAAGCTCAGTATCACTGATCATTAGAGAAATGCAGATCAAAACCACAATGAGATACCACCTCACACCAGTCAAATGGCTAGTATTAGAAAGTCGAAACATAACAAATGCTGGCAAGTTTCCAGAGAAAATGGAACACTTATACACTGTTGGTGGGAATGTACATTAGTTCAACCATCACGGAAAGCAATATCGTGATTCCTCACAGAGGTAAAAGCAGAACTACCATTCAATCCAGCAATCCCATTACTGGGTATATACCCAGAGGAATATAAATCATTCTACCACAAAGACACAGACACATGAATGTTCACTGCAGCACTATTCACAATAGCAAACACATGGAATCAACCTAAATGCCCATCAATGACAGATTGGATAAAGAAAATACGGTACATATACATAATGGAATACTATGCAGCCATAAAAAAAGAATGAGATCATGTCTTTTGTGGGACCATGGATGGAGGTGGAGGCTATTATCCTTAGCAAATTAACGCACAACAGAAAACCAAATACCCCATGTTCTTATAAGTGGGGCTAAATGATAAGAACTTATGAACACAAAGAAGGAAATAACACACACTGGCGTCTACTTGAGGGTGGAGGCTGAGATGAGGGAGATGAGCAGAAAAGGTAATTATTGGGTACTGGGCTTAATACCTGGGTGATGAAAAAATATGTACAACAAACAACTGTGACACATGTTTACCTATGTAACAAATCTGCATGTACCTCCAAACCTAAAATAAAAGTTAAAAAATAAAAAGAATGCACTCAAAATAAGAAGGTATTTATGCAGCGAACAAACATATGAAAAAGTGCTCATTATCACTGGTCATTAGAGAAATGCACATCAAAACCACAATGAGATACCATCTCATGCCAGTTAGAATGGTGATCATTAAAAAGTCAGGAAACAACAGATGCTGGAGAGGATGTGGAGAAATAGGAACGCTTTTACACTGTTGGTGGGAGTGTAAATTAGTTCAACCATTGTGGAAGACAGTGTGGCGATCCCTCAAGAATCTACAATTAGAAGTACCATTTGACCCAGCAATCCCATTACTGGATATATACCCAAAGGATTATAAATCATTCTACTATAAAGACACATGCACACGTATGTTTACTGCGGCACTATTCACAATAGCAAAGACTTGGAACCAACCCAAATGTCCATCAATGATAGACTGAATAAAGAAAATGTGGCCCATATACACCATGGAATACTATGCAGCCATAAAAAAGGATGAGTTCATGTCCTTTGCAGGGACATGGATGAAGCTGGAAACCATCATTCTCAGCAAACTAACATATGAACAGAAAACCAAATACCACATGTTCTCACTCATAAGTGGGAGTTAAACAATGAAAACACATGGACACAGAGAGGGGAACATCACA
Organism: Pan paniscus; assembly: GCF_029289425.2. NCBI lineage: Eukaryota > Metazoa > Chordata > Mammalia > Primates > Hominidae > Pan > Pan paniscus. The sequence continues at coordinate 17,634,258 of NC_085926.1, forward strand.
CACTGGGGCCTGTCGGGGTGTGGTGGGCTGGGGAAGGGATAGCATTAGGAGAAATACCTCATGTAGGTGACGGGTTGATGGGTGCAGCAAACCACGATGGCACATGTATACCTACGTAACAAACCTGCACGTCCTGCACATGTACCCCCAGAACTTAAAAGTATAAAAATAAAATAAAATAAAAATAAAACTCGTATGTCAAAGAGAAAAAAGATGAAAAAGAAATAAAAGAAATGGGGTAGAGGTGGTCAGAAATGGCTGGATTCTAATAAGATGACCAAAAAATGCACATGTACATGGACAGGCCTCTGCCTAAATAAGACACCTTTTTATTACTTTAATAAATTTCAACAATAATATAACAAAGTAATAATTTCAAATGGGTAAAGATTTTTATTTCTCTTCTACTCATAAGAAAAAATTCATCAGACAGAAGAGAAACCAGAAGCCAAATTGATTTCTTAAAGACAAAAAAAAAGTCATACTTTTGAATTTGGTACGATTCTCCCAAGGCAGGGCTTTCACACAGTGGCTCTGTATTGATGAAAGTATTCCCCTCCCTACACCTGGTTTAAAGTTGCTGCAGGAATTTTATTCTTTTTCTGAGGGATCATCTTTAATATATTCTACCTAGTGATGTAATTCTAAAATCTTAGCTGGTAACTCAATGTGTAAAGTGGTGAATGTACTAAAACAGTGACTTTGGGTACAGTAGCTCTGATTATCACATCCCTTTTAAACTTCATTTATACAAGGCAATCCCTTTTGACTGAAGGAACATTCAGATTTTATACTGCATTGACATGTAAGAATTTCATTTTATTAATCTGGAGTACTCCCAGTGCTATCAGGTCAATTTAATCACTCACTAGCAATTAAAAATATGGCAACAATACTATTATTGGGATAGCTGCATATCATTTTCCTGGAAAAGAAAAATCAAGATTTTTTTCCTTCCTTAAAACTTAGCTAAAGTTGTTATTCAATTGTTTTTCTTAAAAGTGAGTTCTCTCATTTATTTGAATCAAAAAAATTCTTAAATATCATTTAAGTCTCATATCTATAAAATCCATAACGTTTTCATTTAAAAATTGAACACTCAAAAAATTAACACATTTCCAGCTTTATGGAAAAATAAGAAAAATCAGTTTCCAAGAAGAGAAAAGAGAATGTTTATAATGTAAGAAAACAGCTTTACGATCAATAAGCATCCCAGAATATAATCATTCTTCCGAAGTATCTAACATAAGTTACATCATCAGACCTATATTAATGTAGGTCCTCACAGTAATATTTGATTTTTCAGAATTGTTAAGAGACGGTTTCAGCATCTTCAAAATGTTCCATACTTTGTCCATTAATTTACTCCTTGTCCATATTCGAGACCAGTCTGGCCAAGATGGTGAAACCCCGTCTCTACTGAAAACTTCGTCGGGCATGCGCCTGTGATCCCAGCTACTCAGGAGGCTGAGGCAGGGGAATTACTTGAACCAGGGAGGCAGAGGTTGCAGTGAGCCAAGATTGCGCTACTGCACTGCAGCCTGGGCGACAAGAGACTCGTCTCAAAAAAAAAAAAAAAAAATTTTTTTTTTTACATTTCCTCCCCCACTCCAGCAGAAACCACTGGGTTACCGTATTCATGTCAATATCATATATCCATTATTAGGTGAGGAGAAGGTCAGGAGTTCTGTTCTAGAACTTAAAACCCAAGCCAGTGAATATGCAAGAGTGAAAACTCTCACAAAAACCAGAGGTTCAAGGTCCCCTGATTCTGCCTGAAAACCCCAAAATGAGAACGAAATAATGCAGGGGACATCAGATCTTCCAGAGCTTCTGACCACATATGGAAAAGATTTCCTAGGTTGAAAGGGTGTCAGCATAGAAGAAACTCATGTTTTTAAAACAAGATGACCTAGGACTAAAGACTTGATTTTAAACCATTAAAAAAGCCAACTCATATTCCTATTTGGTGGAAATATATTCAAGGGTTACAGACAAATTTGTAAGTCTCTCAAGATTAAGGAAAAATAAATTTAAGAACAGCCTTTATAGACCTGATCTAGTCCTAAGTAGAGGACTTTCTACTCTCATTTGCCATCTTATCATAAGTTTCTAGTAGAATAATCTTTCTTCCTTTCTCTACCCTACTATACAAAATATAAAGCATTTTTAAAAATCAATACTACATTATATTTATCATATGAAAATAAATTATTTATAAAGGAAGGCTCAAAACTACATCGAAAACTTCAAGTCTGAAATGAAGAAATATTTAAAAGTATAAAAAACTTCCTTAAACTGTTGTTCAGGTATTTATTATACATGTTTCCTTAAACCGGTAAATTTCCTCTACGTTGGGAGAAAAAGTATTCTAAATAAGGACAAAATGCATATAACTTAAAATGATAATAAATATAACACAACAAATTCTTGGACTCTAGCACTATATCTTGTTATCATTATAGATGGAAAAATAGGTACAGTCTGTCAACAATCAAGTCCAGAAAAAAGTAGTTTAATCAGAATGACAAATACCTTCAGGTTTTAAAACATAACTCACTGTGTGACATTTAAAATCTACAAAGAATATTTCTGCAGCACCCTGATTATTCTGTAACAGAATTAGACTTTTTAAATCAAATGAAAGCCAGAAGAATTAAAGACTACCTGAACTAGGAAGTTTGTTAGAATTACCATATGACCCAGCAATTCAACAAGTAAATGTGCATACATGTTCACTGCAGCACTACTCACAATAGCCAAAAGATAGAAACAGCCCAACTGTCCATCAAGGGATGAATGGATAAACTGTGATATATACAACGACATATTGTTCAGCCATAAGAAGAAATGAGGTACTGACAAATGCTAAGATACGGACAAATCTTAAAAACACTAAGTGAACGAAGCTAGACACAAAAGTCACTATTATTTCACTTACATGAAATATCTATATTCTATTATTCCACTTACATGAAACATCCAGAATAGGTAAATCTACATAGTCAGAACACAGACTGGGAGGAGTATGGGGACAGGTGAAAATGATTAATGGATACAGATTTCCTTTTGAGGTGATGAAAATGTTTTAGAACTAGATAGAGGTGGTAGATTGCACACTTTTAAACACTTGATTTTATGTTATATGAATTTTATGTTATGTGAATTTTATGTTACCTTAAAAAATAAAATAAATAATAATGCTGCCACATCACCAGTAATAAGACATCATTTACCACTGGTATGATACACTGAGTGTATCAGAGGACATCATCTCTACAGTATCCTTCCCAATAATGTATAACCTCAGTCTGATCATGAGAAAATACCAGACAAGGCCAAATTGAGGGATATTCTAAAATATAGCTGACCAGTGAGTACTATCCAAAAGTCTGAAGGTCATGAAAGACAAGGAATGACTAAAGAACTATCACACACTAGGGTAGACTAAGGAGACGTAACAACTAAATGTAATGTAGATTTCTAGATTAGATCCTGAAACAGGAAATGGTGGAAAAACTGGTGAAATATGAACAAAATCTGTAATTTCATTAATAGTACTATACTAACGTTAACTTCTTAGTTTTGAAAATTAAACTATGGTTACATAAGATGTTAACATTAGGGGGAGTTGGGAGAAGGGTACTATTTCTGCAACTCTTAAATTATTTCAAAAGAAAAAGGAAAGTAAGAAGGAAAGAAAGGAAGGAAGGATGGGAGAATGAGGCCTAGCAACCAACCTTAACTTCCTTCATGAACATATATATTAAGAAAATGCTGACATAAATTAAGTGAATAAGGATTAGAGGGGTTATTCTAATGGCAAGAAATAATTCACAAAATTTGCATCTACTTAGGAGATATGCATTCTTTTTGGGGTGAGAGAGTAGATTCCTCAGTCAAGTCAGCTTAATTAAATTTTAAAAATCAGGTTATGCAGAATTTAAACTAGTATTGACATTTTCGACAGCAGACTTCAAAATTAAAACAAGCAAAGTCAAAGGGAAAAAATCAAAACAAAACACTTATAATTCCTATAGGTTCCTACTATATTTTAAATTTAATATTAAAATGAGAAAAGTATATTCATTTTAGCAATATCACTAGAATTACACTGACAAATTTGTTTGATAATTTAATCAGATTTAGTTTTACTTTAAATCTGTAACCTTCTTCTTAGACACATAATGAAATGATTGAAAAAAAATTTTGGTATGTAATTAACAAATCAGTTTGTGTCTGGACATAAAGTTCTTAGTTGCCATGCCATTATGTAGGAGGTAACTAACAAAAACAATTATGTTGAAACTGTATACACCAATCATTTTAAAAATGAAACCCGTATATTGAACCAGCCTTGCATCCCACGGATGAAGCCCACTTGATCATGGTGGAAGCTTTTTGATGTGCTGCTGGATTCGGTTTGCCAGTATTTTATTGAAGATTTTTGCATCAATGTTCATCAAGGATATTGATCTAAAATTCTCTTTTTTGGTTGTGTCTCTGCCTGGCTTTGGTATCAGGATGATGCTGGCCTCATAAAACGAGTTAGGGAGGATTCCCTCTTTTTCTATTGATTGGAATAGTTTCAGAAGGAATGGTAGCAGTTCCTCCTTGTACCCCTGGTAGAATTTGGCTGTGAATCCATCTGGTCCTGGACTCTTTTTGGTTGGTAAGCTATTGATTATTGCCACAATTTCAGAGCCTGTTATTGGTCTATTCAGAGAGTCAACTTCTTCCTGGTTTAGTCTTGGGAGGGTGTGTGTGTCGAGCAATTTATCCATTTCTTCTAGATTTTCTAGTTTATTTGTGTAGAGGTGTTTGTAGTATTGTCTGATGGTAGTTTGTATTTCTGTGGGATCGGTGGTGATATCCCCTTTATCATTTTTTATTGTGTCTATTTGATTCTTCTCTCTTTTCTTCTTTATTAGTCTTGCTAGCAGTCTATCAATTTTGTTGATCCTTTCAAATAACCAGCTCCTGGATTCATTAATTTTTTGAAGGGTTTTTTGTGTCTCTATTTCCTTCAGTTCTGCTCTGATTTTAGTTATTTCAGTAAACTCTCACAAGAACAAAAAACCAAACACCGCATATTCTCACTCATAGGTGGGAATTGAACAGTGAGAACACATGGACACAGGAAGGGGAACATCACACTCTGGGGACTGTTGTGGGGTTGGGGGAGGGGGGAGGGATAGCTTTAGGAGATATACCTAATGCTCAGTGACGAGTTAATGGGTGCAGCACACCAGCATGGCACATGTATACATATGTAACTAACCTGCACATTGTGCACATGTACCCTAAAACTTAAAGTATAATAATAATAAAATTAAATTAAATTAAAAAATGAAACCCACCAATATAAATTCTATAAACTTCCACTTTCATTAACCATATTCACATCGTGGCATCCAAATACTATATATAACCATAATCCTAATAATGAGAAAACAATCCTGTTTTCTCAATCCTGCAATAGGTTGAGGATCCCTAATCCGAAAATCTGAAATCTGAAATACTACAAAATCTGAAACTTTTTGAACGCTGACGTGATGCTCAAAAGAAATGCTCATTGGAACAAATATTCCAAAACCAGAAAAAAAATCCAAATTCCAAAATACTTCTCATCCCAAGCATTTTGGATAAGAAATACTCAACTTGCACTAAAAAGAGACATTTAAATACACTTGATCTTAGCCAAAAGGCCAAGAAGTGATACAGACATTTAAATAAAGAACCATGCATTCTCACTCTCAGAAGGAACCAACCCTGCTGACACTTTGATTTCATACTTTCAGCCCCCAGAAAAGAAAATACATTTCTGTTTTCAAGCCATACAGTCTGTAGTACTTTGTTACCGCAACCTTAGGACACTAATACAGCTATTATGCAGCAAATGAAGCAGTGTACTCCTGTATTCACTCAGTAGCCTTTGCCTAGAACATCTTTCAGATTAAAGGAGCAATTTTCTCAACTCCTATAGACCAGCATACTTTATTGAAATTGGCGATCATCATCACTCTCTCAAAGAAGCTGCCCTGAATCCAGTCTCTGAGCCATGGCTGCTAGTTGTATACCACACCAGCAACAATAAATCGGACATTGGGTTGGCACCAACCAGGCTCAGGGTCATCAGTAAACCAGAACCTTCACAACCTGGCTCTTTTGAAAGGAAGGGCTGCTCAAATTTTCTGTGCCTCTCAAACAATTTGAATCATCTGTGGAGAAACCTCCCTTCTGCCTTAGTTGCTGAGGTAGGAAAGTTAACAATGCAAGCCAAAATGATATGGAAACAGAAACTCCTGCTGGTAGCCAGACAGAAAAGACGGCATACAGAGTAACAGTAAGTTTATTTGATATGTTCCCTGAAAACCAAAATTACTTCCTATAATCTTAAAACCAGGCCCTGTTCTCAGATTCCCATGAAAGCCCCTACTCCTATTCCTGCTACACATACATCGTTTAAACATGAACTAACTTCAGACACTCCTCTCAAACACAATCCAAAGTAAAACAGAAATAGAGATGACCCAAACCCAGATCCTACTCTTCAGGAGTTCATTCCAGTGTATGTCAAATACTACTTTTTTTAATATGAGCTGAACTGTGTGCTGAATGCATTTCATACACTTTCATATGTTTTTTCACTAGAAAATGATGAACTAGATATTTTATTTATCATCAAACATACAGATGAATATATATATAAAAAATGCACGTTCGAATGGAATAGTTCAAGCACCTAGGCCCACACTGCTGATGGAATGAGGTACAGATTTGTCAAGGAGCGACAGGATGGCTGACTCTCCAAAGGTGTCATGGGAAAGTCATTATCCTATGAATTTAATAGGTTCCAGGTCTAGCCTTCAGCCACACTGACTAAAAACTGGAGATTGATAGAAACTTGCCCAAGGACACACAAGTAGCAAGTAAAAAAGGCCCGAATTTGAAACTTGTCTGCTGAAGTCTATCTGTTAATCACTATTCCACCGCCAAAAAAAACAAAACAAACAAACAAAAAACTTGGAGCATCCACCTGCAACTCCCTGCATATATCTCTATATACAGAGAGGTAGAAACCAGAATATTAAAAATCTCCCAACAAAAGCTGGGATAAGTACTACCAACTTCAACCTTTGGGCCCTTCCTTGGATGGCAGCCAATCCACTCTCCACCCTCAATGGACAAATTCTTTTTTTTTTTTTGCGGGGGGACAGAGTCTCACTCTGTCGCCAGGCTGGAGTGCAGTGGCGCAATCTTGGCTCACTGCAACCTCCACCTTCCAGGTTCAAGCAATTGCCCTGCCTTAGTCTCCCGAGTAGCTGGGACTAGAGGCATGTGCCACCATGCCTGGCTAATTTTTTGTATTTTAGTAAAGACGGGGTTTCACCATGTTGGCCAGGATGGTCTCGATCTGCTGACCTCGTGATCTGCCCGCCTCGGCCTCCCAAAGTGCTAGGATTACAGGCGTGAGCCATCATGTCCGGCCAGACAAATTCTTCCTTTAGCTGCATCGATATAGTCAATCAGGGAAGTGCCCAAGGCTTCCAAGTCCATTAGTCATTCTGCCTCTTTAGAGACTTTACATCTCTGTATCTACTCTTTCTTTCCTGTAGATTTTAAACTCTCAACACCTATCTTATTTCCCTTATGACCAACTACTTGAGTAAAGCCTTTCTGCAACTCCAATTTATTAAAAACATATTCAGTAAATTTCACTACTGAAAATTCAGCTATTTTATGCAAAAACATAAATACAGTCATGTGCTGTATAATGACATTTCAGTCAATGTCAGATCATGTATAGGATGGTGGTCCCTTAAGATTATAATACTGTAATTTTACTGTTCCTTTTCTATGTTTAGATAAACAGATACCATTGTGTTACAACTGCCTACGGTATTCAATAGAGTAACATGCTGTACAGGTTTGTAGCCAAGAGCAATGGACTACATCATATAACCTAGGTATGTGGCAGTCTGTACATCATCTAGTTTTGCATAAGTACATTCTATGATGTTCACACAAAGATGAAATCACCTAACAACACATATCTCAAAACCTGTTCCCATCAAGTGGAGCATGATTGGATACTTAAATATCCATTAACTCCATTCATTCAATTAGCTATTTGATTTCCTGCTATATATACTACTATTACTGTCCACATGCTAAAAGTATAAAGATTATAGCATCACTCTGTCCTCAAGTTGTTCAAAAATCCAGTAGAAGGGAGTTAGAAGTTCAGAAGAAATTACAATTGCTCTTAGTTAACAGCTCAGCAGTCCAAAACAGGAAAAATCTCATGAGATGAAGCTTCAGGATGAATAGGGGAAGGGAAGGGTATTAAAAGCATAGTAAAAATATATGTCAATGCAGAAAAGTAAAGAGAAGAAAAAACAGAAGACTCCCAGCCAAGGAAAAGGCAATCTGTTCAGAATTATTAAATCATGTGGCAAGAAAGTAAGACCAGTAGGGTGTTTACAACCTTTTATCTACTCTGATATCTGAGACCGTTATAGCTTTTTTTTTAGACAGGGTTTCACTCTGTCACCCAGACTGGAGTGCAGTGGCACAATCTCAGCTCACTGCAACCTCAACCTCCACCTTCCGGATTCAAGCGATTCTCGTGCCTCAGCCTCCCAAGTAGCTGGGATTGCAGGCATGCACCACTACACCCCACTAATTTTTGTATTTTTCAGTAGAGACAGGGTTTTGCCTTGTTGGCCAGGCTGGTCTCCTGATCTCAGGTGATCCACCTGCCTCGGCCTCCCAAACTGCTGGGATTACAGGTGTGAGTCACTGCGCCCAGCCAGTTATGGTTCTTAATATAAGAGAAATCACCAAATAGGAAGGTATATCAGAATTTGGGAGACAGAGTTTTAAAAGGTCCATGCAAGATTCAGATTCCCCATCCTTAGGAAGCAAATGTTCCCTCCCATGACTGAGAATCACCATTGTACAGAGGGGGAAGAGAACCTGCAACCAGAACAAAAACATAATGAGATCTACCATTGGGAAAGACTATTTTGAGATTATATACTACACATCCCTACTTGGGAATACTATGAAGCTTTAAAAATAGAACGAGTGGATTTGTGTGAGCACATGGATCTATGTGCTCACATGGAGCTAAGTTCAAAAAGAAAAAGTCAAGGTGCTGAATAATATGTATCCTATGAATATTCTGGCTCAGGGATTAGGGAGTCCAAATGATAAATAAGGTCTAACCAGAATAAGAAGAGCTGATTCCAGAGATAAGCATCTAGGAAGAATCAACAACACCTGTTAGATGTTACGGATAAAGGAGAGGAAGGCATCTAGAATGCCTTGTTTTTTAATCCTAAAAAAGGCAAAGAGATTCCTTTTCTATTCTGCTAGTTGCTTATCAACCTATTTAATTTAAAACTACTTTGAACCAATTTATCACAAATTCCAAATTAGTGGTATTTGTAGTAGTGCACTTTGACATGTGTAAGAGCTAAAGAAATTTATTAACAGTGGATGAATTGACAGGAAAACACAGCCTTTCATCCTTCAGGAAAACATGCAAACAAATACTACCAACCAGGGACAGACAATTCAAACCTCAAACTTACATTTGCTCCAATATTACCTGAGGAATTTTTTTCTTACATACCAGTATTTTTAGTCCTTCCTAACTTAAATCCAGGATAAGCTCTTTCTGCCATCAATTTAGAACTCTTCATTTCCAGTACTCTCATTCTCAGTCATTAAACCTTTCAATATATAAATTATACAATTATACTTTAATACTTGAAAAAAACCTAGTTACACATGGCAAGACAAACCACTGAGAATTTGGGCCCACAGAATTATACTGCCTTCCTTTGGCGGAGGGACAAATAGTGATGATGTATGACAGTTTCCTGAGAAAATGTCACTAACATTTATTTAATAATGCAATCTCCTTACACTTCACCTGTGTCAGGCAATATTTACAATTTTTCCAATCTCCACATAACAAAGAAAGCCCAAGCAACTACAAAATACCTAACCAGTATTTCTTTCCACAACATGATTTTCATTTCTGTGTTCTGTAAATAAGAAAATAATTAATTAAAAGCCATAGTACTAATAAAAATGCAAAAAGAGAAAGAAACTAAAATCTTGATCAAGGAGTGGATTAGAACTTTTATAATGCTTATAGAAGAGACTCCACTGGTTGCAAATCCAACATCCATTTTTACCTTTCCCCTCCCATAACTCAGGGGAAGCTGACCTACCCAGTCTCCCTCAAGTACCTGGGCTAGATCCTGAACCAAATGCTATAATACCATCCTTCCTGCAAGTAAGTGCTTCAGAAACCCAGACTTAATTAAACCAAACAGCACATGGTGATTGTTACTGGTCCAGAGATAACATGTGATCTAAATGGGGCCAATAAAACTGAAGGAAACAACTTTTAGTCTCCAATAATGAGAAAAAATCTTGTTTCCCTACTGGAACTGAAGAATGTTTGTTGTTCTAGCTACGGATAGTAGCTATCCTATAAACATGAAGGAAACCAGCCTGAAGATAAATTTAAAAAGACAGGTAAGTCAGGCTGATAACCTTGCTCATATAGTGCTTGGTTAAAGCCCTAGAAGCTCCCCTACCTATAGTTTCCATTGTATGGAAAAAATAAACTTCATTCTGGAATAAGGCAGACTATTTGGGAGTTTCTGTTATTAAAAGGCAGAACCACCATAATTTTTAGTATTTTTAAATAGTCTCTCAAAAATAAGTACCTATATGAAAGCTATTTGAAACTTGGAAATAGCTTTAATAAACAACATTTTATAAACAAATTACAATCTTTAGAAGGCTAACGTAAGCTTTCTTAATCCACTAAAAGCTCAGTCACAAAAATCTACACTTAATAGACAAATAAATAACACGTATAAGCTAGTTTAATCTGATTGCATAAAAATATTTATAATACATTTCTGAATAAAGAAAAATTGAATTATAACCCAAGGGTGGGTTAATTTGTACAAATTTTGAATAATGTCGCATACATTTCCCAAACAGATGCTAAGAGACTCTACAAGGACACTCCGCTCAATCAGAAGCCAGATTAAAGTCCCATCTGGAGTCTAATGGCTCCATGGTTCCATTACAATTACCTAAGTCACCAAAAGTGAGACTTAATGGTTATACATCACAGAATCTTCGAAGTATATACAGTCTTATCCCCAAAACCAGAAAATCAAGTCAAAAAATAATTTTGTGTGTGTACACACAGACACAAGAGATTTGATAGATATCCAAAAGCTTCTGTATTAGTAGATATCCAAATGCTGCTGTATTTGTTCACAGACATTGAACTTTTTCTATATGATTTTTCCCTGGTTATTCATTAGCATCTTTTTTTTTTTTTTTTGATGGAGTCTTGCTCTCTCACTAGACCGGAGTGCAGTGGTACGATCTCAGCTCACTGCAACCTCCACCTCCCAGGTTCAAGCGATTCCCCTGCCTCAGCCTCCTGAGTAGCAGGGACTACAGGCGCCTGCCACCTCGCTGGCTAATTTTTTATATTTTAGTACAGATGGGGTTTCACCATGTTGGCCAGGATGGTCTCGATCTCCTGACCTTGTAATCTGCCCACCTCAGCCTCCCTAAGTGCTGGCATCACAGGCATGAGCCACCGCACCTGGCCAGCATCTTCTTAAAAGTGTTTTTGGACACAGTTGCTAGGATAGTGCATCACCTTCATTTGAAATGGAAAGGACAAAGTTCATCTATCTCCCCAACTCCCCTTTTTTTTTTAAGACAGGGTCTTACTCTGTTGCCCAGGCTGCTGTGCAGTGGCACAATCATAGCTCACTGCATCCTCAAACTCCTGGGTTCAAGTAATCCTCCCATCTCAGCCTCCCAAGTAGCTAGGACTACAGCTATGCACCACATGTCCAGCTAATTTTTTAATTTTTTGTAGAGACAGGGTCTTGCTACGTTGCCCAGGTTGGTGGTCTCTAAATCCTGGCCCCAAGCAATCCTCTCACCTTGGCATCCCAAAGCACTGGGATTACAGGCATGAACCACCACACCCGGCCCACTTTCTCCTTTAACACCAGCCTTGAGAGTAACTCAGATACCTGGAATTATCTCTTTCATATTTATCTTCTCAGATCCTATCACAGACATTATTTCTCATTAAATCAGGAAAACTGAGTTAAGCCATTTTATCTCCTAATTTTCACGGCTAGAAGTTGTCACAGTGCCAAAGAAGTTTAGAGGAGGAGGTTACCTGGAAAGCCTTTGAATATCAGCAACCAGACCAATGCTATTAAAAGTATAGTCTGATTTCACTGCCTGACCATGAACTGTTTAAAATATTTTACAGCAATTTGACAGAGTAATGAGCCAATATTTTATGTATTTGATTTTTTTCTCTAGAGTAGGATAGGGTCCCGAATGTGAAGGCTGAATTCCACTTGAAAATGTCTGCTGACCTAAGAAAGTGCTTTGCTTTACTCTTTTAATTTGAATGCCTTTAGATAGAACCCAAGCCCTCTGATTAGCTAAAGTGCTAAGTTATTTGCAACTGTTATCTGGTCAGTCCCAGAAGGCATCTGAGTGTCCAATTAAAGATCCACTGGACAAGTGTTTCTCAAATTGTAACACCCCTTAATAGGTAAGGAAAGCAATTTAGTGAGGTTTTTTCTAATTAATATCTGGCACTGCATGGCATGATATGTATGGCATGACACACAGAAAGTAGAAACACAGTATGTGTATATACACACATACATATACTTGTATGTGTTTATGTACATGAGTGTCCGTGGTTGTGATTTAAATTTTCTTACTGGGGTTCATGGGCAAAAAAATGGAATGAACAGCACTGTACCAGACCAGTATCTTCATTTCACAGATGCAGAAGCTGAGACTCAAGGTCGCAGTCAGCTGCAAGCAGTTCCAGTGTGCTTTCCTTTACATTCATGATTGTAATTTTGTATGTACAATGAGGTCTGCAAAGCCAATACATAGAAAATACAGAATATAAGCCCCAAAACTGATAATTTTAAAATCCTAGATCAATTAAAACTTTATTAGGTATTTTTTAAGTTTTAAATACTAAAGATGAAAATTTTTATGTAGAACAATGTATATTTGATTACATAAAAATTTAAAATGGTTATATGACCCAAAAATAAAACAAATCCAAACAAATAAAACCAAATTCCTCAACTCACTAGTTTAAAAAAAAATCAAACACAGAAAAAAAATACTGACGACATACTACAAAAGACTGATCTTAATATATAATATAGTAATTAAATATGAGAAAACTACCTGAGTAACAGGTAAATGGTATTAAGAAGTGAATTATAAAATAAATATAAATGGTCAATAGCATTAAAAACGGGTACAACAAGAAACTACTTTTCTCTTATAAAATTAGCAGAGATGTTTTCTTTTTAAGTATTAATACGAGCATTGATGTAAAAAATCCAGGAATCAAAATTGCTGGTGGAAATGAAACTTGTAAAGTTTGGCAGTAAGTATCAAGAGACTTGTAATTACCCTTCTAACCAGTAAGTCCATTTCTGGAATTTAGCCTATGGAAATAATGAGGGATATACGCAAACATTATTAAAAAGTAGTTTGACTGTAGTAGTATATGTAACAGTGGAAAATTCTAATAACCCAAATAGTCATCTATGGGAACTGGTTAAAAAATATATAGTACATGTATATAATAACAGAATGTTATGCAACTATTAAAAGAGATGATATAGGCTTATATTTTCTGCTCACAATATGCTATTAAATGAAAAAGTAATAGATGCAAAAAAATCCCATTTTTCATGTAAAAAACTTACAAAACACAAGTAATCCATTCTTACAACAACCCAACATCTTTAGAATAAATGGAAAAATGCATTTTTACACTGAACTTTCTAACAATCATTTTCTGTTTTCTGTTTGTTTGTTTGTTTGTTTTCCTGAGATGGAGTCTCACTCTGTGGCCCAGGCTGGAGTGCCGTGGCATGATCTCAGCTTGCTGCAACCACCACCTCCCGGGTTCAAGCAATTCTCCTGCCTCAGCCTCCTCAGTAGCTGGGATTACAGGCACACATCACCAGGCCCAGCTAATCTTTTTGTATTTTTAATAGAGACGGGGTTTCATCATATTGGCCAGGATGGTCTCAATCTCATGACCTCGTAATCCACCCACCTCGGCCTCCCAAAGTGCTGGGATTACAGGTGTGAGCCACCGTGCCCGGCCAGAAAATGATTTTTAGAGATACCTAATATAATGTATTAAAAAATGCAAACATTCTTAAAACAGATCTCGATACCAAAGGCCATTTTTCAACAGTAACACTGAATATTCAATTGCATGGATAAAGTTAAATTTTACAAAAGAATTACAGATGCTGATGGTATGGATACAAATTCTTTTCACTTCTTTTGCATTCTGATGGGGAGGGAGAGAGGGACAGAAAAAAAGAGAGGCAGAGAGAGACGAAGAGGACAATTTGCATTTCAGCTTTCTTCTCATCCCAAAAATGATTTAGTATAAGACACCACTCAAAACAAAGCGAACACATTATAGGACAAAAGAAAACAATTCAAGAAACAAGGCTAGAAGAACAGAACACTACCACTGTACCAGTTAAGGCTCTTGAATATAAACAACAGACATATATTCTAGTGAATCTAAGTCAAAAAGGAATTTATTGGCTAGGTACTAGATAGTTCACAACACTGAGACAAGGTTGGAAAATCCAGCTTGGACAGGAATCAAGGAAGGCAAATCACAGAAGAATGTTTGCCTCCACAGCCTTGAATGAAGCCTGGAACTTATGTTACTGAATCAAAGGTTACAGGCTCTTTTAGAATTTGTCTACCAGGCTTTCTGGTTTTTACCGGAAAGCCCCGCTATTTAAAAAAAAAAAAAAAAAAAAGGAAGAAGAAAGGAAAAAAAAAACGGTTAAGGCCAGGAGGAAGCATCTCAGTGGCAGCTCTTAGCCTCATGCCCATGGTCTTTCTAGCTGTCAAGGTGCAACCCTTAAACTACAGAAGGGCCTTGTGCTAGCCTTTAGGCTTCCTTAATCTTGAGAGGTGAGAAGCAGCCTCCTCCTTAACCTAGAAAGGGGCCTAGTAAGGCCCCAGGCAATGAAAACCACATGTCCTCTTGGAAGACCAACTCTTTGTAGTAGAACTGAAGTGTCTTTCCTTTGACTCAGTGTCTCGTTCATATCTTTATAAAAGTTTGCAAACTGAAAGTTGATAAAAATTACTGCAAATCTCTTTAACATCATTTTATTAGATTTGTTTGGTACCACTTCCAGTGTATTTCCAAGGCAAAAACGTACTCTTCCTAAAGTAATTCTATCAACCAACAGTAGACTGAGTAATTTGGATGGGGTCTAGCAAGTTTCTTAATACACTATAAGTATTGCCTCTTGCTTTATATTCTATCCGTCTGCTAATTTGGTTTCTTGCTTGCCTTTTTTGCTGCAGCTGTGCACCGGGTTAACTGTTTCAATGGTTTTCCTACAATAACTCACAAATTTTTTCCTGATCAGTGTGCTGTATGATTGGTTCTTTGTTCCTAAGATAATTATTTTACATTTGTCTACACTGAACTGCATTTGCCATCTGCTGGCCCAATCACCTAAACAATCCAAATCTTTTTGAATCTGATTGCATTGTTCCTCATTATTTCCCCTAGCTCCAATTTTAGGATCATCTGCAAACTCTGAGATCTTTTCTTTAAAGCTTGGACACATTTTATTTTAATATAGAGGGTTTTTTGTGTGTGTGACCCTTTAGACACTCCAGCTGAAATCCTTTTCCAACTAGAAAAGTTTCCAAAAAGCTTATCCAAAGATACCTTCCAATTATGCAGTCAAAGTGCTGCTAGAAACAAAGCTAAATAGAACCCATTCTATTTCATCTTTCTATACATTGCCATGTTTTTAAAAGTATTATGTCTTCTAAGTTCATCTCTTCAAAGTATAAATATTTTTAGGGAAGGCAATAATTCTATTTTCTAATTTGAACATTCATGGCAATTGTTTTTGCAGTAACTTTCCTAAACTACACATGACAAATTTTTCAACAACTCCCTATACATAAAGTATTTCCTTTACTCATAAAAATACGTATTGAGCACACATTAGTAATTAGCATTAGATACACTGCAGTCTTATGACCTTGGTCCAATTATTTATCTCCCAAAACTTCTGTTTCCTACTGACAAAGAAGATTTTAGAAGATAACTTCTAAGTACCCATTCACCTCTAGCATTCTGAATTACCTTTTATCTATAAAGTAACATACTAGAATCACCATTTCTAAAATTTTTCTCCTTCAGATTTCCCAAGCATCATTTAATTATAAGCACTCATATAATTCATTAATTTTTGCAACATTTTACAACTGCAATATTGTATATTGATACTTATTTAGCAGTATTTACCCTTCAAGTTAGACTTGAAAAGTCTGAACACAGTAAATCTCCATTACTTATTAAGTAGGACACCGAGTACATGTTTAGATTTGGAAGAATTGTTGCTCCATAAACTTCAGTGATTTCTTAGTAAAATCAATTTTCACAAAAGCCCTACCTGTGTAACAATCTTATATAGGAGTTAAGATCTAATTTAAGAACCAACGGTTCTCTCAAAAGAAAGAAGTGCTGATTCTGCGTGGAATGACTTTCATTATAAGGTAGGATATTAAAATCCACCAAGAAAAATTATTTTTAATAATTCCAAAATAGTAACATTGTAACAATTACTAGTATTAGATCTTTTGTGTTTCTGTGGAAGAACCCTCTAACAACTGATTAGTCCGAATTTTTTTTCATTTATTCACTCAACAGTTAGTGAATGTTAGAAAAATATAAAAATGAATACAAGACAGTGTGAGATGTACATATGTTGCTACAAAAAATCATTGTAGAAGTACAGTCAGCTACACAGAAGTTAGGAAGAGGAAGAATTTACTTCTAGCTGCTGGATGAAAAGCTTTGTAAATGAGATGCATTTGAACTCTCAAATATTATGATGTCTTTTAAAAACAAGCCTACTAAGCTATGAATATTACCACAAAAAGACAAATATAAAGCACTAAGCAGCAAAATACTTCGAGCAACTGAACTAACCAAATGAAATGCTATAGGTCAAAAGCCTCTAACTTATAAAAATGAAGTCAGTAACAAGTATTTAATTTCTAAAGAGCTAAAGGACTCACTTAAAAAAACAGAATTTATTAAGCCCTTTATTTTAGAAAGAACCATTGATTTTCAACGCAATTACTTTTGTTATAAGGTAGGATTTGAGAATCCACTAAGAAAAATTTTTTTTTCTTTTTCTTTTTTCTTTTTTTAATGAGACGGGAGTCCAGACTGGAGAGCAGTGGCACAATCATGGCTGCAGCCTTGACCTCCCAGGCTCAAGTGATCCTCCAACCTCAGCCTTCCAAGTAGCTGGGACTACAAGCATGCACCACCGCACCTGGCTAATTTTTGTATTTTTTGTAGTGATGGAGTTTCGCCATGTTGCCCAGGCTGGTCTCAAACTCATGGGCTCAAGCTATCTACCCGCCTCAGTCTCCCATAGTGCTGGGATTACAAGCATGAGCCACGGTGCCCAGCCAGGAAAATTATTTTTAATAATTTCAAAATAGTAAGTTTATAACAAGTATTAAGTTTTTGTCTTTCAAAAGACAAAACCTTTTTGTGGAAGAACCCTCTAACAACTGATTAGTCTGATTTTTTTTTCAAACACTTATGAAATGATACATGTTGTCTCCAGGAATATTTAATTTGTATTTTAAGATTAACGCATTTAATAAAACCATAAACAACCACTGACTTTTATTTCAAACAGGTCCCCATTTACTAAAACCTTGACCTTTGACTGTGCTATATTCTATTAAAAGTAACAACATTCTACATATGATTTAATTCTACCTCTAATCTAATAAAGGCATTTCACTAAATATATATATATTTTTAATTTCACTTAAAAATATATATAAAGGCATTTCACTTAAAAAAATATTTATATATATTTAAGATATATATATATATCTTAAATCTCCCACATATTCAGAGCATAGGGAAAGAAATGTGTATGAGCTGAGAAAGGAGGAAATAAAAGCACTAGAGGAATGGGGGGGTGGGTACAGGGAGGGAAGAAAAGTGTTTCAATAAACATTTCCATAACTTAATACCCGCTTAGATTTTCAAAATTCTAGTTTGATTTTTTTACTGTTTGATTTTATACTCTATGCTATAGCTTATATTTGAATTACTAGTATCCCATAACCTGAAATTAAACTCAACTAAATCTCTTGAGGTGTATAACAAGCTATACAGAATTACTAAAGTAATAAGTAATTATGTTTCATTTAGTCTGTTAACTACCCTAAAGGATGGAATTTTACTAATATAATCTATTAATATTGTTTCATAGACTATCACTAGTTTTCAATTTGATAAAGCTAGAAGGGAGGCAATATGCAGGGGTTTCAAACTGGCATCCATAGGCCACTTCCAGTGAGCAAACAATTCATTCTGCGTAAACTGCCAAGATTTTTTAAACTGGACATTTCACATAAAAATTTAGATTTTTAACTTACCTCAAAAAAAAATCACTAGATTCATAGTTCTGGTCCCACTGCTGTCAGTGCTCCCCAGCTGCCTATTAGACAACTTTCCTCCCCACTTTCTGTGGCTTACGAAGTTCCACAGGAAGTAGGGTTTGTAATCCCTAAATAGAGTGTGGAGGCAGTCAGATCCTGACTCGAATCCCAGCTCCCCCACCTCCAAGTTGCACAACCCAGGGCAAGTAGTTTACCCTCTTTAAGATTCAATTTCACCATCATGACTGATATGGTTTGGTTCTGTGTCCCCACCCAAATCTCACCTTGAATTGTAGTTCCCATAAACCCCATGTGTCATGGGAGGGACCCAGTGGGAGGTAATTTCATCATGGGGGCGGTTACCCTCATACTGTTCTCATGATAGTGAGTGAGTTCTCATCAGGTCTGATTATTTTTAAAAGGTAGTTTTCCCCCTTTTGCTCAGCACTTCTCCTTCCTGCCACCATGTGAAGAAGGACGAGTTTGCTTCCCCTTCCACCATGATTGTAAGTTTCCTGAGGCCTTCCCAGCCCTGTGGAACTAGGAGTAAATTAAACCTCTTTCCCTTATAAATTACCCAGTCTCAGGCAGTTCTTTATAGCAGCATGAGAATGGACTAATACAATGACAAAGAAGATAATAATCATTTATAATTCAGGGGTTAAAAGTGAAATAATATATATAGTACAAAATACAAAATTAAATCTTCAATAAATGATAGTTATTATTATACTACTTGGATTGAAATTCCTAAACCTAATTAACTAAGATTTACCATGAATGTTTTCCACCTTCTGTAGACCCTAAAGAAAAAAACTAAATCACTATTGCCTTATCACTCCATAGGGCTCCTTGGTAAAATAAGGATAGAAATAATAAATATCTTATAGGGCTGTCATATTAAAATACGTTAATACATATAAAAATGCTAAGAATGGTACATGGCACATACTAACCTCTAAAAAGAGTTGTTATCATAGTAGTAATTGTTGTTTCAGGGGGCTGGCACATATAACCTTTAACAAATGTTTGATGAGGAGAAGCAAGTCAGTGAGTAAAAATGCAACTCAATGAATACAAGACCACGTATCAAGATTATTCAAGGTATATATCTTTAACAGTCCTCTCAACTGTCCCATGTTTTTTGTTTGTTTGTTTGTTTGAGATGGAGTTTCCCTCTTGTTGCCCAGGCTGGAGTGCAATGGCGCGATCTCGGCTCACTGCAACCTCCGCCTCCCAGGTTCAAGAGATTCTCCTGCCTCAGCCTCCCAAATAGCTGGGATTACAGGCGCACGCCGCCATGCCCAGCTATTTTTTTGTATTTTTAGTAGAGATGGGTTTTCACTATGTTGGCCAGGCTGGTCTTGAACTCCTAACCTCAGGTGATCTGCTCACCTCGGCCTCCCAAAGTGCTGGGATTACAGGAGTGAGCCACCACGCCCAGCCAGACTGTCTTATGTTTTTACGTTAAAGCTGAAAAACTCAGTGAAAACCAAATCACTCTGAACATGTAAAAACAAACCTAATGTTCTAGGCTCGAACACAAATTATTATTAAACTCTTGACAGAAACCAAAGAGCTGATTCCAAACATAAAGCATGCACATTATATGGTGTCCGTAATTTATTTTCCAACAAGTTTTAGAGTAGTCCTGTTTCAAGATTGCTAGAACCAGACCAGTCTAGGCTGTGCTTTCTTTCCAATTCTTCTCTGCCTCTTCAAGAACCTCAGCAGCAGAGTTCAGGAACAGTGGAAAGGGGGATCTCACTACCTTTTAGGATAGTAGTTGTAAAATCTCAGCCTTTAAAAACAAAGAATGAAGAAAAAAGTCTGGTCAAGCAGCAACAGTGGTTCTCTATCAATTGGTACCAAAATGATGATTTGATCTTTAGCATACTAATCATCTCAGTTGATGTAGTTTTTAATTAGTCTGGGAATAACAAAGAAGCTCAATTCTTCAAGTATTTAACAAAGGATAAAGACAGTCTTTCCTGGCTAAAGTAGTAGGCATATTCCAGATTCCTGGCCATGTCAGGGAAATCCTTTCATAGCATTCAAAACAATGAGGAAAAGCAACAGAATTGACTCAAAAAGAGTAATTTCCTTTCCAACCTAAATAAACTTTACACAAACTTGCCTTTGATAATCGACTAAACAAGCTGCACCACTAGCATCAAGGGAGGGTGTGCAGATATCTAGCAGGTGCTGCAGTTTATCACAAAACCATCTAAAATAATTGGAAGTGACAACCAGCACTACCACAAATGATTTATTAGTCTTTCACTCAGCTTTTCAGCTTCCTTAGGGCCAGAATAAATAATTTACCAACTCCGTATCTTCCAATCATTAATTCTTCCCAATGCATCCAAACTACATTTAACTCTGCTAGGTTCGGTCAAATAAAACACACAATAAGAATATTTTTCCAAATATAAAATTATCTGACCATATGTAAAGGCAAACATGTCAATCAAAGATGTACAATACAGATGCAGAAGGACTCAAAGTCAGCAACTGCAGTCAAGTTTGAGGGTGCTCGTGGAATAAATTAAGTGAACAAGAAAGCAGAGCCTAGCAAAGTGCTTCTCTCGTAGATGAAAAAAGACTCCAGTGACTCTGGACAGCAAACCAAAAAGGCAACCTAAGCACACTGAGTGACAGAGATTTTAAACCTCAAGCATCATCATCTCACAATAGTGAATTCACTGATTGACGGCCTCCCCCAAAGTGTCCCACAAATTGTAGAAAATATTCAATATCCTTAATCAAAAAAAGGTGGAAAAGTTAAGACCTATATGAATTTCAAGCAAAGTAGACTTAATAAAGTACAAAACAAGGCATCTTCTTTAAGGTATTTTAATAGCTATTTTGAATGGGTTTACAGGACAATTACAAACTCCTGTGAATTCAAAAATAGATGTGAAAATCAAAGAAATATACATTCTCCCCCAAATCTGATAATGATGTTAAAAGGTATGTCTATTAATTATGTAGAAAAAACATACAAAAAGCAAAAATTACATCCTAAATCTATTTTTGATGTTAAGCTAGTCTTGTCTCATTAAATCAGCATCTATGATTAAAACAGAAATCATTTTTGGTACATAACGTATTGCACTATGAGAGCAGCATCTGTTTATTACACAGCATAAACATTTTTCAGCTTTCTGAAACTACTGACATTCAATAAATGATCCAGACCTAGCAATTCACTTAAGCTTCTTTTTTATTTCAAGAAGAAATACTTTAAGTGAAAGAGTTAATAACACTGATACTCTAACATTTGGCATTCTATAAGCCAGCTTCAAGCTGTTGGGCATACAAAGAATTTCATAAATTGACAGCTTTCTCTTTAATGGTTTGAGAGTGCACCACAACCCAAATCTTAAGTGTGTAATAGATGTTTAAATATACTTTTAAATATATGACTTCTACCAAATACATGATTTTTTGCAAAATATAAAACACCTTAAAATTAAATTAGCTGAACTAGTAAAAATGATAATATAAATTTGAACCTAAAGAATGCAACTTATATTATACAATTTTTTTAAATGTCTAAAAACATTCCAAAATGTTTACAAAATAAGAATGTATTTTTTTCAATACTCAAGAGTTCACTGTTAACTGAAAGAATTATATACCTGGGCACAAAATCATATTGTTCATATTAAGCAAAACCATGTCTTATTTATGCACAGATCCAGCACACACGTTGCTGTGGCAAAATAAACTCCAAATAGCACAGGTCCTAGCCTCCCACAGGTTACAATAAAGCAAAAATATAAAAACTAGAAAACACCTACTTTTTAAAGGCACCTTTTTTAAACAGATGCAAAACATACAAAGATTTTTATGTTTTTTGTACTAGGAGGTTGGGAGGAGTCAGAGGACATCTGTTGAAAAGAAAAGCATGACAGTGTTATCTGCAGGCTTCTTTGCCAGGAATGGAAACAGTGGATCGGCCTGTAAAGACAGGAAATTCAATAAGAAAAAAGAAAGCAATATACTGCTCTAGTGGCATCAAATTGCCTAAGGATGCTGCCTAGTGCCAGAACCTGGATACAATGCTATAAGAATTGATGGCAGCTTGTCCGTGTGCTGAAAACACCGAGCCCTACAGAGCTCCATGAATATCTGTGGAAGAAGTCTATGCAAAGTATCCTGACCCTTAATGTCTGTCAAAAGAGAAACAGGTATACAAATTGTGGTTTTGATGTTGTTCTATCATGAAATATTACACAACAGTTAAAATGAATCAACCAGGTGTAAAAAAATCACAGCAAGTAACCGTTTAGGAATAACGATGGCTAAGAAGGAAAAACACTGCAAATAATAGAATAACAACAAATAATGGAATATTTCAGTTAGGTAACCTTTAAGAACATTTAATGTTAATGGACACATAAATGTAGTAATAATACAAAAACAGGAAAGATATAAACCAATTTCGGTATGGCAGTTATCTCTGGGAAGGGAAAGACTTTAAAAATACATGTGGTGGCATACTAATTCCGCATGGTAAATACACGTTTGCCTGTTCTACTTATTTTCTGTACTTTCTTTTCTTTTTTTTTTTTTTTTTTTTTTGAGACAGGGTCTCACCTGTCACTCAGGCTGGAGTACGGTGGCATGATCTCGGCTCACTGCAGCCTCTACCTAACCAGGCTCAGTTGATCCTCCCACCTCAGCCTCCCGAGTACCTGAGACTACAGGCATGTGCCACCATGCCCAGATAATGTTTGTATTTGTTTTTTGCAGAGTGAGGGTTTCGCCATATTGCCCAGCCGGGTCTCGATCCCATGGCTCAAGCAATCTGCCTGCCTCAGCCTCCCAAAGTGCTTGGATTACAAGCATGAGTTACTGCACCCAGCCTATACTTTCTAAAATTTTTAAAATCTAAGCCACAAAATGAACAATTTTCTTCTTAAAAAATTTAAAAGGTTTTACAATATTCTTACCTGAAACGTGAGGGCCTATCTTCTTTAAAATCACTGGTTTGGCCAGTCTTCATACTCTAAAAACTTTTAATTTAAATCTAAGACACTAAAAATTCTACCCTCTTTTCACAAGTTACTTGATTTAGTAACAATTTCAAGTCAAGTTCTCAGGAGATCTCATGCTTTTATTTCAAAAATGAACTGAAGGACTCCACCATGCAGATCTCCTGAATGAAGTTAAAGATACTCTCATCAAGGGGCTTTTAAATAAATAGTTCTGTCATTTGCTATGAGAACAAACAGGCTTGAGAGCCTGACTCCCAATTCCTTGACTCTGACTTCCCTGGGGAAACTGTCACTTCATTAGTGAGTTAAGTTCTTTTCCATTTTCTTTGTTATGTGAGGTGTTAAACTTCTACGTATTTGAAAAAAAAAAAAAATCCTAGTAAGACTTTGGACATGTCAACTGAAACCTTAAAGAAATTCAGTACCACAAGTACAAGTTTTTTCATCTTGTGTTAACCTTTCCTGCAGCCAAATTTCTTTTAAGTCCAACTCCATTTCTTTATATGCCTTTGAAAATTTGACAGGTCATCTATTGCGAAATAGAAGTAAGATGCCTCTCATTTACAATTAAATTTGTACATGAAAACAAAAGTTTAATATACTTTTTGTCACCATGAAGAAAATATGAGAGATATTGTTAATTTCCATAAAAACTGATAAATATTCTCTCAAAGTAGCAACCATCTGATTTCAAAAAAATTACTACCTTGTTATCTTAAATGAGAAATCATATCCAACTTATATTGATGTTTTTCTATCTGAAGTATGTCATGCAATATTGTAATTTATCTCATAAATCTACTAGAGTGTGATCAAATCCTATCAACTCTGATTGGCATAAATTTGAAACTATGAAGCAATCACATCTGTTAAGCAGTTTTAGGCTCCTAGACAACATTTTTAAAGTTCATACAATAACATAATTATACTTTTTTTTCTAGCACCCTCCTGCACTGGGTTTGAGCTTTTCATAAACTCTGTTTGTGTATACAAGATTCAATATAACATACAAAGTACAGTAAACAATAAAAGATGGAAGTGGGGGAGATGGAGTGATAGAGATGGTCTAAGTGGTACACTCAAGAAAATAATAAACTCTAAAGAAGTAGTCACAAGGTGGGGAAAATGAGTTCATTTGAGTGAAAAAATATAGCATATATTTAATTTTATCCTTAAACTACTCTTGAAAATGAATGTTGAGTTTAAATGAAAATACGTGAACATAGAATAAAGAATCCCAACCATGTTTTATGAAGCAAAATACTAGTATACAGCAGAAACTTACTATCTATATGTTTTTGGTGTAAAAACTCTAATTTTTAAAATTTGAATGGTTTAATGAAAAGATTACATAGTATGTATAGGGATCAAAAAGTAAAAAATAAATATCCCCAAAGTAATTCTATGCAATTTTAGGAACGTTTCTAACAAGTAAGCAAACGCAAGCATAAAAATGAACAGTCTGAGTTACAGATAACTCAGACTATGGCTACCAAGACAGATTATTAAAAATAAAATTCAGAACACTGTTAAGTAACTTTATCAAGTATCAATCCTTTCTGTCTTTATACACATCATGCCTAAGATATGACTTAGGAATGTGTGAACGTTCTACTAAAGATAGCTGAACTAGTAGAAACTCCATTTGAGCCATTCATTGGTAACTGATCATATACAGTTTCGAGATATTTCCTATCCTCCTAATCCTTACACCTGTCACTCTTTACATGCATAAGCTTCTTAAGAAAAGATATCTTCCTAAAGTGAGTATCTCTTCAACTTCACTGCAAACCAACCAGGGTCTTGTATGTACTCAATAACTATTTGCTGACTCACTAATTTTAATTTATATGAAAGGAGGAGTCATGAGTTAAACAGTTTAAATTAAAGCAATTATATTCCCTACCTTTAAAGTTAAAATTGATAAAACTAAACAAAACATGATGATCAAAGGAAAACTTCCAAAAAGAGACAACAGGTAATTATGATGGTGAAATTTCATCAAGAGAGTGACAAAGATTTTTTTAACCAAATCTTGTGCTTCAGATGTTTTCCTTTTGTCTGTGGATATGACATGCTTTCACAGAACAAAAAGATGTTTCCTTAGAATTTATTATTTTACTATTTGGAATGATTGAAATGATATATTAATGGAAGAAAATAAGACTTTTTCTGTATTCTTTGCCCTTTACTATATGATATTGTTATACTCTCCTTAACACGTAAAACTATCCACTAGTCATTCTATTTTTTTCAATATCTTGTATCTTAATTCCTAATTAAATGCATCAAGAAAGATTCTCCATTACAATGAAACTCTCATGACTACTTTGTCATTTAGCTTTAATATAAAGACATTTCTCTGATTACCCCAGGATGACAACAGTATTAATATTTTACTAAAAGAAATAAATCTCCATTAAGTTTTTAAAACTCTATCAAACATTAATTGAAATAGGATTAAAATAAGAAATAATTTCAATCCTTCTGACTAAATTGTACTGTTGTTATCTATTATCTACCTCATTTCTGCATTTTGTTTATGTTTTCATTCATCTAAGAAATATGTCAGCAAAGTCTCAGGATACAAACTCAATGTGCAAAAATCACAAGCATTCCTATACACCAATAACAGACAAAGGGCCAAATCACGAGTGAACTCCCATTCACAATTGCTTCAAAGAGAATAAAATACCTAGGAATCCAACTTGCAAGGGATGTGAAGGACTTCTTCAAGGAGAACTACAAACCACTGCTCAACGAAATAAAAGAGGACACAAACAAATGGAAGAACATTCCATGCTCTTGGATAGGAAGAATCAATATCGTGAAAATGGCCATACTGCCCAAGGTAATTTACAGATTCAATGCCATCCCCATCAAGCTACCAAAGACTTGCTTCACAGAATTGGAAAAAACTACTTTAAAGTTCATATGGAACCAAAAAAGAGCCCGCATTGCCAAGACAATCCTAAGCAAAAAGCACAAAGCTGGAGGCATCATGCTACCTGACTTCAAACTATACTACAAGGCTACAATAACCAAAACAGCATGGTACTGGTACCAAAACAGAGATATAGACCAATGGAACAGAACAGAGCCCTCAGAAATAATACCACACGTCCACAACCATCTGATCTTTGACAAATCTGACACAAACAAGAAATGGGGAAACAATTCCCTATTTAATAAATGGTGCTGGGAAAACTGGCTAGCCATATGGAGAAAGCTGAAACTGGATCCCTTCCTTACACCTTATACAAAAATTAATTCAAGATGGATTAAAGACTTAAATGTTAGACCTAAAACCATAAAAACCCTAGAAGAAAACCTAGGCAATACCATTCAGGACATAGGCATGGGCAAGGACTTCAAGTCTAAAACACCAAAAGCAATGACAACAAAAGCCAAAACTGACAAATGGGATCTAATTAAACTAAAGAGCTTCTGCACAGCAAAAGAAACTACCATCAGAGTGAACAGGCAATCTACAGAATGGGAAAAAATTTTTGCAATCTACTCATCTG
This sequence comes from Pan paniscus, assembly GCF_029289425.2. Lineage (NCBI taxonomy): Eukaryota > Metazoa > Chordata > Mammalia > Primates > Hominidae > Pan > Pan paniscus. The sequence continues at coordinate 17,661,403 of NC_085926.1, forward strand.
ACAAAGGGCTAATATCCAGAATCTACAAAGAACTTAAACAAATTTACAAGAAAAAAACAAACAACCCCATCAAAAAGTGGGCAAAGGATATGAAAAGACATTTCTCAAAAGAAGACATTTATGCAGCCAAAAGACACATGAAAAAATGCTCATCATCACTGGCCATCAGAGAAATGCAAAGCAAAACCACAATGAGATACCATCTCATACCAGTTAGAATGGTGATCATTAAAAAGTCAGGAAACAGGTGCTGGAGAGGATGTGGAGAAATAGGAACACTTTTACACTGTTGGTGGGACTGTAAACTAGTTCAGCCAAAGTGGAAGACAGTATGGCAATTCCTCAAGGACCTAGAACTAGAAATACCATTTGACCCAGCCATCCCATTACTGGGTATATACCCAAAGGATTATAAATCATGCTGCTATAAAGACACATGCACACGTATGTTTATTGCGGCACTATTCACAATAGCAAAGACTTGGAACCAACCCAAATGTCCAACAATGATAGACTGAATTAAGAAAATGTGGCACAGATACACCATGGAATACAATGCAGCCATAAAAAAGGATGAGTTCATGTCCTTTGTAGGGACATGGATGAAGCTGGAAACCATCATTCTCAGCAAACTATCGCAAGGACAAAAAAACCAAACACTGCATGTTCTCACTCATAGGTGGGAATTGAACAATGAGAACACTTGGACACAGGAAGGGGAACACCACACACCAGGGCCTGTTGTGGGGTGGGGGGAGGGATAGCATTAGGAGATATACCTAATGTAAATGACGAGTTAATGGGTGCAGCACACCAACATGGCACATGTATACATATGTAACAAACCTGCATGTTGTGCACATGTACCCTAGAACTTAAAAGTATAATTTAAAAAAAAGAAATATGCTTTCCACAAAAACATTGATAAAAATAAGACAATTCCTGTTATTATAAGCAATAAACTAGTAACTATAATGTGGCACAATAAGTGCTCTAATAAGGTATGTAGGAGGTGAGGTAAGATAACTAAAGAATCACAGAAAGTTTTCAAGAGCTGCATCTTGCAAAATGAGTACACAAAACAACTGGTTCACCAAACACAGATTAACCACATGAAATTACTTCTTCTCCCTCCCAAAACCCTACTAAAATGGCAGTTAATAATTTTTTAAGGTGTATTTCACAAGGACAAAAAAGTGGAAGTGGAGAGAAAAACAGAAAGAAGATCACAAATTTTTGGAAAACAGATGAATAACTTATCAAAAGAAGTTACTCATAACAGAACACATCAGAAAAGACACTAAGAAGCAAATCATTCTGCCCACAATCAGGCAATGACTCAACCTCACACATCCCACTTCTACACTGGTGCTGAATCTCCAACTAAGAGAACTGAGGGAAAAAGAGGGATTAAAAAAACAAAAACAGGAAAAGAAAATAATTCAAGATAACATCCCAAACTGAAAGACATTTGCTCTTAAAAGGGTCCTCTGAAGATTCATTTAAAAAAATGAATAAAACCCATTCTAAGACATATTATCATAGAATTTCAGAGATAAAGAAATGATCCTAAAGCCTTCTAGAATATTAAGAACAAGCCATATATAGCCAGGAAAAAAAAAGTGGTGGACAAAAAAAAGTGGCAATGGATTTCTCAGTAGTAACACTAAATGCTGTGAAATGAAGCCTTTAATATCTAAAATAAAATTATCTACAATCTAGAATTCTATATCCAAACCATTAATCAAGTCTGAGACTAAAATAGAGTTATTTCAACCTTTCCTAGGGCCTATTTCCATATAATGAAAAAGTTACAGAAAAAAAAAAAAACAATGAGTTGGGATCCACGTATATGAACAAAGGTATCCAATCTCTGAGGAGATTGCTAAAATGTGGGACAGTATGACTACTATCTATCCCAGAATTCCTGCCACACTGTCAAGGCATACATACATGAAGTTTGTATAATGCAACAGAGACCACACCCTCCTAAAACAGAAGGTAAATGGAACAGGTAAAGAAATGTAATACAAGAAGTTACAGAGATGTTTTATAATAGATTATTGGAAACAAGACCAGAATAATACTGAACACTGGGCAACATAAAAGTAATTTTAATATGTAATTTTAACGCATTTATTATTATTATTCTAAAAAATCAAACTTCAATATTCAAAATGACAATCATGAATTATTTTTTAAAAATCCTTGTTAATTGATAAAATTTAATGAGATGCACAAATCTTAAATTAACTTTGTTGTTAAAAGAAGTCTTAAAATGCTGCTGTGTATTTGCAATTGTTTAGCTCTCAGTAACTGTATTACTGAACTGAAAACTTTTCAACTAAATATCTACTTAGAAACACTATAAATTAGGAAGTGGAAAGAATATGTGAAGTACATTATACATTAATATTGAGACAATTTATTTTACTTAAGCTTCCCCTCCACACAAATTTCTCCTAAATTATCAGATTCTTCATTTTATAAAAACTTATCAATATTTTTATATAGTGAAGTATTACTGATTTATCTTTGAATAGAGTTTGGTCAAGTAGATATTCAAAAGTTTTGTGGTACTTGGGACAATCTGTAGTCTGAGACTAGCTGACTCTTGCATTGCAGAATACCTAGCATATCTGGTCCCCATCCATTAAATGCCAAAAACACTCTCACAATCATGACAAGTGAAAATCCCAAACCAATTTGTGAAACTTCCTTATGGAGCAGTACCAACCTTGTTTGAAAACTGTTAGTCTAAAAGTCTTACATTAAGAAAAAGCCTGCTAGGGTGTGGAAACAATAGAAAAAAGTCTGAAGGAAACACTTTTATCAGTTATACTAAAAGTTTTAATTTATCAATTTTATCCTCATCTAAATGTTCTTTCTTTAGATGCACTTTTTGGTACTCTGTACTGAGGATGACTTAAAGAGATCTGATACAATCACTCTAGAACATATGTATATTCGCTTTTTTTTTTTTTTAAGACAGGGTCTTGCTATGTCATCCAGGCTGGAGTGCACTGGGGTGATCACGGCTCATTGCAGCCTCAATCTCCTAGATTCAAGCAATCCTCCCTCCTCAGCATGGGACCACAGGTACACACCACCATATCTGGCTGATTTTTTTTATTTTTATATTTGTAGAGATAGGATCTCCCTATGTTCCTCAGGTTGATCTCAAACTCCTGGGCACAAGTGATCCTCCTGCCTCAGCCTCCCAGAGTGCTGGGACTACAGAAGTGAGCTACAGTGCCTGGCTATTCACTTTTTAATAAAAGGCTTTCCTATATATGATCTTTTTAATACTCATTTAGATAGCCAAACTAAAGTCAAATACAGGATCTAAGGCATGTCTTTTATATAATTTGTGTGATATTGTTTTTGTTGTTATTGCTATGTTGTTTGGTTTTTACTGTTTCTATGAACAATATCAGTACTAAGATGGTCAATGCTGAGACACTGTATCAAGTCACTGTAGTATTTAGTATTATTAAAGGCTCCTATATATCACTATTATGTAACAGCCTAAGAAATCCCTGAAGTACAACAGGGTCCCCTTTTTTGTTTGCAAACTCTAAATTTAATAAGGATCTATTTAATTAGTCCAGAATTCAAATACATGCCAAATTTTGCAACCACATGGGAGGTAGGCAGAAAGAGATTTGAAACACTTCCATGAGAACAACCTTGATTGCTCTACTAAAACATCAGTGCAGGGACCCAAACTACTTCATATGCTGTCCACAAAATGGATGAGGCATGAAAGATATCTTGTGTTTACCGTGACCTTTGGCTGTACTTTTACTTGTCATAATTATAAAGAAGCTACTCTGAGAGCCCACACGTAAGACACAGTATTACTCTTAGAACTATAGTAAAGTATTTCAGGAAGGGCTTCATACCGTAACTAACTGGAGGCAGAATACATGGGTAGTTCTTTCCTTCTTTGTTAGGCATAATAGGCATTTCCGAACAAAGAAAAAGTTCTCATATTATACATATGAATAAGATTTATTGCACAAGAATTTTTCCAATTGTTTAATGCACATTCAAGTACAAATACGCCACTCTGGTTACCTGGTTCAACTTAACAAGTCATGTATGTTCTAAACACAAAAACTACAAATTAAAATTGTACAATGTAACTATGACTTTAATAATGTAATTTGCCATGTCAGATAAATACATATCAGGAGGAAATTCAAAAGAAAACTATACAAAAAAATTAAGTTACTCTCATCTAGAGATTTCTATTTTCCCACACAGAATTTCACCAAGGAAAAATAGTTGTTTTCGGAAATGTTTTGGCAAAACTGCCAACTTTATCAACATATGTGACATGTAACACGCTTTTAAAGAAAGAAAAGACCACTGGATCATCCAACATGAAATTATAAATTCTAAAGGCATAACAAACAGGATTAGATTTCACGAAAATGTCAAACATACTACACATTAGAACACGGGTCTCCAACCCCCAGGCCATGGATTGGTTCAGGTAGGTGGCCTGTTAGAAGCCAGGCCACACAGCAAGAAGTGAGTGGCAGACCAGCCAGCAAAGCTTCCTCTGTATTTACGGCCGCTCCTCATCAGTCGCATGACTTACCTGAGCTCCGCCTCCTGTAAGATCATCAGCAGCATTAGATTCTCATAGGAATGCAAACCCTACCGTGAACTGCGCATGCAAGGGAGCTAGGTTGCCTGCACCTTATGAGAATCTAACTAATGCTTGATGATCTGAGGTGGAACAGTTTCTTCTGGAAACCATCCCTACCCTTCCCCCCACCGTCCATATAAAAATTGTCTTCCATGAAACCAATCCCTGGTGCCAAAAAGGTTGGGAACTGCTGAATTAGAAGATTTACAAGGCAAAGGAAGCACAAAAATTTCTTTAACAGGCCAGGTGTGATGGCTCACTGCTGTAATCCCAGCATTTTGGGAGGCCAAGACAGGAGGACTGCTTGAGCCCAGGAGTTCAAGACCCCATCTCTAGAAAAATAAAATAAAATAAAATATAATTTTTGAAAAAAACTTGTAATGCTTTATATGAAGAAAAACTTTAGAACTATCCATTAAAGTATGATCAACTTTGCCATACCTATCGTTCTGCTCCCAAAAGTAATCATCTTTTACTGTCACCTTGAAAATAGGTTCCAAAAGCCATAAAACATCAGAGTTATCATTTACTAAAGTCAATTACAAAATGCCTATGTTGGCTAACATAAATACTGGTCACAAGAGAACTTAGTTTAATCATAAAGAAAACATTCTTAAAGATATTACACATGAATTAAGACTCCTGTTAAACATACACTTTACAAGACTATTAAAAATTACTCAATGGAAGTTCAGGTACTACCACAGGTCCCCATTTGACCAGGAAGGTCCCAGTTCATACCTGTTGTCGTTACATATTACAGTATACTCTTTCATTCTCAAAACTCTCCTGGATTATAAGATAAATTATGTCATTAACCTAGTTATTAAAATATTTCCTATTAATAAATCGTGTTCCAAGGATTTTATGTAGTAACATTATTTACTTGAAAAATCTTTCTAACTTAAAAACTTTTAGTGATTCATACAGTACCCTACCGGTCACATAGATGCAGTTACTTATGGCATTCATACCAATATCACCCAAACTCCGTTGCCATCTAATTCATCTGTTCTCAGAGGTGCTCTGAATATTTAAGACCCAGGATGGAGGCTTCCCTCCGTCTTCAAGTAGAAAACAGGTTGGAAAGATCTTTTCCTCTTAGTCTCATACTAATTCAGAACATCTTTCCTTACTTTTTAAGGTTCCCCAGAATATTTTAAATAATTACATCTAAAAGTTTAGAATTATAATTGATTGCTTTCTTGTCCTTTTTATGCACATGTTAAAATGCTTAACTGTGTATTAAAGACTATATTTGGGATTAATAGTGTTTGTGGTCATTTCTATAAAAGCTCAGGCAACAAGCACTTAATCATTCTTTTAACAATATGTACATGTGTGACCCTGATAAGAACATTATTTTTTTTAAGGAAATTAAATTTTACCTAATAGAGCCCTGGAAATGGCCTTGGGCTTAAGAGTCAAAAGACCTGATATGAGTGTTGTACATCCACCAGGCAAACACTATCCCCAAAGCACAAATTCTTCTTTTGTATGTAATTTTTCCTCAACAATACAGTATTATAAGAAGAATTAAATCAGAAAATTCAAGAGGCTCAAGTACTTGTCTGCTGTTTAAGAAAGATGACTAAATGTTATACAAAAAGAATATACTTTGCAAGTTAAATATTTAGAGGAAAATACCAGTACTCTCTAAAAAAAGTAAAACAACTTTGGTTAAAAACTACGGAGTACTATCTATGTGTACAAAACTGTAATGGGCTACACAGAAAGGCCTTTGAGTCAGAGTAAATGAGTCCTAATGCGAGCCCCACCACTTTCAGCTGTGTGGCAATCAGCAAGCTACTTAACATCTCTAAGTCTCTATTTCTTCAACTCGAAAATGAACAGTACTTATATCACTGTGAAGATCAACAAATAATCCATGTAAAAGATATGAGCTCTGTATCTGCACATAAGAAATCAACAATGCTAAGTATTATTATAAAAGTCTACATTAATGTCTCTTTTCAAAAACAAGTCCTAAAAAGTTATTTTGATGTCATAAGAAAATTTCACATGTGCATGTGTGTCTGTGCACATATCTGTGTATCTTCCAAGGAAAGATCACTTAGATGACACAGCTAGCACTCCCCAAATATATGTTAATAATAGGGGCTGGGTAGATTATTCAATACTGGAGAAGGAAGCTTTTTTTTCTTTCTTTTTTTTTTTTTTTCAAAAGAAGACCACATTGGCATTACTGAAGCACATTTAAAAAGAAAATGCCATATCTAATAGTATCTGTGGTTGTTCATCTCCAGAAAAGACACAGATATGTATGACACACACATTTCTAAATCCATGTATATAAATCAAAGGAAAACACTTCCTTTAAGGCAAGCATATGAAGATACTAAAGGAACATTCCAATTAAATATTCATATATTCAATATTTCAAAATAAGAAATTTGGATATATGTATGCATAATTTACAATTTTATAGTGAAACCTGTCTACAGAGGCCATTTTCACTATATTTCAGTAGCATCTCAACTTGAAATGTACAATGCAGTTTCTCTCTGAAGTGTGAAAACTGTAAAGTACATACTAATTCACTGCAAGCAAACACAAAATAAAGACCATGTTGTGCATATGGCACTCACCCGAATGACTACTTTAACCTATTCATTAAACCCTTTCAATAAGAGAGCCCTAATAACTGCTCTATGTTACGAAATAGAATCAGAAATGATCTTAAATTTGATTAAAAATAGAAACTTCACACAAGAGAATTATTAACTAAGTCAAAGAAACTACAGCTTGCATTTATAAAGCTTTGTCCATTTTCATTCATTAAATATAAAAATTTCCATAAGAAATATGTCATTATGACTGACATACACAATTTATATAGAAAGATTTATATAAACAGCCTGATGTTTTCCAAATACAAATATAAGGGGGATTTAAAAAAACAAAGATTACAGCAGTCAAATTTATTCGTCAAGAATCCAAATCTGAGTTGGACTTCATTTCTCTGAACTGTCCTAAAAACATTCCAGTAGTAGAACAGATTTGCCATTAAAATAAAATAACCAAGACTTATTCATTTTAAAACAAGTAAGAAATGCAGATCTGTCCTTTAAAGACACAAAGGGTAATGCAGACTGAGGTTTACATGTTCAATCACTGTTTATAAATGATAGGCTATATCATTAATTTGTAAGTGACTCTAAAATGAGTATGCACATAATACACAAACATTCTACCACTGGTAACTCTAAATAGGTAAATTTAAAGCTAAACAAAGCTGAAATTTTATCTCTGCCATAAATTTTTTAAAAATCCATGAGCATTGCAATGACTATACTTTTGCCTTAGAGCTGATACTTTAATTTTCAAGAACCACAAAGAAAAAAATCAAAACTAGTCAGTAACAATGCAGCGTCTAAAAGCAATAAACTCAAAATTAACTTATAAATAATTTAAAGGATGTCATGAAGATGTATTAATAATTCATCAGATAAATAATTTACTAAATAATCAAATAAATAAATAATGAAATACATAAATAAAACAGCAAATAAATAATTCTGCAAAATAACCTAAACAATAAGTCACCCAAACAGATCACAACCTACAAAGCTACAATGATTTTCCGGATTTTGATAATTTAAATAAGCAAATGTACATAAGTTAGATCAATCCTTGTTAGAATTAGAAATATTTTTCAATACTATTGGTAAAATCCTCATCTCAATACATATGAACACATTTTCAATGTTTAAAAGACTGCATAGGATTAGTTCTCATACATCATTAATATAATTATAATACAACTGCCTTGATATTATATATATCTTTCTCTAACATATTTTCCCTCAAACAACTGGACACTCAAGACATTCTTAACTTACACTTCTTTTTCAAAGAAATACCTACAATATAATAATGCTACAGCCTTTCTGACAGTTTTCCTATCTTCACCAAATCTTTAGAAATTTTCTGCAGGAGAATAATAAGAGCCTTAATTATTACAGACGGCATTTCATTCACTAGTGGACAATGTTTTACAATTCTAAAAATAATGGCAAGTCGACATTATTAGTCATAAACTATGTCAAGATTTTTAGAAGTCTTCAGTGGACTAACTTCAACTTGACAGTATCCAACTTTCTCTATTGGGGCTGACACACAAGCTGTTACAATTGGCGGGATTTCAGACGTGAAAGACAAAAACTTCAAAGGACAAAGTGATTGGCTGACATCTAATGCTATCTTCAATCTGGGAAGCTCAAAGTCCTTGAAAGAACACGATGAGATCCCTTAACTGTTACAATCTGAATGTAGTCACAATCTAATTAGGGTACCATAAAGGGTCAAAACACAACTGACCTCATAAATCAGCCTTCATTTAACAAAGGTTTTATCTACCCATAGTATAGCATTCTTTATATCCTTAAATAGTAGATCCCAAGTTATGATAGCTGTTCCCATAGAAATAATAACTTTGTGATAGGTTTTTGACACACTGAAGGGACTACATTAAAACAATATAGTACGCTTGAAGAGAAGGAAATTAACCTAATTTACTAATTAATTAATCAAAGTGTTTTATATAATTTATCTTAGTGAATTCTCACAACAATCTTTCAAGTTAGGTAACATTTCACCTATTTTTCAGTGAAGGAAACTGAGGCCCAGTAAAATTATGTATACTGCCTACAGTGCCCAAGTGGCAGGAAAGATCCACATTTTGCCTACACAATCTTCAGTGGGAAGATTCATTAAGCTATAGAGCCCTTAAATTTAGGCCAAACCTGAAAAATTTAGAAAATTCTAAAACACCTATATTGTTAAAGCATGGGTTCTCAACTAAGGGTGACTTTGTTTCTTAAGGGACATTTGGCAATGCGTGGAGGCATTCTGCATGTCACAACTAGGGAGAATTACTGACATCTAGTGGGTAGAGGTCAGGGATGCTGCTAAACATCCTACAATGCACAGGATGGCTCCTACAACAAGGAATTATCTAGCCTAAAATGTTAGTAGTGATGAGGGTAGGAAACCCTGAATTAAAGTAACATGTATGGTTTTCCTATTACAAAATAATATATATTTGGTTAATAGATGTAGAGTCTTTTTTCTATGTGTAATATGTATAGTGAAATATCCTGGATAAAAAAAGTGTATCCTTGGGAGACCGGGTACATGGGAACCCTTTGTACTTTCTGCTCCATTTTTCTCTAAAGCTAAAACTGCTCAAAAACTATCTTATTTTTTCAAATATGTATTCTTCACTTATATGACTAAAGTTATGATTACCTTTCTTAGAATCAATATTAAACAGTAAGTCTACAGTCATAAAAAATGTTTTCTAAAAATTTCATATATCAAAATGTTTTCAACAAGTTAATATGAGAGCATTAAAAGCTAAATTTAGCCAGACATGGTGGCTCACACCTGTAATCCCAACACTTTACGAAACCAAGGAATGACAAAAACGTATGTTTCCTTATATTTGACCTGTTATATTATCATATAGAGGCTTTAAATAATGGTATACTTTGTCAGCTAGGATTAGGTCACATCCCTCCCAAATCAATAAAAATAATAATCAAATAATAACAAGGAGAGGGGAAAAAAGGAGGGAGGAGACAAATTTATTTCTCCCATGTAAATGTCCAGAAGAAGAAAATCACAGGCTGATATGGCAGCTCCAACTATAAGGGGCCCAAGTTCCTTCCACCTTTTTGCTCTACCGTACACTGTTTCCATTCAAAGTCACCTCATATTCCAAGAAGGCTATGAGAATTGCAGCTAATCTACCTACATTGCAGGCAGCAGGAAGAAGTCTGAAAGGAGAAGAAAAGCCCTCCCTATTCTCTTATCTCACATAATATTCCACCTTATATCTTATAAACCATAAACTTAGCCCTTTGGTCACACTTAACCACTTGGAAGGCCAGGCAATGTAGTCTGTAACACTGTCAATCTACTCAGCTATAAAACTGGGATTCTTTTGTAACTAAGGAAGACAGAATAAATTTTGTGAGGTGAATTAAAAGAGGCAGACTGCAGTAAAAGTTACAACTCTTCAAAGAAAATGAAAGAGGTACTGAAAAATTTTCATTAGAGAAGTTCACTGCAAATTATATTAATGAAAATGAAGGAAAAGATATTTAACAATAGAAGAATGGTTAAATTTAGGGATAATCTCAGAATCGAATGCTATGATTTCACTAAATATCACTTTTAAGAATTTTACTGATATGGAGAACTGTTCACAGTATTAAATAAAAAAATAAACTATTTCATATACAATAACCCATTTCATATCAATATACATATATACAAATACATATACTAGTATATATATACACACATACATATAGGCCCATCATATAGCTATATCTAGAGAGATTGAGACCATATAATACTTAAGAAAATAAAAACTAAACTGATACTAGTGGTTTAGCTCTCCTTTGAGGAATTGTAACTAAATTTTACTTTATCCATACATTTCATTAATTTCTAGTTTTTCTACAATGAATACATACTACGTGTATTGATTATTTTTCATAAAAATGTTGGCACAGATGAAGAAGCAATCAGCCACCTTAGAAAAGTGGTTAGGTTCAGGCTTCAATTTATTTTATTACCTAGAATTCACTGATTTAAACAATGGCATGGAGCATCTACACCTGAGCTGTATCTTTACCAACCGGGGCAAAACATAGATGTTTCTCTTTAGGCAGTACTAAGAAGCCAACTTCTCTGTGCCCAACTTGTATTCAACTTACTAGCATTCACATATCACGTTTGTCAGCTTTGCACAAGTCACTCCTAACCAGATGCTACATCCATCATTCCTAACAATGTACCCCGACATATTGATTACTTTGCTCATCTCATTCTGTGGAACTAATCATTTGTCCTTCATGCTTCTACAAATCCTTCCACTTTCTATATTTCTCAGCCTATTTTTAAAATTTCTACCCTACTGTACATTTTTCTGGTTACTTGTATAATGAACACATCTAACATAAATTATATCTTTCTTATATTTTTAAAACTATCTTGAATTGTCCCAAATTTTCCAGAGTTACTACTGGGTACACAGAGAATTGTTATATTGGCATTAATTCCATTGTCTGAAAGTCCATAATTACCATTAATAGAGTCTCATAATTTAGAATGCTTCAAAATTTTCCATATTTTCTAGAGTGATTTACTTTCCAAAATCCCCATTATCACCATAAAAGAAATGGAAAAACAAAGGAAAAGACATTCAAAGCTACTAACAAGTGCATGGAGTTGGCCAAAATAGCAAACAAACAAGTGAAATAGATGGTCCCAGTCCTCTAGAAAATGCGTTAGACACTCACAACAAAGTCCAGGCACAATGGCTCACGACTGTAATCCCAGCACTTTGGGAGGCCAAAGTGGGCAGATTGCTTCAGTCCAGGAATTTGAGATCAGTGGACAACATGGCGAAACCCCGTCTATTCTAAAAATACAAAAAATTAGCTAGGCATGGTGCTGTGTGCCTATGGCCCCAGCTACCCAGGAGGCTGAAGCTGGAGGATCTCTTGAGTTGGGAAGCTCGAGGCTGCAGTGGGCCCTGCCTGGGCGATAGAGTGAGACCCTGTCTCAAAAAACAAAAAAAGAAAAGAAAAAGAAAAAAGGGAGGGAGGGAAATTCATAACAAAATGTAATAAAAGATAAATGTATAATCCAGACAATGTATACTACAGAAAATCCAGCAGGTAAAAAGTCACATCAGGCAGGGATAATCAGAAATGCCTCTGTGTCTCAGATCAAAATCATACAGGAATACGATAGTAGTTGTCAACTATGGAAGACACTGCCCCCAGGGGACATTTGGCAATGTCTAGAAAAACTTTAGGTTGTTCCAAATGAGAAATATAACTTGCATCTGGTGAGTAGTGGCCAGGGATGCAGCTGAACATACCTAAACCTACCCCATGCCTAAACATACCTAAACATACAACAAACAGGATAGGACCCCTCCCCCAAAAAAATCAGTTATTCAGCCCAAAACGTCAACAGTGCTAGAAGGACCAGTATGAGCCAAAAAGAAGAGATAGCATTTAATCAGTATAAAAGGATATGAATAAAAGAATTGTTGCTATAATACATAATGCTTTAATAAGTCATAACATGGCCAACAAAAAAACGGTGGGAAACAAGACTAGAAAACATAACGAGGAGTAGATTGTGATGGCCTATACAAGAATGACAAACCAAAGAAATATGGAAAAATAACCATTATAATAAGAATATAAGAGAACTGAAGCATAAAAATAGCCGTATTTTATAACAGGGGTCTCCAACCCCTGGGGCCACAGACAAGCAAGCAAAGCTTCATCTGTATTTACAGCTGCTCCCCATTGCTCACATTACCACCTGAGCTCTGCCTCCTGTCAGAACAGCAGTGGCATTAGATTCTCATAAGACTGCTAACCCTTTTGTGAACTGTACATGTGAGTGATCTAGGTTGCGTGCTCCTTATGAGAATCTAATGCCTGGTGATCCAAGGTGGAACAGTTTCATCCAAAAACCATATCCCCACCCCCATCCATGGAAAAACTGTCTTCCACAAAACTGGTCCCTGGTGCCAAAAAGGGGGTACTGCTGCTTTATAAGACTAAATTGTAGATAGACAGGGACACTGCTTTCCAGCAGTATGTAAAGCTAGATATCTTGAGACTATTCAAATCTAACTTTAAAACAGAGGGGAAAAAATCTGTTTAAAGGTTTAGTTAGCAAGAAAGTACAGTATACATATAAGCTATAAATAAAGGAGAAACCTTACAAAACAGTAAGCCAACAGAAGAAACCAGCTCTCATCCTAACGTTGGTAAAACTGAGCTTACATTTTGATGGCTGCACAAGGCTTAGGAAACAAGATTTTAAGGAGTCTATCACAAGAAAACACCTATATAAAGTTGGTGCTCTCAAGGGGCACATCCTCATGTTAACAGCAACGAGGAACCACAAAGATCTCCCTCCTGTAACACCTTTATAGTCACACCGACCCCCGATCCCTGGCACTCCCACCATTCCTAATTCCTGGCAACCATTAATCTGTATTCCATCTCTATAATTTTGTCACTTCTAGAATGTTTTATCAATTCTCCTGCAACTGTAACCACAAAGTGGCCTTCACAAAGGTTCTCACACTAAATTAACACTACTTGTATGATCCAATAAATTTCATAGGAGATCCAATAAATTCCATATTTAAAGCATTCTTCATCTGCTAGGCAGGCAACTGGAGAAAGCACAGGCAAATGCTCCGCGAAAGAAAATGACTTCAGGCCGGGCGCGGTGGCTCATGCTTGTAATCCCAGCACTTTGGGAGGCCAAGGCGGGCGGATCATGAGGTCAAGAGATGGAGACCATCCTGGCCAACATGGTGAAACCACGCCTCTACTAAAAATACAAAAATTAGTTGGGCATGGTGGCGCATGCCTGTAGTCCCAGCTATTCAGGAGCCTGAGGCAGGAGAATCACTTGAACCCGTGAGGCGGAGGTTGCAGTGAGCTGAGATCGAGCCACTGCACTCCAGCCAGGCAGCCTGGCAACAGAGTGAGACTCCGTCTCAACAAAAAAAAAAAAAAAAAAAGAAAGAAAAAAAGAAAATGACTTCAACCCAAGCCTTAATCCAACACCTTTCCAAGATATACTACCGAAGTAGAAACAAAAAAAAAAAATTCAAGGATTCCACACACAACAAAAGAGAGCCATCACAAAAAAGACATGGCAAAATTAGCATACAGATTATTCCACTGTTGGAAAGAGCATACAGTAAGAATGTTTTAAGCAATAATATCTATATAAAACATAAAACTTCAAGAAATAAAAAACGTAAGTAATTCTTTTCTTTTTTTTGGAGATGAGGCCTCGTTCTGTCACGCAGGCTGAAGTGCAGTGGAGCAATCTCAGATCACTGCAGCCTCCACCTCTCAGGTTCAAATGGCCTCCTGCCTCAGCCTCCCAAGAAGCTGGGTTTACAAGCGTCGGCCACCATGCCCAGCTAATTTTTGTATTTTTAGTAGAGACGGGATTTCGCCATGTTGGCCAGGATGCTCCCAAACTCCTAATCTCAGGTGATCCACCCGCCTCAGCCTCCCAAAGTGCTGGGATTACAGGTATGAGTCACTATCCCCAGCCTAAAATTTTTTATTCAGTGTAAAAGTGCAAGAGTTGAATAGAGAAAGAATTAGTGAATTAATTCTTAAAAATCCATCTAAAATGCAATTCAAAGACCAGAAAAAAACTATGTAAGAGCAGTCAAGAGATACAAAGAATAGAATAAAAGAGGTCTAAACAAAATACTTCTAAATCTACCTGTGATACAGGAGACCATTTTTTAAATTGCCAATCCATTGGAGAGAAAAACTTTTGTAAAATGCAATGAAAATTAATTTTTTAAAAAATTATATGCTTATTAGGTAATGTCAATTAGATATAAAAGTTTCTAAATGCTTTCTCTGAATCTGTCTTTACTTCTTCACAGACCAGTAAAATCAGTTTGCAGACCAGCACTGATCTGAAGATCACAGGTTGAGTACCACTGGTCTAAAACACAAGTAGATCAGAATTACAAAAGGATATAAACGAATATAGGCCAGGCACGGTAGTTCACACTTGTAATCCCAGCACTTTGGGAAGCCAAGGCAGGCAGATCACTTGAACCCAAGAGTTCAAGACCAACCTGGGCAACATGGCAAGAACCTGCCTCTACAAAAAATAAAAACATTACATGGGCGGAGCCCCCTTGGCATATGAGGCTCTGCACTGCCCTGGGAGTGTAAAGTCCTCACCAGCAAAAAGGCTCTCATCAGATGTGAACCCTTGACCTTGGACTTCTCAGCCTTAAAGCCTAGATCCCTTCAAAGACGGCCAAATAGGAACAGCTTCAGTCTGCAGCTCTCAGAGTGACTGATGCAGAAGACGGGTGATATCTGCATTTCCAACTGAGGTACCTGGTTCATCTCACTGGGACTGGTTGGACATTGGGTGCAGCCCACGGAAGGCAAGTTGAAGCAGGGTGGGGCATTGCCTCAACTGGGAAGTGCAAGGGGTCAGGGATTTCCCTTTCCTAGACAAGGGAAGCCGTAACAGACTGTACCTAGAAAAACGTAACACTCCCACCCAAAAACTGCACTTTGCTCAAGGTCTTAACAACCAGCAGACAAGGAGATTCTCTCCTGTGCCTGTCTCGGTGGGTCCCACACCCACAGAGCCTTGCTCACTGCTAGCGCAGCAGTCTGAGATTGAACCACAAGGCAGCAGCCTGGCTGGGGGAGGGGCGTCCCCCATTGCTGAGGCTTCAGTAGGTAAACAAAGCTGCCAGGAAGCTCGAACTGGGCGGAGCCCACTGCAGCTCAGCACACCCTGCAGCCGCTAGACTCCACCTCCGTACACAGGCCTTAGCTGAACAAAAGGCAGCAGACAACTACTGCAGATTTAAACGTCCCTGTCTGACGGCTCTGAAGAGAGCAGTGGTTCTCCCAACACAGCGTTTGAGCTCTGAGAATGGACGGACTGCCTCCTCAATTGGGTCCCTGAACCCGTGTAGCCAAACTGGGAGACACCTACCAGTAGGGGCCGACAGACACCTCATATAAGCGGGTGCCCCTCTGGGACGAAGCTTCCAGAGGAAGGATCAGGCAGGTTCTGCAATATTTGCTGTTCTGCAGCCTCCGCTGGTGATACCCAGGCAAAAAGAGTCTGGAGTGGACCTCCAGCAAACTCCAACAGACCTGCAGCTGAGGGACCTGACTGTTAGAAGGAAAACTAACAAACAGAAAGGAATAGCATCAACACCAAAAAAAAGGACATCTACAGCAAAACCCCATCTGCAGGTCACCAATATCAAAGACCAAAGGTGGATAAAATCACAAAGATGGGGAGAAACCAGAGAAGAAAAGCTGAAAATTCCAAAAATCAGAGGGCCTCTTCTCCTCCAAAACATCGCAGCTCCTTGCCAGCAATGGAATAAAGCTGTACAGAGAACGACTTTGACAAGTTGACAGAAGTAGGCTTCAGAAGGTCAGTAATAACAAACTTTTCCAAGCTAAAGGAGCATGTTCGAACACATCGCAAGGAACCTAAAAACCTTGAAAAAATGTTAGATGAATGGCTAACTAGAACAAACAGTGTAGAGAAGACCTGAAATGATGTCATGGAGATGAAAACCATGGCATGAGAACTACACAACGCATGCACAAGCGTCAACAGCCGATTTGATCAACTAGAAGAAAGGGTATCAGTGATTGAAGATCAAATTAATGAAATAAAGCAAGGAGACAGGGTTAGAGAAAAAAGAGTAAAAAGAAACAAACAAAGCCTTCAAGAAATATGTGACTATGTGAAAAGACCCAATCTACATTTGATTGGTGTACCTGAAAGTGATGGGGAGAATGGACCCAAGTTGGAAAACAGTCTTCAGGATATTATCCAGGAAAAATTCCCCAACCTAGCAAGGCAGGCCAACATTCAAATTCAGGAAATACAGAGAACACCACAAAGATACTCCTTGAGAAGAGCAACCCCAAGACACATAATTGTCAGATTCACCAAGGTTGAAATGAAGGAAAAAATGTTAAAGGCAGCCAAAGAGAAAGGTCGAGTTACCCACAAAAGGAAGCCCATCAGACTAACAGCGGATCTCTCGGCAGAAACCCTACAACCCAGAAGACAGTGGGGGCCAATATTCAACATTCTTAAAGAAAGAATTTTCAACCCAGAATTTCATATCCAGCCAAACTAAGCTTCATAAATAAAGGAGAAATAAAATCCTTTACACACAAGCCAATGCTGAGAGATTCTGTCACCACCAGGCCTGCCTTACAAGAGCTCCTGAAGGAAGCACTAAACACGGAAAGAAACAACCAGTACAAGCCACTGCAAAAACATGCCAAATTGTAAAGACCATCAATGCTATGAAGAAACTGCATCAATTAAAGGGCAAAATAACCAGCGAACATCATAACGACAGGATCAAATTCACACATAACAATATTAACCTTAAATGTAAATGGACTAAATGCCCCAATTAAAAGACACGGACTGGCAAATTGGATAAAGAGTCAAGACCCATCACTGGGCTGTATTCAGGAGACCCATCTCACGTGCAATGACGCACATAGGCTAAAAATAAAGGGATGGAGGAAGATCTACCAAGCAAATGGAAAGCAAAAAAAAGCAGGGGTTGCAATCCTAGTCTCTGATAAAAACAGACTATAAGCCAATAAAGATCCAAAGAGACAAAGAAGGCCATTACATAATGGTAAAGGGATCAATTCAACAAGAAGAGCTAACTATCCTAAATATATATACACCCAATACAGGAGCACCCAGATTCATAAAGCAAGTCCTTAGAGACCTACAAAGAGACTTAGACTCCCACACAATAATAATGGGAGACTTTAACACCCCACTGTCAATATTAGACAGATCAACAAGACAGAAGGTTAACAAAGATATCTAGGACTTGAACTCAGCTCTGCACCAAGCTGACCTAACAGATATCTACAGAACTCTCCACCCCAAGTCAACAGAACATACATTCTTCTCAGCACCGTATCGCACTTATTCTAAAATTGACCACATAATTGGAAGTAAAGCACTCCTCAGCAAATGTAAAAGAACATAAATCACAACAAACTGTCTCTCAGACCACAGTGCAATCAAATCACAACTCAGGATTTAGAGAGTCATCAAAACCACACACTACTACATGGAAAATGAACAACTTATTCCTGAATGACTACTGGGTAAATATCGAAATGAAGGCTGAAATAAAGATGTTCTTTGAAACCAATGAGAACAAAGACACAATGTACCAGAATCTCTGGGACACATTTAAAGCAGTGTGTAGAGGGAAATTTATAGCTCTAAATGCCCACAGAAGAAAGCAAGAAAGATCTAAAATCGACACCCTAACATCACAATTAAAAGAACTAGAAAAGGACGAGCAAACAAAAAAAAAGCTAGCAGAAGGCAAGAAATAACTAAGATCAGAGCAGAACTGAAGGAAATAGAGACACAAAAATCCCTTCAAAAAAATCAATGAATCCAAGAGCTGGTTTTTTGAAAAGATCAACAAAACTGATAGACTGCTAGCAAGATTAATAAAGAAGAAAGGAGAGAAGAATCAAATAGATGCAATAAAAAATGATAAAGGGGATATCACCACCGATTACACAGAAATACAAACTACCATCAGAGTATACTATAAACACCTCTAGGCAAATA
This sequence comes from Pan paniscus, assembly GCF_029289425.2. Taxonomy (NCBI): domain Eukaryota; kingdom Metazoa; phylum Chordata; class Mammalia; order Primates; family Hominidae; genus Pan; species Pan paniscus. The sequence continues at coordinate 17,680,301 of NC_085926.1, forward strand.
AACTAGAAAATCTAGAAGAAATAGATAAATTCCTGGATACATACAAGACTAAACCAAGACTAAACCAGCAAGAAGTTGAATCTCTGAATAGAACAATCACAGGCTCTGAAATTGAGGCAATAATTCACAGCCTACCAACCAAAAAAAAGTCCAGGACCATACAGATTCACAGCTAAATTCTACCAGAGGTACAAAGAGGAGCTGGTACCATTCCTTCTGAAAGTATTCCAATCAATAGACAAAGAGGAAATCCTCCCTAACTCATTTTATGAGGCCAACATCTTCCTGATACCAAAGCCTGGCAGAGACACAACAGAAAAAAAGAATTTTAGACCAATATCTCTGAAGAACATTGATGTGAAAATTCTCAATAAAATACTGGCAAACCGAATCCAGCATCACATCAAAAAGCTTACCCACCATGATCAAGTCAGCTTCATCCCTGGGATGCAAGGCTGATTCAACATACACAAATCAATAAACATAATCCATCACATAAACAGAACCAATGATAAAAACCACATGATTATCTCAATAGATGCAGAAAAGGCCTTCAACAAAATTCAACAGCATTTCATGCTAAAAACTCTCAATAAACTAGGTATTGATGGAACATATCACAAAATAGTAAGAGCTATTTATAACAAACCCACAGCCAATATCATACCGAATGGGCAACAATCGGAAGCATTTCCTTGGAAAATCGGCACAAGACAAGGATGCCCTCTCTCATCACTCGTATTCAACATAGGGTTAGCAGTTCTGGCCAGGGCAATCAGGCAAGACAAAGAAATAAAAGGTATTTCATTAGGAAAAGAGGAAGTCAAATTGTCCCTGTTTGCAGATGACATGATTGTATATCTAGAAAACCCCATCATCTCAGCCCAAAATCTCCTTAAGCTGATAAGCAACTTCAACAAAGTCTCAGGATACAAAATCAATGTGCAAAAATCACAAGCATTTCTATACACCAATAACAGACAAACAGAGAGCCAAATCACGAGTGAATTCCCATTCACAATTGCTACCAAGAGAATAAAATGCCTACGAATCCAACTTACAAGGGATGTGAAGGACTTCTTCAAGGAGAACTACAAACCACTGCTCAATGAAATAAAAGAGGATACAAACAAATGGAAGAACATCCCATGCTCATGGATAGGAAGAATCAATATTGTGAAAATGGCCATACTGCCCAAGGTAATTTATAGATTCAATGCCATCCCCATCAAACTACCAATGACTTGCTTCACAGAATTGGAAAAAACTGCTTTAAAGTTCATGTGGAACCAAAACAGAACCCGCATTGCCAAGACAATCCTAAGCAAAAAGAACAAAGCTGTAGGCATCACACTACCTGACTTCAAAATACACTACAAGGCTACAGTAACCAAAACAGCATGGTACTGGTTCCAAAAGAGAGATATAGACCAATGGAACAGAACAGAGGCCTCAGAAAGAATACCACAATGGCCATACTGCCCAAGGTAATTTATAGATTCAATGCCATCCCCATCAAGCTACCAATGACTTTCTTCACAGAATTGGAAAAAACTACTTTAAAGTTCATATGGAACCAAAAAAGAGCCCGCATCGCCAAGTCAATCCTAAGCCAAAAGAACAATGCTGGAGGCATCATGCTATCTGACTTCAAACTATACTACAAGGCTACAGTAACCAAAGCAGCATGGTACTGGTACCAAAACAGAGATATAGATCAATGGAACAGAACAGAGCCCTCAGAAATAACGCCGCATATCTACAACTATCTGATCTTTGACAAACCTGAGAAAAACAAGCAATGGGGAAAGGATTCCCTATTTAATACATGGTGCTGGGAAAACTGGCTAGCCATATGTAGAAAGCTGAAACTGGATCCCTTCCTTACACCTTACACAAAAATCAATTCAAGATGGATTAAAGACTTAAACGTTAGACCTAAAACCATAAAAACCCTAGAAGAAAACCTAGGCATTACCCTTCAGGACATAGGCATGGGCAAGGACTTCATGTCTAAAACACCAAAAGCAATGGCAACAAAAGCCAAAATTGACAAATGGGATCTAATTAAACTAAAGAGCTTCTGTACAGCAAAAGAAACTACCATCAGAGTGAACAGGCAACCTACAAAATGGGAGAAAATTTTTGCAACCTACTCATCTGACAAAGGGCTAATATCCAGAATCTACACTGAACTCAAACAAATTTACAAGAAAAAAACAAACAACCCCATCAAAAAGTGGGCGAAGGACATGAACAGACAATTCTCAAAAGAAGACATTTATGCAGCCAAAAAACACATGAAAAAATGCTCATCATCACTGGCCATCAGAGAAATGCAAATCAAAACCACATGAGATACCATCTCACACCAGTTAGAATGGCAATCATTAAAAAGTCAGGAAACAACAGGTGCTGGAGAGGATGTGGAGAAACAGGAACACTTTTACACTGTTGGTGGGACTGTAAACTAGTTCAACCCTTGTGGAAGTCAGTGTGGCGATTCCTCAGGGATCTAGAACTAGAAATACCATTTGACCCAGCCATCCCATTACTGGGTATATGCCCAAAGGACTATAAATCATGCTGCTATAAAGACACATGCACACGTATGTTTATTGTGGCATTATTCACAATAGCAAAGACTTGGAACCAACCCAAATGTCCAACAATGATAGACTGGATTAAGAAAATGTGGCACATATACACCATGGAATACTATGCAGCCATAAAAAATGATGAGTTCATGTCCTTTGTAGGGACATGGATGAAATTGGAAATCATCCTTCTCAGTAAACTATCGCAAGAACAAAAAACCAAACACCGCATATTCTCACTCATAGGTGGGAATTGAACAATGAGAACACATGGACACAGGAAGAGGAACATCACACTCTGGGGACTGTTGTGGGGTGGGGGGAGGGGAGAGGGATAGCATTGGGAGATATACCTAATGCTAGATGATGAGTTAGTGGGTGCAGCGCACCAGCATGGCACATGTATACATATGTAACTAACTTGCACATTGTGCACATGTACCCTAAAACTTAAAGTATAATAATAATAAATAAAGAGATTTTTTAAATTACCATAATAATTGACCTATTATCCTCTATGAGTCTCATCATCTGATAAAGATTTATTCTCAATTATATAAAAATCATCAGTTATTGTTAAATAAGAAACTCAGTATATGTAGACTCCTCCAGTCTCTTGGATTTACATATATAGTTTTAATTGTGCAATAATATTGTAAAAGTTAATATCCTTTCAATGTATCTGATTTAAAATTACCACAGAGCATTGTGGGATTAAAGGAGTACTGTGTCAAGGGGAAAAAAAAAAAGAAAGTTTTCTCATCTTTTCTGGTGACACTGTGTCTGACAGTATCTACTTTAAAATGGAAGTGAGAAAATTCGGCACCCGGATTTGAACTGGGGACCTCTTGATCTGCAGTCAAATGCTCTGCCCCCTGAGCTATACCCCCTTCACCTGTTAGAAGCTCCTTCCTTGTCCACTTATGGTGACTCAATACAATCAAGTTCCACCCACACTAGAGTTCTGGCAAGCTTTGTGTTCTAAAGCCCCACCTTCTTAATTACCCATCATCTGCTTTGGCTTGTCCCTTGGCCACTAATAAACTGAAAGGGAACACTTGAAAAATGACAGACAAAAAAAAAAAAATACCACACAACTACAACCATCTGATCTTTGACAAACCTGACAAAAACAAGAAATGGGGAAACAATTCCCTTTTTAATAAATGGTGCTGGGAAAACTGGCTAGCCATATGGAGAAAGCTGAAACTGGATCCCTTCCTTACCCCTTATAAAAAAATTAATTCAAGATGGATTAAAGACTTAAATGTTAGACCTAAAACCATAAAAACCCTAGAAGAAAACCTAGGCAATACCATTCAGGACATAGGCATGGGCAAAGACTTCATGTCTAAAACACCAAAAGCAATGGCAACAAAAGATAAAATTGACAAATAGGATCTAATTAAACTAAAGAGCTTCTGCACAGTAAAAGAAACTACCATCAGAGTGAACAGGCAACCTACAGAATAGGAGAAAATTTTTGCAATCTACTCATCTGACAAAGAGCTAATATACAGAATCTACAAAGAACTCAAACAAATTTACAAGAAAAAAACAAACAACCCCATCAAAAAGTGGGCAAAGGACATGAACAGACACTTCTCAAAAGAAGACATTTATGCAGCCAAAAGACACATGAAAAAATGCTCATCATCACTGGCCATCAGAGAAATGCAAATCAAAACCACAATGAGATACCACCTCACACCAGTTAGAATGGCGATCATTAAAAAGTCAGGAAACAACAGGTGCTGGAGAGGATGTAGAGAAATAGGAACACTTTTACACTGTTGGTGGGACTGTAAACTAGTTCAACCCTTGTGGAAGACAGTGTGGTAATCCCTCAAAGATCTAGAACTCGAAATACCATTTGACCCAGCCATCCCATTACTAGGTATATACCCAAAGGATTATAAATCATGCTACTATAAAGACACATGCACACGTATGTTTATTGTGGCACTATTCACAATAGCAAAGACTTGGAACCAACCCAAATGTCCATCAATGATGGACTGGATTAAGAAAATGTGGCACATATACACCATGGAATACTATGCAGCCATAAAAAAGGATGAGTTCATGTCCTTTGCAGGGACATGGATGAAGCTGGAAACCATCATTCTCAGCAAACTATCACAAGGACAGAAAACCAAATACCGCATGTTCTCACTCATAGGTGGGACCTGAATGAGATCACTTGGACATAGGGCGGGGAACATCACACACTGGGGCCTGTTAGGGCGTAGGGGGCTGGAGGAGGGATAGCATTAGGAGAAATACCTAATGTAAATGACGAGCTGATGGGTGCAGCAAACCAAAATGGCACATGTTTACCTATGTATCAAACCTGCACATTCTGCACATGTACCCTAGAACTTAAAGTATAATAATAATAAAAAAAAATTTCCTGGGTGGCGCACAACTGTAGTTCCAGCTACTACAGAGGCTGAGTTGGGAAGATCGCTTGAGCCCAGGAAGCAGAGGTTGCAGTGAGCCAAGATAGCGCCACTGCACTCCAATCTGGGCAACAAAGAAGACTTTTTTTTTTTAAACAAAGAATATAAAAGAGAGGATATGAACAGTATCCAAATAAATAATGGTTGAAATTTTTCCAGACTAATTGAAGTCACAGATGGAAGGTCTGAGATGCAAGAAAAAACTGAGAGTAAATATGCAGGTATATATGTGGGTAATTCCTTAACAGTTTAAAGGCTAAATCCACCAAAATTTCTAGAACACAATCCCTGACCAGACTAGCTTTTTCTTTTTTTCTAACTAAGAATAAGGGCTAGATGTACTATAAATAAACAAAATAAGGACAAGAGGACTTAGTAAAGAAAGTTATTGGAGACCAAATGTCAAGAGCTAAAGATTCCCTCTCCCAGTAGAAATATACTGTCCCTACTGCCAAAACTGTGTTTAGTTTATTAAATTAGGGTGAATTTTTAATGTGTAACTTTATGAAATAAAAAAATTACAGTCTTATATTAGCAGAGGCTGAATATATTTTCAATTATATTAAAACGAACAGGATTCCAATTTCCACTAACTGTCGTCTTCAATGTGAGGTGAGCTATATAATACTTTGGCATACTCTACCTGTCAAATCTTCCAAGCACAACAGATTCTTTTACTTTTAAATGCAGTTCATTTAAAAGACCCTGCTAAGAATTCCAGAAGAAATCAAATGTAAATTCAAACTTACTTAGTAAAACTATGAAATTATGGCATTACACCTCCTAAAACAGAATCATAACTAATAGTTATATAAATGGTTGTTTTTTCAAATATTTGACAGATATCTAATTGAAGCATCACAATAACCTCATGGAATCCTGGCTTTATAGAACAGATATAATAATGGGTAAAAGCTTAGAATGTAAAAGAACATAGTGAACGGCATTAAAAAATACACAGAAAAGGATACATAAATTGAATGTAACAATGTGAAGAGAAAAAGATGTCCAAAATCTAATCAACAGCTGCTTCTTAGCAGCATTCCCCATGAAATGAAATTGAAAGGACAATCATTAGGCATACATAGCAGATAAACTAAACGAAATGATGCATTAACTTATTTGATTGATTGTCATCAATATGAACAATTTAGCGAGATTACTTTTTAAATTTAATTGCTTATTGAGCCTTAATAAGACTCATGGTACTACCTCCAAGGGTAGAAAAAAAGCTGGCCTGAGTGATTAAAACTTCCATCAGGTATAAATAAGTAAAGGCTGAATGTGGCAAAAACTGTCATCCATACTTAATCATGAACAATTAAAAGTATAAGCCATTCTGAAAAGCTGAGGGGTAAGGTCTTTAAATAAGAAAACTTCTCCAAACTAGTCCATAGCTATATTGATTCAAAGTTAATGCCTCAGCAGATACAAAACACCAAACATCTTTACTGAGTGGTTTAGAAAAAAGTTGAATTTAAGCTGGAAATTTATGAAGTTAAAAAAAAGAAAATGCCTTATTTCAGCCAGACACAATGTTCAGGCTAGAAGAATATGTGGCCTTATAATTTCAAACTTTGGTTGCCACACCAAATTTAACTATCAAACCATTCTGATATAAAGAAAAAGAAAAATATTCCATAGTGCCTTCTGAGTTTTTACTCAATTATAATTACATTTGTACATATGTTTTTTAGCTGCTTCAAGTCTTTTCTGTGGAGGAAAAAAAAAGGTAGGCTTTAAAAAAAAATCCCTACATATATAGATACATCCATGCAAAGAAAATGTTCCCAAAACCATTTCACTTGTACTTCCTGATCCCTACTTGAAACATAAATAAGTAGGCAAATTTTTAAGATATATTAAACATTAATATACTTTATAAGTAGATTTTTAAGTAAAAGCAAACTGCAAATTTTTTTTCAATAAAATCAAGCCACAAAGCCAAAATTCTTTATCATAAGATGTGCAAATGGCTTAAAATTTTAGGGAGTGGGTGGGAAAGACTAGTAGTTGAACTCTAAATCTGTCAAAAGAGGATGCAAGCTTACTACAGGAAGATTCTAACAACTGAAATCCCTGAATGTTTTAAGATTAAGATCATAAAACAGGGGATCACAAGCTTTCCCACCTAAACATCCCTAAATAAATGCCACAACAGACAATGACCTCATACATATGAGAGTCTGGGAATAGAACCCAAAATTGCTATAGTGTCAATTTTCTGCCACATTAAGTATATGATCTTAAAATAATTGTGCTAATTCCTTTTTGACTCTACAATATCTCACTAAAAATCATACTTAAAAAGAATGTACCACATTGATATTTGTACTTCTTCACATACTCAGCTCTAAAAAGAGTTGAACTAGAGGGTCTCACCTTTTCTGTTCAAACCAGAACTGTATACCTTTGTGAAAGAGCACATATTTTATATTTGAAGGAAAGCTAATCTAATAAATTCCTAGGTTTAATCAGTGATTGTCTCCTAGAATCAACTTTACTTACACACACACACACGCGCCCACCCCACTAGTGAGATGTTTTACTTTTAAACATGTATTTCTTGAATGCTTGACCCTTACAATGTATCATGTACTGTATTATAGAAGTATAATCGATAACCATGTTATAGACAACTTTTTTCAACAATTAAGGATTAACTCTACTATTACATTGCAAATATTAGCAAGAAAATCAACCGGAGATAATGCATGCCTTGTTTTCACCTAATTATAAAAATTATCTTAAAAGGTTATATGACTTATATAGTTAGAAGTCATAATTATGCATAATTATATATATGAGTTTAAATTATATTAAATTAAATATTCTGAATTTAAATTACCTTTGTTTTATAATTAAGCCATTCTCATAATTTGTATAAAAATCCTTTAACAAAAAAATTAGATCTAATCTAAAATTTTAAGAAAGACCTTTTTTTTAAAAAAAAGTCATTAATTTTCAGTCATCTTTTGGACTGACATTTACATGTAAAGAGATATGGGTTATTATTTTTGCATTTAAATTCTCTACAAGGGTAAATAAAAATCATTAACAAAAGATTGTTTTGAATTTTCAAATTTAAATTAGTGGACTTCCTAAACTTTGGGATAATTTCGGTAAATGCTTTTTGCTTCAAAATTATAAACTTCTATATAATTATAAATGTAATTTTCACCTAACTTATTTAATTTGAGATAATTTAAATTCAAAGATATCATGAATAGTTATTATAACTTTTAACTACACTATATTTGAGATACTTATTTCTATAACACTTTAAGAAAAAAATTACAGGTCATGCATTATTCCCACTTCTTTTTATTGTTAATTTATCTCATTTATAAAAAGTGATCTCTGTGTTCTGGGGGAAAAAAAGCTTTCACTATGACATTATATCCATTTTCTCTCTTCAATAACATTTATAAAATTTTCACAGTTAAGTGTAACTTATTCAAAAAATGTTAGTTAACAAGATTTTTAAGTACATTTTATTAGCAAAGTTCCTAGAATCACTTAGATCCCTAAATTTAATTTCCTAGTTAGTTACTGAAAGGATTACTTAACTACTATAATCAGATACCTTTACAACATCAACAAAATCAATGCAACAAAATGTCAAAATAGAAGAAATCTGTCATGTTTCTGCTGGAAGCCACTTATTCCTATATATTCTAATACAAAAAGATGATGTAAAACAAAATAAACAGTTACTGGATTTATCATGGTTTTCTCCTTTGTGAATTAAGCACAAACTTAATGGTTAATGCCAGTCAAAACAGCTTCTTCACAGTTATACACATAAACTAAACAATGAATATATAAAAATATATCCTTTTCTCCAGAGGAAGCCCAGTTAACTTCCTGAACAGGAAGAATTAAAAACAACCAAAGAAACAAACAAAAAAAATGCAACATGCTGTACCAAGTACCACAAAAAATTCATCAATGAGTGTATTTTTGTTGTTGAGAAATTTTCAACTATAAAAAAGGTAATATTACAAACATCTGTGTTCCCACCAACTAGAATTTATAAGAAATGACATTCACATTATGCAATCAAATTCACATAAATATGAAACCATATTTGGTTCACTTTACGTACACATAAAGGAATAACTAGAGATAAAGTTGACGCCCACTGTTCACCACCCCCAGTGGCATTCCCCTTCTTTACCTCCTTACTAGCAACCACTATCATGAAATTGGTATGTGGCCTCCTAATTCATTTTCCACATTGTCAGTTACATATTTAAATAACAGAATGTGTTTCATATATTTTTTCAGTTTTCATAAATGATACCATACTGAAAGTACTTGCTTCTTTTAATTCCACATTTTTGAGATCTACTATTGTATCTATCAATCTACTTTGTTCCTTTTAACTATGCTTTTATCAAGTAGCGAATCACATATGCATAGCACATTTTATTTATCCATTCCCCTGCTGACGGACATTTAGGTTATTTCTAATTTTTCACAATGTCAATGCTTTAACACATATCCTTTCTGTACAAGTTTCTTTGTTCACTTGTGTTTCTCTAAAAGACAGTTTCTCAACCTCAGAATTCTTGATATGTTGGGCCAGATAATTCTTTATTATGGGGGGTCTGTCCTATAAATTGCAGAATGTTCAACAGCACCCCTGGCTTCTACCCACTAGAAGCCAACATTACTCCTGAGGTGTGACAACAAAAAGTATCTCCAAGCATTGCCAAATGTCCCTTGAGGGGTAAAACTGCCCCTATTCAGAACCACTGTTCTAAAGTCTATACAAAAGTAAAATTGATGGGTTATATGTATTGATATATTTTCCATTCTACCGGATACTGTCCAACTGTTCTCCAATCACTCTATCAACTTAAACTCCCACCAGCATATAATACCTCTGGGTTCCAAACATCCTTGTCAAAATTTGATAATGTATGATGATTTCAGTTTTTCCAATAAAATAAATCATTCATTTTCCAAAGGGAGACCGTCACTGGAACCATTCAAGAATAACAGGTACACATGCACCACTTCTAAGCAATTATAAGATAAAAACTCTAAGCTTAAATGAGGTAAATTACCTACATTATATTTCCTTCTTCTTTGCCTTTGTTCTGTTAGGCCCTTTTTTCTTGGCATACATGCATATTAGTATTAATATAATGAATTAATTCTAACTTTATAAAATTTATTTTACCTGTAAGCTTCAAAATTATGATACTTGGTCCACATTTCTTAATAAAACTTTCAAGAGAATACAAAGAGTTTTAAATAACTCACTTCAAATCTTTCGATTGAGATCATGACTTATCAAAGATTCATCACTCTTACACTTTTAATTGCTGGCCTGTACATGTAAATGCAGACTGGATATTCACAATGGAAATAACTATTTCTAAATTCTCTATCTATAAAACAATTTAAAGAGCAAACTGACTCTAAAAATGGAGTCAGATTGAACCAAGATGATAGACTAAACATACATTCTGCCTTCCCCTCCCACCCTAAATCCACAGAAATTAGATACACAATTTCTAGTTCCTGATTTTCAGTTCCCTATAAAAATTAACTGCAATTCCTGCTTATCAGTTCTATGAGATAACTTTGTAGCTTTTTAATATAAACTCTCACTTGGATAAGCAATCTTATATGGGTTTCTGTTACTGGCATTCAAAGAACCTTGTCTAACGGCACATTGAAATAATAATGATTCCACTGATAATGATTCTAACATAACCAGACTAGAAAGCCAAGGCAGGCCAGAAACTAAGAGGAATACCAGAAAGACAGAAAAGACCTTATTGTAGCTTAAAAAAATTTTTTTTAAATTAAAAAGAATCCTGTACAAATTGCTGCAAAATATAGGAGTTGCTGTTGCTCTGAGGGTGACCCAAGTACAAAAAAGTCATGTACTTGAAGCTAAAGGAATTCTTAGAGCTATCAACAACATGCATAGTAAGAATACCCAGGCAGGCTACTCCTTCCCCACCTCTCACCTGCGGCACTACACCCCACAGCCAAGCAACTAGTAGGAAAAGTATCTGTCCTCTCGGGAAGGAGCAATGAGCATGGGCCCTTGATTAAAACCAAATTATTTAGAAGCCTTGTGCTCAATCTAAAGAATACACACCTCAACATTTTGTAATAAGTAATCATTAAAGATTTCTGGACAACTATATAGAATGATCAAAGCAGTGTTTTAGGAAGATTAATCCAGTATCAGTAAAAATGAACTAAGGAGAGAAAAAAAATACAGATAGCAAAGTCAGTCGAGAAACATTACAGATATATGGGGCCTGAAATCCAGATAGAGACCTTATGGAACAGAAAGAAAGACACAGATTAATCTAAATATATTGATAAAAATAGGTCGGGCGTGGTGGCTCACACCTGTAATCCCATCATTTTGGTTGGCGGAGGTGGGTGGTTCACTTGAGGTCAGGAGTTCAAGACCAGCCTGACCAACATGGTGAAACCCCATGTCTACTAAAAATACAAAATAAGCAGGGTATGGTGCCGCATGATTGTAATCCCAGCTACTTGGGAGGCTGAAGCAGAAGAATCACTTGAACCCGGGAGGCGGAGGTTGCAGTGAGCTGAGATCGTGCCACTTGGCTCCAGCCTGGGCAACAAGAGCAAAACTCCATCTCAATAAATAAATAAATAAAAATATATTGATAAAAATAGAATGAACTTGTTGAATGACTTGATACGATAAGAGGAAACGACAGGGTGAAGATTGTTTTCATTTATTTTATTTATTTATTTACTTATTTATTTATTTATTTTGAGACAGAGCCTCGCTCTGTTGCCCAGGCTGGAGTGCAGTGGCGCAATCTCGGCTCACTGCAACTGTCATCTCCATCTCCCAGGTTCAAGCAATTCTCCTGCCTTGGCCTCCTGAGTAGCTAGGATTACAGGCATGCGTCACCACGCCCAGCAAAATTTTGTATTTTTAGTAGAGACGGAGTTTCACCATGTTGAGTTAGGCTGGTCTCAAACTCCTGACCTTGTGATCTGCCCACCTCGGCCTCCCAAAGTGCTAGAATTACAGGCATGAGCCACCATACACGGTCTGTTTTCATTTATTTAATCCTTAAGAAAACAGTTATTAAAATCTTTATTATAATATCCCTAGCACTTAGCATTCATTATTAAATTAATCTTAGGATTATAAGGTCTAAAATGATACTAGAGTTTGGGGCCTGAGATGGTCGTATGAGGCAATAAAGACAGAAGTCTTGAGAGAACACTAGATTAAAAATACTAACGGTTATTTCCATTTTAGAAATGCTGAGTTTTTTCCTGTGAATTTCATTTTTGTTTTAAAAAGGTATTTTTATACTAAATTTATGTATAAAAGTTTTTAACTTTGCATTATGAAGTACTTGATACATGCAAAAGAATACATGTATTAGTTACAGATATGTTACAAAGCATAAAAATAATATGAACATGATAAACTTACCTATAAACCTAAGAAGTAGAACACTACCAATATCTTCAAGCTCCTGGTATATTCCTCCATAATTCTAATCTTCTGCCCCCCTCATACATAGATAATCATTATCCCAAATTTTATCTTAATCATACCCTTTTCCTTAATGTTTTACTCTATATTTATGAACAATTAAGCAATATGTTGCTTAGTTTTTAACTTGTTTTGAAGTTTCTCATTGAAAATAGTCTCATACGTATTTTTCAGTGAAGAAACACTACATATTTTTTCATTAAATATTATGTTTCTAAGATAATCAATGTGTACACATGTGGCTTTAGGTCATTCATTTGTACTGCTATATAACACTGCAATGTATAAATATGCCATAACTTTTTCATCCTATCTCCTACTGATGTATTTACAGGTTTTCAGTGTTACAAGCAGTGCTTTTATGAAGCATTCTTGAACGTATCTCCCAGTGCACACCTCCAAGAGTTTCTCTCACACAACCACAAGTGGAATTGTGTTGAAGGTAATGTGCATGTTCCATTTTACAAGATAATGCCAAACTGTCTTTACTTTATTACAAAGACAAGTTATTAAAATTTGAAAGCCAGTACCAAAGAACAACAATGTAAAACACATGCTTAATTAAATGTATGTCACAGACAAGCAAACAAATTCACAATAAAAATAATCATCACCATTCTGAATGTCACTGCCCAGCATCACAGGTTAAAATTATATAAGCACCTCATAGGAAACTGTCTCCTTACTCCCTTCTCTGCTCTCGGTGAAATCATTACCATTTCTATGTGTTACTCTCTTGGACAAGGTTTTCTGGGTACCAGTAACAGAAACCCACACAAAGTTGCTTAGCCCAAAGTGACAACTTTTATTAAAAAGAAGTAATGGTCTCCCACAGAACTGATGAACAAGAATTTTACAATAGATCTTTACAAGAGTCTGGAAATCAGTACCGCAAAGCTGCCAGGAATTAAGGCTATTGTATCTCTCAGGGACTTCAGACCTCCCTGGCAGTGGGCATCATTTTGTTTCCCACATGCCAGTCCCCTCTGTTTTTATAATGACCACAGGCTAGCTATGGCTGTCTCAGCCTCAGTTTTACATGTATTTCTAGAAGAAAAGCCTTACAGAATCAAACTTGCATCTTTGCCATCCAACATTTTTAAATTGTTGAAAACTACTTAGCCCAGTTTAACATACAGTCCTACTCATGGTCCTAACAGCTTTGTATCGGGAATACGAGAGTCCCACTTACATAGCTACAAAGGCCCACCATTGGAGCAGAAGTATCACTTCTCAGACAAGAAGGGCTCAAGCTGAGCAGGCAACCAAGAAAGCATCTAGAACAATAACCAGTGAAAAACAGTATAAAGCATAAAGGAGAGCCACTCTGAGACGCCTAACTGTAATTCCACACAACTCAGAGCCCTGGAATCAGCATTTTAAGGTGAACTAAGTAAATTAAATAGTAATTCTGATAGCAGATACCAGCTTATCACTGGCTATACATACCACTCTCCATCCCAGTGTCAAAAGCCATTTATGACCCTTTCTGACATCCTACTTTTTATGTTTCTCCTATCACTCCCATTCTTCATCAAACTCCCTGCAGCATATGATGCAATTAACTACCCCTGACTTAAACCTCTCTCTTTACTTGATTTATCTGACGAAGTCGTCTCCTGGTTCTTTTCTGACCTGTCAGTTTTCTTTACTCGCGTATTTTTCTCTGTTTAAGTTTTAAATATAGGTACTTCTTAGATATGACACCAAAAGTATAAGTAACAACAGAAAAAATAAACTGGGTATCATCAAAATTTTAAATTATTGTGTTTTTCTTTTCTTTTTTTTTTTTTTTGAGATGGAGTCTCGCTCTGTCATCCAGGCTGGAGTGCAGTGGCGCGATCTCGGCTCACTGCAAGCTCCGCCTCCAGGGTTCACGCCATTCTCCTGCCTCAGCCTCCCAAGTAGCTGGGACTACAGGTGCCCGTCACCACGCCCGGCTAATTTTTTTGTATTTTTAGTACAGACGGGGTTTCACCATGTTAACCAGGATGGTCTCAAAGTCCTGACCTCATGATCCGCCCGCCTTGGCCTCCCAAAGTGCTGAGATTACAGGTATGAGCCACTGCGCCCAGCCAAATTATTGTGTTTTTCAAATGACAACTCAACAATTCACTTTAGTCATGTGAAAAGACAAGCCACAGAATGGGGGAAAAAATGTTTCGAAATCATATATGAGACTTGTATCTAGAATATATAAAGAACTCTTAAAATTCAATGATAGAAGGACAATCGACCCAATTAAAAAATAGGAAAAGAATCTGAATACACAAATCTCCAAAGAAGATATTCAAATGGCCAGAAAGCACATGAAAACATGCTCAACATCATTAGTCATCAGGGAAATACAAATCAAAACCACAATGGGAAAGTAGGGAGCAAAATGGCAAAGTAGGGAGCTCCAAGTTCTCTCTACCCATTGAAACATCAAAAAATAAGCAGTAACTATAAGAACCAGTTTTGTCAAAATCATGGAACAGTCGAAGTTTTACAACAGCCAAATAAATGTTGAATCAAGAGAAAGGCAACTTCAAAAGCTTTATAATATTTTTTCATGCCCTAGCCCCATCTCTTCCCTGGTACAAATGGCAGCCTTAGGCTGTCTTCCCTGTGTGTCTTCCCTCTCTGGTTCCAGAGAGAGCAGAATAGACTGTATTTGGAAATTACTGTGTATATCTGTTCTAACCTGTCTGGGAGCTACCTTAATGACTGATGCAAGATGCTCCACTCTATTTTACCTAAGAACTCAGGCTACAAAAGCAGCAATCATCTTGAAAACATGCCAAGTAGAACTAATAACCCATAGATGCCTGAGACAAAAGATTTCTGTCTAAACATACAATAGTCACCTAATGCCCAGAAGCTGGAGATAATTTATTTGATAAATTAGGAGCATAGAGGGGAATTTGGAAGACAGCACTATAACATGCATCATCAGAAAAAACTTGTGAGAACTCTAAGCTTCCACCTTGGACTGCTTCCTAGGCTCAGTGCAAGCCTGGCTAACTATTGAAGGAGTACTCCCAAAGAGAGCCAATCCACAAAGACTGGGAGAGATATTCTTCTTCTGTTTGCTGGGTTTGTTTTTTGTTTTATCTCTTGACATTCAAGGCAGTTTTGTCACAACTCTAGCTAAACACAAGGTAAAGAACAGAGAATTTACTGACCACACATAACAAGGAATAAAGTCTTTGCAAAAACACTTTGGGAAAACAACTAAACAAGTCAGGCATGGTGGCATGTGCCTGTAGTCCCAGCTACTCGTGAGGCTGAGGCAGGAGGATCCCATGAGCCCAGGAATTCCAGCCTGGGCAACATAGTGAGACCCCATCTCTTAAAAAGTAAAAACAGAATGTACTGTTACAACCTGACTCAAGAAGAAACAGAACCTAACCTGACTCAAGACTTAATAGTGTTGATCCCCATTACATTACAGGATCCTTCAGGACAAAAATTCTGTCTTGACCAATCTATGCAAGACACAGTAGAAATCCCACTAGAGTTTAAGACAAACTAGACTTAAATGTGCAAAGGAAGGAAGGAAGATAGCAGTAACAATAACACTTACCTCATATGTATTATCAGAATTATCAGAGAATATACATTAAAATGAATTTGTAAAGTAGAGCTTATTCAGATGCAGGATGAGTATTTTAAAAGATATATTTACTAAATGTAAATGTCTTACTGCAAATCTGTCACTCTTCAATATCAAAAGTTACACTAGGGAATACTGGGCATTGATCTCAAGTTCCTGTGAAATTACTTCCATAACACAGAACTTACCTGGGTCCAGGAGAGCAAAGCACTCTTCCAGTACTCTAGAGAATACTCGATCATGATTAGTGGTTCCCATTTCTATTTTTAGAGAGCAAGGTCTGTGACTTACTCTCATTTCTAGCCCTATGACAATGATTTTTTCAAGGAGACCAAGTATCAGTTTATACAGGGGGGCATATGCAATTTGGGAACAAAAAATCATTTTATCCATTTTTGTCTTAGAGTTACTCTGAATTTTCAAATAACGTAAAAGAAGGATCTACCAAAGTGGGACATGGAGGCCAGGTATGGTGGCTCACACCTGTCAAATGCCAGCACTTTGAGGGACTAAGGCAGGAAGATCACTTCAGGCCAGGAGTTCACAATGAGCCTGGGCAACAGAGC
This sequence comes from Pan paniscus, assembly GCF_029289425.2. Lineage (NCBI taxonomy): Eukaryota > Metazoa > Chordata > Mammalia > Primates > Hominidae > Pan > Pan paniscus. The sequence goes on from NC_085926.1 coordinate 17,697,049, forward strand.
AACACTCCATCTACAAAAACAAAAAAATTAGCCAGGCCTGGTAGCACACCTGTAGTCCCAGCTACTCAGGAGGCTGAGGTGGAAAGATCGCTTGAGCCCACAAGTTTGAAATTACAGTGAGCTATGATGGTACCACTGCACTCTAGCCTGGAAGAGAGAGCAAGACTATGTCTCTTAAAAAAAAGGGGGGGGGAGACCGAGGTGGGAGGATCACGAGGTCAAGAGTTTGAGACCAGCCTGGCCAACACAGTGAAACCCCATCTCTACTAAAAATATTTAGCCAGATGTGGTGGCACATGCCTGTAGTCCCAGTTACTCAAGAGGCTGAGGCTGAACGATCACTTGAACCCGGGAGGCGGAGGCTGCAGTGAGCTGAGACCGTGCCATTGGACTCCAGCCTGGGCAAAAAGAGTGAAATTCCGTCTCAAAAAAAAGAAAAAAGAAAAATGAAAAAAGTTGGGCATGGGCTGAGACGCTTGGCACCATGAGGTCCTTAGATGAAATGAACAACTTAAGACATAAAAAGATGACACCATTGAGAGTTTATGTCCACCACTCCTCTATTGCTGGGACTATCATAATGTAATAACCTCTTAAGAGGTCTACTACCTCCACTACAGCAACCACCAGAACTCATCTTAGTCAGACCAAAGTGTTCCTTACTGAGATGAAGTCTTTACTCAGCTGCAATATTTGTCTGAATTCAGTCAATCACTTATAATAAAACTGTCATTTTTTTTTTGAAATTTACTTAGTGGAGGGGACAACTGGAAGGATTATGGGATTTGGAGTCACTGCAGGCCAAGACACCTGTTCAGAGGGAAAAAAAAATTAAAGACCTCCTGTCAGCGACTTATCATTCAAATCTACAAAATTCAGTCCTTTTTCAATACAAATGCAACTAATCAGCTGAAAGATACACCTTTATCCATTAAACATATTTCATATAGTTTTTTTAACAATGTAAAATATCAAAGTTGAAAAGAACCACCTTAAACATAAGGAATAATGGCACAATTTTTTAACTAGCTCAGTGTTAACAACTATTATAGTACTTCTCAACTCCTTTTTCATGTAATCATTATATGAAATTTCTTTAACAGAGTTAGTCTGATAAAATAATAATTCACTCACTGCCATAGAATATTTCAGGAAATATTTGTAGAGCAGAGAGAATATCTACCATTTGTTTTTATTTTATACATAAACAAGGTTTATTAATCTGAGTGTTTGTTCTTGATCAAAGAAAAATATTCCCAGCAATCCCCAAACTAAAGCAAAAAACTGACTTAAGATTACAGACTTTGGAAGAATTAGATTTGAGGAAAGAGGGACCTGACTTCAATAACATGGACTTGCTGAGCATAAAATTCTAGGCATTTTATGTAAATCACTTCATTTTATGTAAAACTCTCAGAGGAAATTTCACAGTGAGGAAATAAAAATCAAAAAAGGTTACAAAATTTTTCCAAGCCACCTAGCCAGTAAACAGTACAAGTAAAATTTCAGATCAGTCTTCTCTGACTCTAGGGTGTAATTCTATTATTCTCCCTTGCTTTCTCTGGAAAAATATGCCATGAGGGTGATTTCAAGCTAAAAATAAAGCAGTAAAGGATTTTTCAAAAAAAAAAAAGGGGGGGGGGGCTAAAGCAACATGATAGTCTGTAGCTAATACTTTAAATAATCTTTATTTAATACTATCAAACTTTCACACATTAACATAAATATTTGTGTAAATATAATGAGAGCTTTACTCAGCATCTACTGTGTCATGTTCTGCAAATACACAGATCACAAGGACCTACCTCAAAAAGTTCATTAGTAATTACCAATTAATACACATTTCTTACCAAAACAAAGGCCCTAAATGAGATGAGCATCTTCAAGCCACCATCCCATGTACTCCTCTAACTTTGTACACGGCTTGCTCATCATATACTGATAGAATAGTCTTGTTACACATGTTCCTGGCCTGTTGCTCCTCCTGGTTGTCCGATTAGTGTCTAAAAATAGGGTGAAATGCTGAGTTATTTATAATCTAAGCCTCTTTGTACAAATTTTGATATATGCTTTCTAGTGACTAGGTGGCCACCAATATCCTCCATACTACTCCTTTACTCCTTTTCAAAACATGTACCACTCTAAGGAATATATTTTATATCACAAACCCATACACATACACATTTAACTGAAACAAAATTTTTATAATAACCACCTTTACACTTACTATGCACAGTGCACTTGATATTTTTAATTTTTTTTTTTTATGCTGACAGCAGCCCATGAAGTATGTCACAAACCACTAACCTACACTAGAATACTGCTCTAGAATTCAACCCTACTAAGAGAGTGCTGAAATGACAAGAGTGTTTTTCCTTCCTCTTCTCCGTACTGAAGTAGGAAGTTAATAAGACAAGATAGGAAGGGGAAAAGCGAAGGTGCCCTCCAACACATTTGGAGAGCTAGCCCCAAAGGTCTGACTACTCCCCTGGCCACTAGCTTAGCAACAGCCAGCACCCTATTTATCCTAATCTCTCCTTTTCTTTCTCTTCCCACCCACTGGCATATTCCCAAAGGTTTTTCCTAAAAGAAGATGGTTCTTGGGGATTATTGTTATGAATGGACCTGTTTTTATTGGTTTGTTATTACTGTGAAATACATAACATAAAATTTACCATGTGGCTGGCACGGTGGCTCACGCCTGTAATCCCAGCACTTTGGGAGTCCAAGGGGGGCAGATCATGAGGTCAGGAGATCGAGACCATCCTAGCTAACATGGTGAAACCCCGTCTCTACCAAAAATACAAAAAAATTAGCAGGCATGGTGGCGGGCACCTGTAGTCCCAGCTACTCGGGAGGCTGAGGCAGGAAAATGGCGTGAACCCTGGAGGCAGAGCTTGCAGTAAGCCGAGATCGCGCCACTGCACTCCAGCCTGGGTGACAGAGCGAGACTCCAACTCAAAAAAATAAAATAAAATAATTTACCATTGTAACCATTTTTAACTGTACAAATCAATGTTAAGTATATTCACAATGCTGTACCATCATTACCACTGTTTATTTTCAGAACTTTCATCATTCCAAACAGAAACTCTGCACCAATTAAACAATCATTCCCCAGTGCTCCTCCTCCAGCCCATGGTAATCTCTAATTGATTTTTATAATACCATTTAATAAATATATACAAAATAAGTAAAAATAGAATTAAAAAACCCTATAGACAGATGACCCAGACTCAAAAATAATCAAATTTTGCTATAGTTATTCAACTGTCCCAGACCTATTTCACCACTACATACTGAAAACATACAAAAAGTACAAATTCTTCTTGCATAATCCCAATGTCATTATCTCAACAATATCAATAATTCCTTGGTATCATCAAGTATTGAAATTTTAAAAATAAAATCAACTAAATTACAAAAAAGATTTGCTTCCACCAAAGTTTTCATTGATCCTCTCAATACTGCAATAATTTATAGTTTCTTAAATAAACTTTTTTATATAGGACAATGGCTATTTAAGACAAAAAAAACTACAATGTTTCAAATGAAAGCTTACCATCAACTAATAACACTGGTCACCATACACACTGACAAACCACTAAGGAGAAACTGCAGTGTTATGTATTTTTCCACTACAAATCTAGAACGTTATTTAGTATCTGAAAAATGAAAGGTTTCTCAGCAGAGCACCACAAAAGTCACCCAGTAAAACCTGTTAGCATATTATTTATTTCCCATAAGCAATCATGACTAGAAAAGCCCATTTTGTCCAGTATTATTTTTTTAAATGGACTATTAGATAAACTTAAAAATCTAGATTTCTTTTGTTTAACCTCAGTTTTCTTAAAAGTATTATAGAATGTGAAGACATGATTATCCACAAAAATCCCTTTGGTTTTGCAGAAAGGTCAAACTACAGCACTGAAGAGATACATGAATAAACTCTACTTAACAAACAATAGTAGTAACTGCTATTCCTATGAGGACTGACTTTGATGCACAAAAGTTTAAGTTTGACATAATAAAATCAAAAAATATCATTTTCAAAATATAAAATTAGAGGACATAAAACAGAGGCTCACTCAAACTTAACCTATAATTTTTCACATAGTACATTCACTAGTTAATAAGAAATTACCAGTCTGTGTTATATAAACAACCAAAGCTCAAAATAGGAAATACAAAGCCAAATGTAAACAAGAAAATAATCTACGTGTTTTATACAGTGTCTTTTCTAATCCTATGTATTTTTACTAATGCAAAATATATCAACTTAGTATAATCCTAACACTCTTTAAAGTTTGTGATTATAAGGGATTACCTCCAAGATCAAAACCAGCACTGCATGAATACTAATATCACATGATCTAACTACACAAAAATTTGCTCTGCTCAAGTTTTGCATCACATGAGTGTCTAAAGTAAATCAAGAAAATTAAAACACTTAACATGTTTAATAGGAAGTATTTGTGTATGTGTGTATTTAGATAAAGCCGTGTCGCTCTTTTTACCCAAATCACTTTCAAGTATCTGATTGAAGATCCTGCAACTTTTTAAAAGATAAATCAAGAAATGGCTGCTTTGTTTTCAATGTCTCTGTAACCTGAAAAAAACTGAAAAGCTACAAATGTAACACATTTGTGTAGCCAACATTTTTAAAATGATATCAAGTTTCAAAGATAAAAACCTTTGCATTGTCTTTATAATATTCTTAAATTTCATTATAATAAAAAATATGGTTTAAAAATGCAATCAGCTAATACATTCTACTTAGTCATCACTACTCAATGAGAGAAAATAATGGCTAAATGTTGAGTAAAAATAAAAGAACTAGAAAATAATTTGCAAGGTGTACAAGTAATTCTGCATCATAAAACACTGTAGGTTGGGCATGGTGGCTCACAGCTATAATCCCAGTACTTTGGGAAGGCAAGGTAGGAGGATTGCTTGAGCCCAGGAGTTTGAGACCAGCTTGGGCAACATAGGGAGACCCTGTCTCTAAAAAAAATTTTTTTTAGGTAGCTGGGCATGGTAGCACATACCTGTGGTCCCAGCTATTTCAGAGGATCACTTGAGTGGGGAGGATCTCCTGAGCCTGGGAAATCAAGGCTGTATTTAGCAGTGATAGCGCCACTAACCTGTAGCCTGAGCAACAGAGTGAGATTTTCTTTTTTTTTTTTGACTTTACTTTTTTTCTTTTTGTTTGTTTGTTTTTTGAGATGGAGTCTCGCTCTGTCATCCAGGCTAGAGTGCAGTGGCACAATCTTGGTTCATTGTAACCTCTGCCTCTTGGGTTCAAGCGATTCTCCTGCCTCAGCCTCCCAAGTAGCTGGGATCACAGGTGTGCACTACAACGCCTGAGTAATTTTTGTGTTTGTTAGTAGAGACAGGGTTTTGCTATGTTGGCCAGGCTGGTCTTGAATTCCTGACCTCAACTGATTCGGCTGCCTCAGCCTCCCAAAGTGCTGGGATTACAGGGATGAGAAACCACACCCGGCCAAGACTGTTTCAAAAACAACAACAACAAAAAATTATATTTGTGTCTCAACTGTAAACTATAAAAAGAAAAATCTAGGTCTATCAAATATTTTATAGAAATAAGTATTCTTAATTTAAACAGTAATTAGAGTTCTCTGATGGCTGTTATCCTAAATTATTGCAGGTCAATAAATTTACCTTTGGAAAACAAAAGTGTAATGTCAAGTACATAGTTTATAACCATTTTTTTAACTGAATTAATTTTTAAAAATTCAGGTTTACCGTAAGTTAACTGTCAACATGTACTTCAACATCAAGAGACAGAAAAGTAAGTGTGTGAGAGCATGTGTGTGTGTGTGTGTGTGTGTGTGTGTTTGGCTGGCAATCTTTTTAACTTTTTAAATAAAGTCACTAATTTCATCTTGCCTTCATGCCACTGCCTCTTTCATAAGTGTCATGAAAAATGTGAAGCTGTGAGCCTGGCTGGTGGAAGTTGCAGTGAACCGAGATTGTGCCACTACACTCTAGGCTGGGCGACAGAGTGAGACCCTGTCTCAAAAAATAGTAATAATAATAATAATGTGGCTGGGCATGGTGGCTCACGCCTGTAATCCTAGCACTTTGGGAAGCCGAGGCGGGCAGATTCCCTGAGCTCGGGAGTTCAAGACCAGCCTGGGCAACATGGCAAGACCCCATCTCTACTAAAAACACAAAAATTAGCCAGGTGGTAGTGGCACACGCCTGTAATCCCAGCTACTGGGGAGGCTGAGGTAAAAGAATCGTTTGAACCCAGGAGGCAGAGATTGCAGTGAGCCGAGATCACGCCATTGCACTCCAGCCTGGGTGACAGAGCAAGACACTGTCTCAAAAAATTAATTAATTAAGTACTACTAATAATAATAATAATAATGTGAAGTTGCCTGACCTGTGAGCAACATACACAACCAACGTTATGGAAAACTAACCATCAAATCAACAGGTAAAGCCTTATTCTGATATTTTCTTGCCTTCAAAAAAAAGTATCATTACTATCAACGTCCTTAAATCTTCTATATTAAAAGTATCATCAATTCTTTTATATTATTTGTACAATTTCAACCTCCTTGCCAGATTTAATTAACGCTTCTATTTTACTCAGCACAAGTATCCCTTATACAAAATACTTGGGACCAGAAGTGTTTCAGATTTTTTTTCAAATTTTTGAATATATGCATATATATAATGAGATACCCTGGAGATGGGACCCTAGTATAAACATAAAATTCATTTATCTTTCATTTATACCTTACGTACACAGCCTTAAGGTAATTTTACACAATATTTTGTGCATAAAACAAAGTTCTCACTGTGATTCATCACAGGTCAGGTTTGATATTTTCCACCTCTGGTGTCACACCTGCACTCAAAAAGTTTTGGATTTTGGATCATTTCAGATTTCAATTTTTCAAAAGCTCAACCTGTAGTAACAATTTTTAAGTTGCAATATCTTGGGAACCCACTCAGAGTCATACACTGTCCTCAGTGCCTTTTACAAACATAACTGCAATACACCCACAATACACCTGCAAGGTAGTCGTTATCCCTAGTTTACAAATGAGAAAACTAAGTCTCAGAACAGTTGTCACTTGAGCATGATTGCATTACTAAGTGGTGGAGCCAGATTCTAATCCAGATCCATTTAACTTTAAGGTCTGTTTGCTCTTCCCACTATCCTAGGATCTCCCTTACACAAACCTTGTTCATGGATGAAAAACACATCTCCCACTATTTTTCCCCCAGAAATGTATTTGGGACTGGGGCAGTGAGAGTAAAGTAATTTCCAGGACTAATTTTTGCAAATAGCAGGACACGGTTTTCCCCAAATGTGGTTTGCATTTTACCATTTCAAATATGAATATTAAGAATTACATTATTGGGGTGAAATTGGTCATTGAGTACAAAAAATAGTTCTAAAGAATGAATAAAACCTACTATTATATAGTGCAACTATTATTAACTATATTATTGTCTAGGGTGACTAGACAATAATAATAATGGTACATTCTAAAGTAACTAAAAGTGTAATTTGATTGTTTGTAATACAAAGAATAAATGTTTCAGGGGATGGATATCCATTCTCTATGTGTGATTATTTCACACTGCATGCTTGAACCAAAACATCTCATGTACTCCATAAATATATACACCTACTACATACCCACAAAAATTAAAAAATTTAAAAAACCAAAAAAGTAAAAATAAAAAAAACATTATTAATATAGCAAGACTTAAAAACATCCATTAATCACACCACAAAAGATTTCCTACAAAAATACTGATGATTCTGAACAGAGCAAAGATCCAAAAGTTGGAGTAATGTATTGGTAAAAGTACTGCCAAACAGTATCTGTGTTTACTAAGTATAAACAATAATTTTCTAAGAATAAAATAATTATGTGAAGCTCAGAATTGTTTATACAGTTTGCCCTTGAACAACATGGGTTTGAACTGTGCCAGTACACTCGTGGATTTTTTCAAAACATATATTTAAAAAATTTTTTGGAGATTCACAACAATTTGAAAAAATTCAGATGAACCACACAGCCTACAAATATCAAAATTAACGCATAAAATACATGTAGATACCAGTCTATTTATGTGTTAACCAACTGTTTATATTGTCGGTGGGGCTTGCAGTAAACAGTAAGCTATTAGTAGTTAAGTTTGAGGGAGTCAAAAGTTATCAATGGATTTTCAACTGCACAGGGAGTGGGCACCCTTAACTCCTACACTGTTCAAGGGTCAACTACATTAGAATACTTCATTATAATACTAGAACCAATCAGAAAATATATCTATCTACACATGTTCTCTTTAAAATCAGAGAATATTTTCCAATTCTATCTGAAAATGTCTATTTCACTATTTTACCCTTACTCCTGAAATATATTTTCATCAGGTATAGAAATCCAGATTGGCAACTTTTTTTTTTTTTTTTTTTGAGAAAAACTCTCACTCTGTGTTATCCAGGCTGGACCGCAGTAGCACAATCACAACTCACTGCAGCCTCACTGGGCTCAAGCAATCCTCTAGCCTCAGTCTCCCAAATGGCTGTGCCTATGGTCTCAGCAGGGACCACCAGCACATGCCACCATGCTCGTCTAATTTTTTAAAAGTATTTGTAGAGATGGGGTCTTACTATGCTGTCCAGGTTGGTCTCAAACTATTGGGCCCAAGCAATCCTCCCACCTCAGCCTCCCAAAGTGCTGGGGTTACAGGCATGAGCCACCGCACCCAGCCTAGATTGGCAAATTTTTTTCCAGCACATTGAGATATCACTCCACTGTTTGCTGGCTTCCATTTTTGCCCCTGTATAGTCAGCTATCATTGTAACTGCCTCAGCTCCTTTGAAGGTAATCTTTTATTCTCTGGCAACTTTTAAGAGATTTTCTTTGTTGTTGATGTTCTTCATTTTACTATGATGTCTCTAGAAGCATATTTTCTTTACGTTATTCTGCTTGCAGTTCTCTCAGCTTCTCAAATTTGTCATGGTGCTTTTTATCAGCTCTGAAACATTCTCAACTATTATCTCATCAAATATTGTCTATTCCTTTCCCATTATTTTTCCCTTCTGCTCTTGGAAAACTAATGAAAGACATGTCACTTTCTCATTTTATGTAATTTGTGTATGTGTGTGTTTATAAATATATATCTTACCCTCTTTCTTTTTGCCCATTTCCTTCTCTGCGATACATTCTGGATAATTTCTTCACTCATATATCCAGGTCATTGTGTATCTCTTTCTTTAGTTGTATCCAATCTGCTGTTAACTACACCCAACTTTTTCATTATAATTATTACTGCATTTTTCACTTGTAGAGGCTTCATTGCTTAGGTCTTTTTCAAATGTGTTAAGTTTCTTGTTCCCAGCAGATATTTTTCCATCAATAAATACAGTTGTTTTATAATCTCTGTCTGATATTTCCAATATCCAAAGTTTTTAAGGGTCTATTTCTGTCGTTTTTGCTGCCTCTTACTCATGGTATCAAGTTTCCTTGTGTGCTTGGTTATAATTTACTGTGAACTAATTCTATGGAAAATTATTTGTTAGAATTCCCTGGAGCCTAAAATTAAAATGTATTCTGAGAGGATTTTCATTTCTTTCTGTGAGGCATCTAAAACCACTTTAAGGTACAGCTTGAGGGATTTTTTTGGTACCAGGCAAAGTGAAATTTGAACTGCAAATCCAAGAGAGAGAAGGCCAGTTGTTATAACTACTTAGGAGTGAAGAAGTTTTTTTTTTTTTTAGGTCCAAGGCAACTTTTCTTGCAGCCTCCTGTGGGCAAGAGCATAGCAGGGTTTTAATTTTGGTTCGCTCATACTCTACAGGCATGGCTCTTTGGAGTCTCAGTTTTATAGGGAAGGAATTTCTTATTAGACTCCCCACCTTGGGCCAACCTGGGCTTCCATTTCTATATCCTGTGCCTTGTGAGGCCTTCAAAAGCAAAGTAAAAGCTCCTCAGAATGTGGCAAATGTCCTCAGAAGAAAAGCAGTCTTTAATACTCTGCTTCTCTCTCTGAATTCCTGCCTTCATATAGATTCAGTCCTGGCAATTTGTTTTTTAATTTTAGGTTCAGGGGTACATGTGCATGTTTGTCATATACGTAAACTGCATGTCACAGGGGTTTGGTGTGCAGATTATTTCATCACCTAGGCAATAAACACAGTACCCAATAGGTACTTTTATGATCATCTCCCTCCTCCTCCCACCCTCAACCCTCAAGTAGGCCCCAGTGTGTGTTGTTCCCTTCTTTGTGTCCATGTGTACTCAATGTTTAGCTCACACTTACAAGTGAGAACATGCAGTATCTGGTTTTCTGTTCCTGCATTAGTTCACTTGGGATAATGGCTTCCAGCTTCACCCATGTTGTTACAACGGACATGATGTCATTCTTTTTTATGGCTGCATGGTATTCCATGGTGTGTATGTACCACATTTTCTACCACTGATGGACATTTAAGTTGATTCCATGTCTTTGCCGTCGCGAATAGTGCTGCAATGAACATACGTGTGCATGTGTTTTTATGATAGAAAAATTTATATTTCTTTGGGCATGTACCCAATAATGGGGTTGTAGGTCAAATGATACTTCTATTTTAAGTTGAGAAATCACCACACTACTTTTCCACAATGGCTAAACTAATTTACATTCCCACCACCAGTTTTTAAGCATTCCTTATTCTCTAAAACCTCACCAGCATGTTATTTTTTGACTTTTTAGTAATAGCCATTGCTGACTGGTATGAGATGGTATCTCATTGTGGGTTTGATTTGCATTTCCCTAATGATTAATGATGCTGAGCATTTATTCATATGCTTATGGCTGCATATGTATGTCTTCTTTTGAAAAGTGCCTGTTCATGTTCTTTGCTCAATTTTTAATGGGGTTGTTTGTTTTTTGCTTGTTTAATTGCTTAAGTTCCTTATTGATTCTGGATATTATACCTCTGTTGGATGGATAGTTTAGAAATATTTCCCCCCATTCTGTAGGTTGTCTGTTTACTTTGCTGATGATTTCTTTTGCTGCTACGCATGTTAGCTCTGAAAGAATAAACCTTTTTAATATATTTTATCCTGCTCTTCTAGTTGTTTTCAGAAAATTACTTTGTCCATGTAAACAAGCTGACCATATTACCCTGTTTTCTGTTTCAAAAGGTTTCATATTTTTATATCTTAATCACTAAAAGTTTCATTTTGTGGAACTACGTAACACTGACAGCAAAGAATAACCTCTTTACTCAACTTGATTCCACCAATACTGTCTAGAATAGAATCTTACCAAATCTAACAGATCAATCCTATTATACGGCTACTAATAGATAGTAAGATTCTGAAATTAAGTCTTCAAATAGAAATATGTATAACGGCTGTGGAATTTAGTGGTCTACTGATTGTCCCCCGACTAGCAATACTTAAAATGTACAAAAATTGGCCGGACACAGTGGCTCATGCCTGTAATCCTAGCACTTTGGGAGGCCGAGGCAGGTGGATAACAAGGTCAGGAGTTTGAGACCAGCCTGGTCAAAATGGTGAAACCCCATCTCTACTAAAAATAAAAAAATTAGCCAGGCACGGTGGCGCATGCCTGTAATCCCAGCTACTCGAGAGGCTGAGACAGGAGAATCGCTTGATCCCGGGAGGCAGAGGTTGCAGTGAGCCAAGATCGTGCCATTGCACTCTAGCCTGGGTGACAGAGTGAGACTTGGTCTCAAAAAAAGTACAAAAATTAAGTATTTGAAACAACTGGAAGCTTAGCCAGTGTGGTGAAAAGATAATAAATAAAGGAGAACTGAGTTCAATCTTGTTTCTGCCAAGAAACAGAGTCATAAGAAACAATAACAAAAGCAGAAATCACCAAAAAGGGGAAATAACCCAAACGTTTATTAAATTGTTAATCGTCCACAGGTCTACATGAAATAAATGATTTTACTAGAAAAATACAAATTACCAAAATTGATCCAAGAAATGAGAGAAATTTAACACATAAATAACCAAGGAAGAAGCTAAGAGAATAAACAAAGGAATACTCCACAAAAAGCACCAGGCCTACACAAATAGGTGAGTTATTTCAATGACATGCTCTTTAAACTGTTCCAGAGCACAGAGAAAGGATATTATTTTGATGAAACCTGTAAAACAGTGATGTTAAACTTCACAAAGAGAACACATAAATAGAACTGCATGCCTGTTTTGCTTATGAATGACTATGGCTACAAACATCCAAAAGAGTATTAGCAAGTAGAAATCCACACTATATTACAAAGTAATATACAATAAATGTTCACTCTAAGAACATAACAATATTTTGATACTAGAAAAATCTGTTAATATAATTCACCATATTGGAAGGACAAAGGGTGGAAAATATAACTATGTCAAGAGAAACCCAAAAAGGCATTTGATAACAGTCAACATCCACACCTTACAGAAATTATGTTATATGTGATTTTAAAGAGCACACACACGCATACCCACACACCCTAACCAAAGTCAGCACAATGTTTAACGGAGCAATATTTGAAACATTGCCATTAACATCAGGCATCAAACAAGGAGCCTGGCTGCCATCACTATTAATTAAATTTATTCTGAAAGTGGTAGCCAAAGGAATTAGATAAGCCAACAAAATAAAAAGGCGTAAATATTAGAAAGGAAGACGGAACATTCACCAATGTTTGTAGGTATTTTCTACCTAGAAAACCAAAGAGAATCAACTGAAAAACTATCAAAAATCATGAAAGTAAACATGTGAGACCAACCAAAAAAAATTCATAAAGAGAATAATGAGGGAAGTCTGGTCCTATTCAGATATTATAACGTACTAAGAGCTACAGGAACTTGTTACTGATACATATAGAGACAAACAGCTCAATGGAATAAATCCAAGATTCCAGAGACAGATTCAAGAACATATGGGCATTTTGAATTTAATAAAGGTGGTGCTTCAAATCTGTGGAAAAAAGGTAACTTAATAAATTATGCTACAAAAGTTGTCAAGCCATTTGAAAAAAAAATAAATTTGGTTCCTTACTTTCTCTGTACACAGAAAAAATATTTTCAAATAGGTCAAAGACTTGTACATAAAAATATGAAACCATAAAAATGTAGCATCAATTAAGTGTTAACAGTTTTATAATTTCAGAATAGGGAAAGTCTTTCCAACATTATCCCAAAACCAAAAATTGTAAACAAAAAGAGTAATATATGAGACTACATAAAAATGTAATAGTTCTTAATAAGAATTTTAAAAATATATAGCAAATTTAAAAACAATGTTGGGAATATTTCCAATATATGATAGGCATAGAGTTAAAGATACAATACTCAAGTGCACCTGAAAATCAGTAAAAAAAAAAAAAAAAAAAAAAAAAAAGTGAATATCCCCAAAAATAAACAAAGGCTCAAACAGGCAATAAAGAAAGAAAAATAAAAGCAATCTATCAATTTTTGCCAACAGACTAACCAAAAACAATGATTTACAACACCCTCTGATAGCAATGTTCTAAACAAATTAGTTCTCTCCTGCACTAAAAGCTGAGGTATAAATTATCTTTCTATAAGGCAGTTTTGCAGTTAAGTACCAAAATTTCTATTACACATACCCTCTCATACAATAATCTCAACTCCAGAAATATGCTTAGGGTACTATCAGTGCATGAGGATTTGTGAAAGATGAAATTTGAGAGAAAAAAAAAAAAACAGAACACAAAACTGATTAAGTTACATGCTCAATTAAAATGTAAAAATTAGGAAACCGGGCCGGGCGAGGTGGCTCACGCCTATAATCTCAGCACTTTGGGAGGCCAAGGCAGGCAGATTACGAGGTCAGGAGATAGAGACCATCCTGGCTAACACGGTGAAACCCCATCTTAACTAAAGATACAAAAAATTAGCTGGACGTTGTGGTACGCACCTGTAGTACCAGCTCCTCAGCAGGCTGACGCAGGAGAATCGCTTGAACCTGGGAGGCAGAGGTTGCAGTTAGCCAAGATCACGCCACTGCACTCCAGCCAGGGAGACAGAGCGAGACTGTCTCAAAAACAACAAACAAACAAAATTAGGAAACCATCTGAATAATTACAGAAATAAAGAACATTAAGTAAAATTGTTCAAGAAGAGTGAGAACAAAGGTCACTTTTTAAAATTGTACTTAATGTTGGTCAGGCATGATGGCTCACGCCTGTAATCCCAGCACTTTGGGAGGCCAAGGCGGGCGAATCACCTGAGGTCAGGAGTTCGAGACCAGCCTGAACAACATGGTGAAACCCTATCTCTACTAAAAATACAAAAAAATTAGTCGGGCGTGGTGGCAGGCACCTGTAATCCCAGCTACTCAGAAGGCTGAGGCAGGAGAATCGCTTGAACCAGAGAGGCGGAGGTTGCAGTGAGCCAAGAATGCACCACTGCACTCCAGCCTAGGGGACAAGAGTGAAACTCCATCTCAAAAAAAAAAAAAATTATACTTAATGTTGTACTTTGATTCTTAAGAAGACGAAAGTATAGACAGGAATTAATTCATTCCACAATTTTTGTAGTTTCATTTTTTGTATTTTAAGTTTGTATAGCAAATTAAGTATAGTTGCAAATTCTTTGTCATTTTCTCCACCAATAGATGGAGTTTAATTCTCTTCCTCTTGAATCTGGGCTGACTCTGTCTTCTTAGCCAACAAAATACAGCAGAAGTAATGCTCTATCAGTTCCTAGCCTAGCCTTTAAGAGGACTAGGTTTTTCCACTTTTTGCCTCTTGAAATGCTTGTTCTTAGAGCACTCCTTCTTAGAAGCTACCAGTCATGGCCAGGCCACAGCAAAAGGCCTCATTTAGTACCTCTAGTAAATAGCCCTAGCTGAGCTCCTGGACAGCAGCCAGCATAAACTGCCAGCTATGTAAGTGAGCCATTTGGAAGTAGATAATCTAACCCCCAGTGAGCTGACACCAGATGAAACGAAGATAAACTACCCTCAATGAGTCCTACAAAAATCATAAAATCATGAGTAAATAAATATTACTGTTGTTTTAAGCTGCAAAGTTTTGAAGCCATTTGCCACACAGCAGTTAACAACCAGAACAGCCTCTTATTTACTGCTGTATTTTTAACACATAGAACAGTACCTGGTATTGGACATCTATTTTTAACAAGCGTGCCACCATAAGTATTAAAGTAAAAATGTTATACGTGGCCCGGGCACTCACAGAGCAGTCAAAAGCAGGACATAGACTAATGAGTAAAAAGGTAATTATAATTCACAATAAATATTATAATTCATAATTCATAATATTTATGTATTATGAGTAATACATAAATATTATAGTATAGAGTATTTGGCCCAACAGGAAGAGCACAACACAGACTTGGTAGTATAAAGAAGCTTCCTGGAACACAGTGGCATTTAAGCTAAGACCTCACAAAAGTGAGTAAGATGAAGAGACAGAAAAACTACTCTGTGCCCAAGGCAAGCAAAAACATGAACAGTTCCAAAATCAAAGAATTTCAGTACTTTTTACTTTTTTACAAAATCACACAATATAAGGGAGGCAGAAGAGGGGGTCATGAGGCTGGGTGCAGTGACTCACGCCTGTAATCCCAGCACTTTGGGAGGCCGAGGCAGGCGGATCACGAGGTCAAGAGATTGAGACCATCCTCGCCAACATGGTGAAACCCCATCTCTACTAAAAATACAAAAATTTGCCGGGCATGGTGGCACACGCCTATAGTCCCAGCTACTCTACTCAGGAGGCTGAGGCAGGAGAATTGCTTGAACCCGGGAGGCGGAGGTTGCAGTGAGCTGAGATCATGCCACCGCACTCCAGCCCAGCGACAAAGCAAGACTCTGTCTCAAAAAAAAAAAAAAAAAAAAGGGGGTGTCATGAAACTGGAAATAGGCAATGGAGAATATCGGGTTTTAAGCCACAGAATAAGAGAATCGTGAGAGCTTAAAAAGATTACCTACCTGGCTGCAGGGACACCAGTCAGAAGACCTTACAGAAACAAAGGCAAGAGATGATGGGGACCTGAACTAGAGAAGACATAGTAGGGATGAAGACACAATGGGTTCAAATCCACAGGGTTGAGTTTGATGCCTGTACATGAGGATGTAGAGAATGGAGTAAAATGTGTCTGCCACGTTTCTGGCTTGAATAACTAGGGAGATGGTAGTGCTGAGATTAAAAAAAAAAAATTAATTTAATTAAAAAACACACACTTCTAAAGATTTTTTGTAAGAGAAGAAGGTAAATTCTGTTGCAGACTTACTAAACTGAGTTTCCTGTGAGCCATTAAGAAGTGGAGTTATCCAGTAGGCAATCAGATACACAGATCTGAAAGTTCAGGGAGGAAATCAGGTTGGAGGTCTAAGATAACAGACTCTTCGGGCCAGGCCTAGTGGTTCACACCTGTAATCCCAGCACTTTGGGAGGCCGAGGCAGGCAGATCACTTGAGGTCAGGAGTTAGAAACCAGCCTGGCCAATGTGGTGAAACCCCATCTCTACTAAAAATACAAAAATTAGCTGGGCATGGTGGTGGGCGCCTGTAATCCCAGCTACCCAGGAGGCTGAGGCAGGAGAAGCCCCTGAACCTATGAGGCAGAGATTGCAGTGAGTTAAGGTCACACCACTGCACTCCAGCCTGGGCAACAGAGCGAGACTCCATCTCAAAAAACAAAAAACAAACAAAAAAAGACTCTTCAGAAGCTTTTTCCATCTTGGTGACACTACTCCCACACTATCTACTTTGTAACATTCAACCACTCAGTTACTATTCTATAATTTTCTGGCTGGGCATGGTGGCTCACGCCTGTAATCTCAGCACTTTGGGAGGCCAAGGCGGATGGATCACCTGAGGTCGGGAGTTCAAGAACAGCCTGACCAATAGAGATGGCCACCAGAAGAGATGGCAAAACCCCAACTCTACTAAAAATACAAAAATTTGCAAGGCCTGGTAGCATTCGCCTGTAATTCCAGCTACTCAGGAGGCTGAGACAGAAGAATGGGAGGTTGCAGTAAGATTACACCACTGCACTCCAGCCTGGGTGACAGAGCAAGACTCCGTCTCAAAAAAATAAATAAATAAATAAATAAATAAATAAATAAATAAATAAATAAAATTTAAATATATATATATAATTCTCTGACCGTTTGTCTTTATGAAGTATCTGTCTCTCCTTTCATTAATTCTTCCATATCAGTAGTTTCATGTTATAAGGACACTCAACGTTAATCAATACTTTGCCACACCCTTTGCAAAGTGGAATACATGATTGCCACTGATCATGAAATTTTGTAGTAGTTTTGTGACAAGATGGTGACATTAGGGAAACTGATCAGGACCACCTCCCATACTGGTAGAAAGCATATAGTACTCCTGATCAAAGTAGAATGGAGGTAAGGAGCAATTTTCTGAAAGAAAGGAGACAAGGTATATCTAGAAAATAAACAGGAAGCCAGAAAATCAGTAAGAGGGCAGAATCAATGGAGTCCAGAGAGAGAATCATGAAGCAGAAAGGGGGCCAGAGAAAGAAGAGTTCATATTAGGTGCTTCCCCATTCCTACCTCTCCCATTCTGTCCTATCTTCACTGCATCCAGGTCTATTTATCACTTCCCAATGACTTCTATTAACCTCAGTTCTGACAATTACAAAATGTGGCTTGGGGAACTTTAAGTAGTCCATGGCAGGAACATAGCTTGATGAGTAAACTCACCATAAGGATCTTACCAGAAGAAAATCATGAAATGTGATTTTGCACAGTCTGAGCTCTGTAGTCTGTCAGTTTTCTCTTTTAATTTACACTAAACCACACAGAAAAAATCTTCAAGTTCTAAGGAAATAAAAGTGCAGAGTAATCACTTGGGGGGGGTGGAGCTAGACAGCAATAATTATAAAGGAAGAGAGCTATGTACATTACCAGGAATCTTTTGACATAAAAGTAGAATCACATAATTTCTGAGCTAGAAGGGTCCTTAGAGATCATTTGGTAGAGTGATTTTCCAGATATTTTAAAACCCTTTTGAGAGCTGAGTAGATAAAACACAGGTACCATATCAAAACATTGTATTTCAAGTCAATGAAATTAAGAAAAATCATTCTAGCACAACTTCCATAAGTCAAAATTAATCATGAAAAAACCCTTAAAAAAAATGGCTGGCTCCAGATGGTACGATTATGTACCTGGAAAATCTAAGAGAATTAACTGAAAAGCCATTATAATAAATAACAGATTCAAAAAGCGACTGGTTACACAATAAATATACAAAAGAAGTTAAAAAACTCTTCTATTTACCAGCAATAGTCAGGTTAAGAAAATATATACAGCATTAAAGAAAGAAAATGGGTTCCAGCCTGGGAAACAGTGCAAGACCCTGCCTCAAAAAAAAATGAAAAGTAAAGATGGGCAGATCTTTTGACCCAGCAATTGTATTCACAATAATTTATCCCAAATAATTAATGCATAGGCACAAAGGGATATTAGCTGTAATAATGTCTAGTGTAGCACTATTTGTCATAAAGATTGAAAGAAATCTAAGTATCTAAAGATGGAGGACTACTTATAGTACATTCATACAACAATGTATTTTCTAATACACT
Organism: Pan paniscus; assembly: GCF_029289425.2. NCBI lineage: Eukaryota > Metazoa > Chordata > Mammalia > Primates > Hominidae > Pan > Pan paniscus. The sequence continues at coordinate 17,715,656 of NC_085926.1, forward strand.
ACATATAAACCTTTATAAATGTTTTATATACCTACATATATATGTGGAGGGCGGAGGGGGAGAGAAATCCCATTTATAAAAATAAAAAATAAAATACAGTGAGACAGAATAGAAGACCCAATAGCAAAGTTTCTGACATCCACAGAAAAAGAAATCATTCATTAAACAGTATTGAGGAAACTGGCTAATCAAAAGCTTAAATTTTTTTGGACCCTCTACTTCATACTGTACAACTAAACATGTTCTAGAATAACTGCAAAACCAAAAATTGAAAATGAAAGTACGAAAACAGTTGAAAAAATAAAATTAATCACTATATAAACATAAGGTAGGAAAAGCCTATCTACATAAGATACCTAAAGGAAGAACAAGACTTAGCTACATAAAATGTTAAAACCTGTAAGAAGGCAAGAGAAGGGAAGTATAAAGTCAAACCTGAATAAAGCTGTTTAACAAAAATGATAATCCCAATAATGGCAAGTAAAAGGCCTCTCAAATGGCTTTGTTGTAAAGGGTAAACTGGCAAAATCTTTTTGGTAGGCAATTTGGCCATGTATAACACAACTGTTAAAGATGGGCAACCCAGGCGTGGTGGCTCACAAATATAATCCAAACACTTTGGGAGGCCGATGTGGGAGGATAGCTTGAGCCCCGACATTTGAGACCAGCCTGGGCAACATAGAGAGACATGGTCTCTACGACAAAAAAAAAAAAAAAAATTTAATTAGCTGGGCATGGTGGCATGTGCCTGTGGTCTCAGCTACTCAGAAGGCCGAGGTGGAAGGATCACTTGAGCCTAGGAGCTCAAGGACGCAGTGAGCTGTGATCGTGCCACTGCATTCCAGCCTGGGCAACAGAGCAAGACCTTGTCTTAAAAAAAATAATAAAAATGAAAAATAAAGATGAGCAGATCTTTTGACCCAGCAATTCCACCCACAACAATTTCTCCTAAATAAATAAGGCATAGGCACAGAGGGATATTAGCTAGAATAGTGTTCAACATAGCACTATTTATCATGAAGAATGAAACAAATCTAGGTGTCTAAGAACGGAGGACTACTTATGGTACATTCATACAATGAAATAGTATGGGGCCACTAAAAGTTATGTGGAAAACTAATGACATGAGTAATATCATATTAGGTGAAAAACAACTGCAAACAACAAAATAGCTGTATCCATTTCAGTTTTTTTAAAAAGGTATATGAGGCTGGAATGAGGTATAATTGTTATGGGTGGGTCTTTGTTCTTAGAACTCCCAAGATGGTGGCAGCCACTCCCAAGATGGCAGCAAGCCTTTTGTTCTCTGACCTGGGGTTCTTGGCCTCACAGATTCCAAGGAATGGAACCTTGGGCCATACGGTGAGTGTTATAGCTCTATTAGAAGCCATGGGTCACAGAAGAGAACCGTGGAACCCAGAGACTAGTGTTCAGCTCAATTGGGACGAACCCAGGCATTTAGCCATGCAAGAACAATGGCGAGTCTTTAGCCCGATCAGGAGCAGCAATGGGCACCTCGCTGGATCAGGAGCACAGCGGACACCCTGCTGAATCCAGAGGGGTGGAAGTCAGCAGCAGGTGTGCGATGACAGCAAACAGCAGTGGTGGATGGCGAGCGAAAGCTCAGCTCGAGCAGTAACAAACACGGACCAGAAGAGTGTGCAGTGGCAAGATTTAATAGAGTGAAAACAGGGCTCCCATACAAGGGAGGGGACCCAAAGGGGGTTGCCGCTCCCTGCTCTAATGCCTGGGTTTATATCCCAATCATTGTCCCTCCCGCTGTGCTCTCAGGCAATATACGATTTGACTATTTCTTTACCTCCTGCTTTAGCGTAATTTGTATTTTAGTGAGCCCTCTTTACTACCTGATTGGTTGGGTATGAGCTGAGTTACAAGCCCCATGTTTAAAGGCAGATGCAGTCACCTTCCCCAGCTAGGCTTAAGAATTCTTAGTCGGCCTAGGAAATCCAGCTAGTCCTGCCTCTCATAATCATACCACTGCACTCCAGCCTGAGTAACAGAGTGAGACCTTGTCTCTAAAAAACAAAATTTAATAAAATTAAAATTAAAAAGGTAGATCTATAGGTACACACAAACTTGCACACACACATACCACAGGATAAAGAGACTTAAATTAACCCCAATCTTAGAGAAATGAAGGTGGGTGAGGAGGCAGTTTGACCCAAGTCTTCCTAAGTCACCCCATCTATTTATAAAAATGAGCACTCTTACCATTAGACTCTTGTTCCTCATGGAAGTAAAAGGGGTCTAGTTTAATGAACATGCAGTAGACAAACATGGAAATAGTGGCACTACCTTTCCATCTCCTATCAACTCCACGTCTCCAACCTTATTCCCCAAAGATCCACCAGGGATCCAAGGCAATCAATCCACTATCCCATCCCAGGATGGCAAGAGATGTAACGTTAGGAACTCCTCTAGAACTTCTGCCAGGTAGCTGCTGGGACACCTCCAAAGTCTCAATATAAAGTCAAAACACTTCCTGGAGGCCTGGCACAATGGCTCATGCCTGTAATCCCAGCACTCCAGGAAGCCGGGGCGGGTGGATCACCTGAGTCAGGAGTTTGAGACCAGCCTGAACAACATGGTGAAACCCCGTCTCTACTAAAAATATGAAAAAATTAGCTGGGCTTGGTGGCATGCACCTATAGTCCCAGCTACTCAGGAGGCTGAGGCAGGAGAATCACTTGAACCCAGGAGGCGGAGGTTGCAGTGAGTAGAGATCGCGCCACTGCACTCCAGCCTGGGTGACAGAGTGAGACTCTGTCTCAATTTAAAAAAAAGAAAAAAAAAAACACTTCCCACCTGTTGTGGGAAACTCTAAAGGGGTTCATTCTGATCCCCACTTATCAGCAAACAGAATGCATACCTCTGCAGCCGGTTCCTAAGATATGTGCTTATTCCAACTCCATCAGGTGGGAGCCGTTTTTCTCTGATGTATCTTCCCCATGGTGCTTATGTCAGAAGTGGGGGCTTACTTCTCACTGGTCTAGTTATTCTGAAGACTCACAATTAGAAGTGGGAATCTAAGTACTTTTGGTTCAACCTTTTTATCTTACTTAGGGACAAAAAGTTTAGTAACCCTAGAAGATAAAACACTCCTGCTTAACCAACATGTGTTACTCAGCTTTCTAAACTAATACTTGTGGTACAAAACTGACATTCATTTTGCAGTATCTCTCAAGGCAAGACAGCCCTGAAGAGAACCTTAAGAAGTTCCCAACAGTGCAGATAATTATTTTTCATCATTTGTTTTTATAAAATTTCAACAATAGGCATTACTTTCTATAATGGGGGGAGGTGGCTCCTTTTTCTAATGGCAGGCTAACCTAACATACTGTGATTACTGGATCTAATACATGCACTCAGAGCAGAATTTTCTTTAGACATACATACACACTAGTCTTCCATAAAGTATCATAAAATTACATCATTCCATTTTAAAAAGTCAATCACTCTTCTTCATGTAGCCTTCATGACTAGCAAAAAAGTAAAGGTAAACACTCTTAACAAAAAAACTATGATAACATGTAATCATCTGTAATGCCTATTTCAAAACTTTTAAGACTATTTTGTTTCAAAAAAAAAAACCCAGTTAACATCTTTTCTAGGCAACTGAGTTAAGAAAAAGAGTAAATCTGCAATTACTGAATATTTTCCTGGAGTTAGCCACAGAAACCACATGCAACACTGGACAATGACTGAATGACATTATCTTTAGATGTTTTTCATCCAAACTAATGGACATTCAGAAAAAAAGGTGATCCTGTACTAGGCTTCGCAACACTACCCTTGAAAGATTTTAACCAATCCTTTCACACCATCACCAAAGACATGTTTTTTTCGACAGCCCTACTTCCTTGTTTTGAAAGATCTGGGCTGTCAAACTATATTTATTTGCATTTAATTCTCCAAAGGGATAAGAGCATTACTACACCAATTTTGTATTTTCATCCAAAAAGTACAAACTCTGCTTTCTTGGCCCATAGAGCCTTACCCCAAATAAACTGTACAATCTCCAAAAATATAGTCAGTCTTGATTATATAGATATGATCTACCACACTGTAGATTATCCACAGAATATCTATCACTTACGTGATAGCATTAAGGGCTTTAAACACACACACACACATACACACACACACACTCTCTCTCTCTCTCTCTAATTCTCAAAGTTACTATTATTTTCCCCATTTTAAAGATGAGAAAAGTGAGGCACTGCGAGACTAAGTAGCTGACCAGCATGGCATTATAACACATATCATAATCATATAGAATTTGTAAAAATATTAAAATTATTATTAATAGCTGAAAATAGCAATTAGAAGGCTTCCATCATTCGGATGTGCAACAAATGCTTCCCTGGGATAACCGTAAGTAATGACTTGGCCATTCAGCTGTGAGGCCCAGAAAGCATGGCAGAGCTGGTATGTCCATGCAGCCCACAACACAGCATCAGGGTAAAAAATAAAAAAGCCAACAAGTGAGCATGCAGCAAGGGTTTCAACTCTATCCTAATACTCCAAAAGAACAAGAGAGAATTTGGGACAGTCTTAACCTCTGATGATAATCTCTGAGCCTCTTTTTATCCCTCAATTTATATAATGTTTAATGTTACTAAATCATTGCACAGGAATTATTTTTAAATGTTTACCTAACATTTGTAGAATGATAAACATTTTCCTAAACACAGGTTTTTGAGAAAGCATTTACACTGAGATTTGTTGTTACACTGACATCCTTCCCAAACTCACCATTATTCTAGTAATAATTGATGCTACTAGAAGCAGCCCACAGGCCCTCTCCGTCAAATGATCTCCCTCCCCTCTCCCAGCTCTTCCACTGCTGACCATCCCACCACCCCGACCTCACATTTCTCAAGTTCTGGTACACACACTGTACACACTGCCATTCCAATGATCTACCCATGTTGAGAGAAATGTCTCAGGATCAGGTGGACTAGCACCACTTCTCAGACTGCTGCTGCTAACAGGACAAAGCTTTCAGTGGTCTGAGACAAAAAGGGGGTTAAGAGAAGGGATTATATATTCATTTTTAAATGAAACACAAATTATTCAACTTAAAAGATCATCTTTTATTCCGGAGTTGTCCTTCTTACTTTTTCAGTGTTAAAATGTGATAATGACCAATGCTTCATTTTCTGTATCGTCCTCATTGGCCAAATAAAAAGTCAGAAACCCAGTCAATCCCTAAACCTAAAGGTTAGGATAACAAACACTAAATCTACTACGCATACATGTAGGGTGGAGGACAAGCCCAGGCAGTAAATAAAGGAATAAAAAACTTTCAGAGGAAGTAGATACTTTTACATTTAACAGTGACTACTGGTCCAGTGAACAAGTGCAAGCAAAACGAAACTGCAAATTTCAGTATCTCACTCAGAAAAGATTACAAGCACTGAGGCGGATGACAAATTTGACTTTTAAAATGAAAGCAGGCCAGGCGCGGCCTGGCGTGATCCTGATGGATCACGTCTGTAATCCCAGCACTTTGGGAGGCTGAGGCAGGTGGATTACTTGAGGTCAGCAGTTCGAGACCAGCCTGGCCAATATGGTGAAACCCCATCTCTACTAAAAATACAAAAATTAGCCGGGCATGGCGGTGGGCGCCTGTAATCCCAGCTCCTGAGGAGGCTGAGGCAGGAGAATCGCTTGAATCTGGGAGGCGGAGATTGCGGTGAGCTGAGATCGCACCATTATACTCCAGCCTGGACAAGAGCGAAACTCCTTTTCAAAAAAACAAAAAACAAAAAAAAAAGGTAGGCCGAGCACAGTGGCTCACACCTGTAATTCCAGCACCTTGGGAGGCCGAGGTGGACACAACACTTGAGGTCAGGAGGTCGATACCAGCCTGGCCAACATGGTGAAACTCCTCCGTCTCTACTAAAAAAGAACATACAAAATAAAATTAGTCGGGAGTGGTGGCGGGCGGCTATAATCCCGGCTACCTGGGAGGCTGAGGCAGGAGAAGTGTTTGAAACCATGAGGGAGAGGTGGCAGTGAGCCGAGATCGCGCCACTGCACCACTGCACTCCAGCCTGGGCGACAGAGCGAGAGTCCGTCTCAAAAAAAAGAAAGTCAAGTTCCGTAAAGCACTTACAACAGTGTCCAGCACTCAGTAAGCGCTTCAGAAGTACTGTCATAAATATCAAAGGACTGGAATGAAAATTATAAAAATTATGGTACTAAAAACTTCCACAAAGTTATTTAGAAGTACAACCTCTGCTCAGTTGGAGTATAAATAAAAAGAAAAAAATTAAAAGTACAACCATTTCTCCATAAAGTGTATGAAGTTATGTGTGACATTTCTAAACTTTTTAATTTACGTGTGAAAAAATTACATTAGAAAAAACCTGAATCCAGTTAGAACACCCACTGTACGACTCTCAATTGTTTGCAAATTTGCTTCCAAAACTCAGGAATGCACTACTCAACTGAGGCCGCATTTGAGAGCACACACTCAATACTTCCGCCAATAAAAGAAATTTTCATCTCAGCTGTACACTCAGAGACCAGGATTCCTCGCCTATATGCTGATAAAACCCAATGACGCATAGCTGAGCAAGTCTTTCACCTAACAGCACACCACGCTTCTAATGGAAAATTCATAGACCAGGTGATGCAGTCACCATACAGCATACAGACACAATATTTGCACTCTTCCTATCCCCTCCCCTGGAATCCAGACTCAGCCTGCTCACTCTGAAAGCTTTCTCAGTTCATCCTGCCATTTGCCCCTTCTCCCAAGCCACCTCTACACCCGGGGGTGAGTTATTAAAAAGAACGTGTTTATTGATAAATACATCACTTTATTTCTTTGCACACAAGTTATCCACTTCCTTGCTACTCAAAGATAGTCCCTTGTCCAGCTGCACGTTATCAGAAATGTACAATATCAAAATGCACCATAGGCCTACTGAACCAGAAAATGCATTTTTAATAAGAGCCCCAAGTGATTCCCACCCACATTAAGGTTTGAGTGTTCTGTGATACTGCAGATAGCTGTAAAAATTAAAAATGCTCAAGTTTACAAATGAATTCAGAGATATGGTATGAAAAGTACCAAGACACGGAATCAGAAAAGCCCAAAGAAAAAAACCAATATATAAACGAATTTCTTTGCCACCGATAGCAAAGGCTTATTTTTCAACAATACCTATTTATTGCTTCCTGCTTTAAGTATTTTGTGCAAGAGCACAACACTTATAAAGGTTTACAAAAGAATTACCGGGTCTAGAAATTCCAGGCAACCTGGTCCAAACGTGTGAAACCTGCATGTTAAAATCTTAGGATTTTGTCCAATTCAGAGTTGACAAATGAACTCTTTCCAGAAAGTTATTATTCGAAAAAAATCTACAGGATGTTAACTTTAAACACAGATTATAATTCCTATAACTAAAACGAGTAACTAGTATCGAACAAATTCTAGGTCACTTGTAGAATCGAATCTTGTAGTGAAGGTCTGTGTGTTTTTCCAGGAAAAGTCGGGGTGGGGAGCGGGATTTGCCCTCCCTGCGAAATTTTTTTTTTTTTTTTTTTTTTTTTTTTTTTGCTCTTATCCTGAAAGACCTCAGTTTCTTACGTGTGAATAAACTTAAGTCGTACTAAATCCAGGTCACGGTTCCCTTCCTCAAAAGTGAAGTCAAGGCTTCTCTCTTCTAAAGACTATTTTTTAAGGTTTGAGGATTCAGGGCCCGTTTCGCTTCCGGCTAGGGAAGGAAGCGTGCTTCCCGGGGCCCAAATGAACATGGAAATTTACTAAGTAGGAAGTTGAGCACTAGTCCAGCCGCCAGGCCCTGCCTTTACTGCAGCTGGCCTTCCAGTCTAGACCCCGACCTCCTGGGGCAGGAAAAGCAGGCAGACTGCAAGCAGCCACCCCGCCCAGCTCGCCCTGCCCGCCCTGCCCGCCAGGGAGCTGAAGGGTCCACCCCTCCCGCCATCCACCCCCGACGCCGACTCCGAGGCGCACAAACGGGGGGCGGTGCGGCAACCCGTCCGCCGTGGCGGCGGCACCCTCAGGCCCTCCCGTGAGAAGGCGGCGGCGGCTGCGGCTGCAGCAGCGGCGCGAAGGGAGGCGAAACCTGTCCTGAGGCTGAGTGGGAGGCCGGGGCGGGAACGACTGCATGTGGGGCTGCACTGGAGGAAGGCGGAGGCGTTCAGAGGGCTTGGGCTTTTTCACGATCATCATCATTATTATTTTATTTTACCTGTGGCGCAGAAGGGCTCCCCAGCTCCTATTCCCTGAATCCTCCTCCTCCTCCTCCCCTCCTCTTTCTCTCTCTCTCCCTCAGTCTGCAGGGCGCTCGCGGAAGCGGCCGGGCCCGGCCCGACCTGAAAGAGAACAGGGCGGGAGGGGGTGGCGGCGGTGACCAGCGGCCACGTGACCACGCTCGCGCCGTAACGGCGGCCGCCTCCCGCCGCGCGCCCTCCCCGCGCTCCACCTCTAATAACCTCGCAGCCCGCGCGCCTGGGAAGCTCGTGCGCAGGCGCCCGCCCGGGACCTGAAGTCTGCGCGCGAGCGCAACGCGCTCGCTCTCGGGTGCGGGTTTCTGGGGCCCGCGAGGCGCGAGAAGCGAGTAAGTGGGGAGTGAGCCGCGGGCAGAGCTCTCCTTGGCTAAGCCGGCAGGCTGCTGAGCGCATGCGCCTGAGGGCTTTTACCCCTCCCTTCTCTCCCTGCTTCCAACCGGCGCGCGGCTGGAGGCTGGGAACCAGCTCCTGGGTCTTAGTCAGAGGTTCACATCCACCAACTGTCTTCCCAGGGTTGGACTGAGAAGGGGAGCAGAGGGTCCCGGGGACTCTCCTGAGATCCTGGCTCTCCTGCCAAGGAATTTACATTTCCTTGTCACAGGTAAATGGCCTTCCATGCCACATTTTTCTGTAGCTGAGTAGGCTTCTAACTCAACTCATCTGTCACTTTCTCCGTGAAACTTAACCCTGCCTACTTTAGAGGAGTCACTAGCACTTTGTGCAGACCTACCTTGTAGTACAACCCATAGAAAAATAAAGGTTAGGAGTTATTTTTTCACAAGCCCACAATACTAGACTGTGGTTTCTATCTTTATCTCATAAACTTGGATAGGGTCTTCAGTGTTGTAGTATCTCCCTAAACGTCTGATGACTATCAGAACACAGGTAATGTCTAAAACTTTTATCGTTGCCCTTGGTCTCTGCATAATCATGATTTAAGATCCCCTTTAACCCAAGCACGTGGGAAGGTGGTGTTTGTTTCCCCAATATGAAAGCCTTTAAATCATAATGTTAATTAGAGTGGAAAATGCTTCACTTAGTAAAAGAGATTTATGGTATTTTATTAGCTTTTCTTCACAAAGAGCTCCAACGAATATTGATACTGTTTAGTCCAGAAAAGGAAACCAAGTCAGAGAAAGGTCATATTTCTGAAGGTTATCTAGCTTCAGAGGAAGATGCCTGTGTGGGAGACCTTTGTGGACAAACACCCCACTTCACACAGGGATCCCTCTTTTTCTGTTGCCCCTCTTTCTGTTGCAGAAACTGAACAGGTTATGTTAGTGCCTGTGGCCAGATTTAGTCCGGCCAGATTTATTTATTTATCAAATAAATAAAATGTAAAAACTCCCTAATTGGGAGTTCTGGCTAGACCAGTCATCGTCACTGTTAGACTGGTGAATACTGAGATGATAGTCAAGAAATGGGGCTAGCAACAAAATGACAGAAAATCCTGGGATGAATGTATATGAAGAAATAGGATTAACAGGGGCTTCTGAGAAACTAGGAAAATGACAACCCTCAAGATTCCATTCTCATATGTTTACAAAGTTGTTGGACTCTTTTCTGCATTTACCACTGTGTACACCCACAGAGTGATCCCACCTCATAGTTTCAGCTACCACATAGGTTATGCTAATGGCATCCCATTCTAAATATTCAGCCCAAGATTCAGACCTTGTGGTAGACTATTTTCTTATGGCCCACAATTAACTGTGCCTCCCAGTATTCATGCCCATGTATAGTCCTCTGCCCTTGAGTCTGGGCCGGACCTGTCACCTGCCTTAAACAATCAAATATGGCAAAAATTACTCTCTGTCACTTCTAGGCCTAGGCCTTAAAAGACTTTGCAGGGCCAGGCGCGGTGGCTCACGCCTGTAATCCCAGCACTTTGGGAGGCCAAGGCGGGTGGATCACGAGGTCAGGAGATTGAGACCATCCTGGCTAACACAGTGAAACCCCGTCTCTACTAAAAATACAAAAAATTAGCCAGGCATGGTGGCACACGCCTGTAGTCCCAGCTACTCGGGAGGCTCAGGCAGGAGAATGGCATGAACCTGGGAGGTGGAGGTTGCAGTGAGCCGAGATCGCGCCACTGCACTCCAGCCTGGGCGACAGAGTGAGACTCCGTCTCAAAAAAAAAAAAAAAAAAAAAAAAAGGCTTTGCAGTGACAACTTTGAACTTTACCAGAGACTCATGGGAAACAGAAATAGTTAAGAAATCCCACCATCTTTTTGTGTTCTGCGAAACAGTTTACCACAAAGACCAATCCTTCTCCATATTACTTAAATGAGACTCATTGTCCAGTTTCTCTGATAAAACTAGTAGATGACCTGTGACAAGACCAAACACATACCTTTCCTTTTTTCCCGAACCTGTGGGGAAGGTCAGTCACCTTTCAACTTCCTATTTGTCTCATGAATGATTAGCTAGGATTAGAACTACTTTTTCCCCCTTGAAATTAGGTAGCGATAAACATTTCATAGCTGAGAATTCTCTGATTACAAAAATAATCCCAACTGTAATCATCTCATCTATAACCTGTCTATGCCTCCCTGTAAAAGTATAAAGCAACCAGGCATAGTGGTGCACACCTGTACTCCCACCTACTCAGGAGATTGAGGTGGGAAAATTGTTTGAGCCCAGGAGTTTGAGAGCAGCCTAGACAACAGCAAAACCATGCTCTAAAATAGTAATAAAAGTATAGGGCAAAACCACCCTGCTGAGACACTCTGATCTTCAAATCTGGAGTACTCTCCCTAATGTAATTGCCTGAATGAAATCTATTTCCTCACCTGTTTAGTTTTTAACTTTGACAGCAGCTATCATTTTTGCCCTTTGTGGGAAGCACCATGTAAGATATCCAACTACTCTGAAACTACCACACTGTGAAGAGTCTAACCAAGCCACCTGGAGAGACCAAATGGAAGAAAACTAAGGCCCCTGGCCAACAGCCCTAGCTGTGCTCCTACTGGCCAGTCAGCACCAGCCTGCCAGGCATGTGACTGAGACAGTCTTGGAAGTGGATTTTCCAGCCCTACTCAAGCTGCCGCAGCTGACACCACATGGAACAGAGATGAGCTTTTTTCCCCAGTGCCCAAATAGCAGAATTGTGGAAAACTAAATAAAACAGTTGTATTAAGCCACTAAGTTTTGCTATAGTTTATTAGATATCATTAAATAACCAGAACAGACCTATTTATATCATTAAATAACCAGAACAGAACAGAGCTAGCAGGCATCTCTAGCTGCCTGCTAGAGATGTATCCCAGGTGGTCTCACAGGTACTTCAAACTCAATATACTTGAGTTGAGTTTTTCAAATACCCTTCAAACCTGACCTGTGTCCTTTCCCCCACCGCTCCCCCTCCCCCGCCACCCGCTGGTTGTGCATTTATTCCCCTAGTTCCCGAAGCAGAAAACCTGGGCGTGTCCCTTTACTCCTTATCCTGCAATATTCAGTCACCAAGTAATGAGCTTTCTTCTCCAGTCCCCCAAACACTTCTCACCTCAGATCCTCATCATCTCTATCCTGAACTACTGAGGATTAATCAAGTTCTTCCACATTGCAAAGAAAAGTCACTCAGGCATCCAGACTACCTTAGGGGTTTATTATCAGGCAAGAAGTAAGGAGATGTTGGAAAACAGCCCAGTCATCTCCCATGACCTGCATTCTGATGGTTCCCAGACTGGGAAGCCCAGGTGGCATCGTAAAGAGCCACAGCAATGACCCCATCCTTTAGGCTACAACAATAGCTGTAAGGATCCAGCTTCTCTCAGGCTTCTCACGTTCTTACTCCCCAAGAGACAATCTGAGGGACCCAATGGTCCTCAGTCAATACAGAGCACCCCGACAAGGCAGAGAGTGGCCTGCAATGTAATCTAGGAAAAAGAAACAAAAGTAATCAAGCTGATTATTAATAACTCCTTAAAATACAAACTTTGTATAAAAATTCATTTTCAGTTTTGTTAGCTATAATAGAATTTGAGTTTAAGGCAGAAAAATTAAATTTGAACTAACTTCAGCATTAAAAAAATAATTGTGGGGCTGGGCACGGTGGCTCACGCCTGTAATCCTGGCACTTTGGGAGGCCGAGGCGGGTGGATCGTGAGGTCGGGAGATCGAGACCACCCTGGCTAACACAGTGAAACCCTGTCTCCACTAAAAATACAAAAAAATTAGCCGGGCATAGTGGCGGGCAGGCGCTGAGTAGTCCCAGCTACTCGGGAGGCTGAGGCAGGAGAATGGCATGAACCCGAGAGGTGGAGCTTGCAGTGAGCTGCGATCGCGCCACTGCACTCCAGCCTGGGTGACAGAGCAAGACTCCATCTCAAAATAAATAAATAAATAAATAAATAAATAAATAAATAAATAAATAAATAAAATAAAAATAAATTGTGACACTTGGTTTTGCAGCAGCTTGTGTGCTAGTTGATTCTCTGCTTCGACATCTATGTGCATTCTCTGTCTTGGGACATGGCGGAAAATGAAGCAGAAAATAACACAAATGTTCTTAAAGTATCTTGGCAAGGATCAGCAATCTCCCAGGCCTCTGGCCATATGGACACTCAGCCTGGGACTACTCTGGTCAGGTCACCATCCACATCCCTTCTCCTGGCTCTTTTCTCCTCCACTCCATTCAACTCACCCAGGTAAACTGGCCATCATTAGATCCTGAAATTGCTATGGTGGCATAGACTGACATGATAATAAGATGTACAGCCTACAGTATGGGATTGTCCAGTGGGAAGTGAAAGGGTTGTGGTAAGCATGGGCTATGCGTGGAGCTGGCGTGCTACCCTCTGCGTCATCCATGGAAATGCCCGACTCAGATCTCCTGCTGCAAGAACATAGTTGACTTTCGGCCTCAGCAGCTGCCCCACTGGATCCACTACCAAGTTCATGCTGAGGCCACACTTCTCCTGGGCTACTCCCACTCAATGATTGATTGCAGCAGGGGTATTAGTGAAGGCCAAAGGAGGAATCCTCTAACAGGCGGCTTTGGCTCAAGGATTCCCCAGTGGCATGGCCAAAACTTTCTTAGAAGTGTGCCACAGTCTAAAACTCTTCTTAACAACTCTTCTATCCTTTCCCCTTAGCTTTCCCAGGTTACAGACCTGCATTGTGGTCTGAAGTCTTCACCTCTGCCCACACACACACAGTCCAGCTCCTGCTTTTTTCCCTTTATTGGTGTTCTCTCAATAAAGCTTTTGTACACCAAAAGCTTTGATGTAAATGAAAAGGAAGTCCCAGAATGGGGTTGTGTTTCAGTTCATTTTGTAAGTCCCATTGTGGTATTTGCTTCTCAGAGGACCTGAACTGAAACACAACCCCATTCTAGGACTTCCTTTTTCATCCTCAGACTATAGCTACAGGTCACAGTTATTAGTAATATCAAGACATCTAAATTCTTTTCATTCTTTTGGGTTTTGGGTTTTGAAGAACGTTTCATCTCCTAGAGCCATCTATTAAAATGCAGCTAACCCTAGGTAGAGATAACAACAAGCTAAAGCATTTCACTGTTAAGAAAATAAGAAAGGTCAGGCACAGTGGCTCACGCCTGTAATCCCAGCACTTTGGGAAGCTGAGATGGGCGGGTTGCATGAGCTCAGGAGTCCAAGACCAGCCTGCGCAACATGGCAAAACCCTGTCTCTACAAAACACACACAAAAAACTAGCTGGGCATGGTGGCACACACCTGAAGTCCCAGCTACTCGGGAGACTGAGGTGGGAGGATCACTTGAGCCCAGCAGGTCCACGCTGCAGTGAGACCTTGTCTCAAAAAAAATTAATTAAAAAAAAAAGAAAGATTGTTTGAGTTATTTTGACTGTAAAAATGATTAATATTGTGATAGATATTGTGAGGCTAACAATAAAAGTTTTGTGGGGTAATATAGCCATTTTGATACCCCACACACCATTCTGTGTTTCTTTTTTGTTTCGAGACGGAGTTTTGCTCTTTTTGCCCAGGCTGGAGTGCAATGGCACGATCTCGGCTCACTGCAACCTCCACCTCCCGGGTTCAAGCAGTTCTCCTGCGTCAGCCTCCCATATAGCTGGGATTACAGGCGCCTGCCACCACACCCAGCTAATTTTTGGTATTTTTAGTAGAGACGGGGTTTCACCATGTTGGCCAGGATGGTCTTGATTTCTTGACCTCGTGATCCACCCACCTCAGCCTCCCAAACTGCTGGGATTACAGGCATGAGCCACCGCACCCGGCCATACCATTCTGTGTTTCTGGAGCAGATACTTTCAGAGTTATTTGTCTAGCTCATAACAAGAACTATCATCCCAGCACTTTGGGAGGCCGAGGCGGGCGGCTCACCTGAGGTCCGGAGTTCGAGACCAGCCTGACCAACATGGAGAAACCCCGTCTCTACTAAAAATACAAAATTAGCCAGGCCTGGTGGCGCATGCCATGCCTGTAATCCCAGCTACTCAGGAGGCTGAGGCAGGAGAATCGCTTGAACCCGAGAGGCGAAGGTTGCGGTGAGCCAAGATAGCACCATTGCACTCCAGCCTGGGCAACAAGAGTGAAACTCTGTCTCAAAAAAAAAAAAAACAAAACAAAAAATCACTATCCCTCAATCAATTCTCTTCAATAGCCTACAACAAACTGAGACCAATCAGCTTCTCTTCTGAAATAATTGAGAATTGGGATTATAGGGGAACTAGTCAGTCTTTACGTGTGGCTGGACCTGTAACAACCCAACAGAGTAGACCATTTCATAAGTCAACCAGGAGAAGAGAAACCACTTCAACTATTTACAACAGTTGAAATCTAATACAGGGAATGAGTTAACAGGTGATGGAAGAGCCATTCCTGCTACCTGGAACACAGAGTGGTGACTCAGTTTCCAATGTGCAGAGCAGCAAATATGCAATGGGGGAGATTTTCCAGAGATGAGCAACAGCGGGAGGGAACTCAACTACCCCTCAGCTGACAAGACACAGGAAGAGATCATGTTAATGGGGCCCCAGGGCTGAGGTCATCCTGTGGTACATACAGAGTGGTGTTATGCAGAGAGAACTACTTAGGGCATCTTTCTTCAGGACGTGACTGTATGCATAGCAGAGACCTGCAAGGGGCACCTCCTCTGCTTACCCTCCCACCAACAACCACAAAGAGTAGGAGAGAGTCTGTTTCCTAAAGAAGGGTCATGGCTATTTGGCAGAGTAGGGAGAGATACTTGGCAGACAAAACAATATTTGTTTACTCCATTCCTTGTGTTAGTTACCCAGCACATATATATATAATTCTTCTCATCCATAATTTCAAAACTCTTTCACCTAATAAACTAACCTTGTAAGTAAAGAGTATGAGGTGCTCAACCAATTGATCGGTGATATTAGGGAGTGGCTGTAAAGTCATTTTAAATCTCATCCTAGTCATAGAAAATGAAAGTGAAATTATTCTTCAGAAAGTCTGCCCTCAAAATGCTAAAACCAGAAATTGATTTGTATGTAGTGTCTGCATACCTGTGTATACCTCCTCCTCCTTTCCAAATCTATTTTTCTCTTCTTCCCTACACTTCCATACACAAGTTTCGTGCCCTACACTGCCTCTCTTTCTCTATTCTTGCTACCGGGAACACAGATATAGTAATGACTCAGATTCCAATGTGCAGAGCCCAGCAGAGCAACCAGATTGCAGGAAACTGCAACCCTGTATTGCTTGGTAAAGTACTGCCTATCCAACCCAGACTGCCTCACCACACATTTAAATTAGAGAGAAATAAACTTCTACCTTATTTAAGCCACTGAATTTTTTCTGTCTTGCTTTAAATCTGCATACTCTACCTAATACAATATATAAGGTATTATATACATACATATATATATATGTATGTATGGTATTGTATTCTGTTAACTAAGTTGATAGGCAGAGAATCTCATGAAAGCCTATCTAGATCAATTTAAAAATCATAAATAAATTAATTCATTTGCCCTTAAAGGATATGATGTCAACATTTATGGATACCTGAGAAATGTCAAATGCATTGATATTACAAGGCTCATGTTTGCACCGTTATGCTTTTGATTAACACCAGTGCAACTGTGCTCAAAGTTGTAAAGATCATGGTGTAGTCAGAAACATTAGGAGGGAATATAAACTAAGAAGTTAAGTGCATAGACTCAGGAGTAGAATTGTCCAAGTTCAAATCCTAGCTCCCTTACTTGTTAATGATGTAACCTAAAGTGAGTTAATTAAGTTACTTAACCTCTGTGGTTCCAGTTTCATCTGTAAGATAGAGATAATAATAGTCCCTAACTTGTTAGGTTGTTGTGAGCATTAAGAGCATTAAATGAGATAATCTCCTGTTAGGTATTTAGCACAAAGTAACCATTCAATTTATATATCTATCAAAGTAACCATTCAATTTATGTATCTATATATAAAATAATTATGTATGTATAGTGCAATAATAATTATAATAGATTATTATTGATAAATTATTTGTTAATAATTCTTACTAATAACAATTAATAAGTATTATCTCTGAGTCTTCATCAGAAAAAGCAGTATGCAGGAAGAGCAGCTTATTCTACATATAACGATAATTATTGAAATTCAATGTTTGCACATACAAAATAGCAAATTCTGGACTTTACTTTGGATATCAAAAAGACAAAGGTATTTTTGCTATACTGCCCAAATGTCTCCAATGATATGCCCACTAGTATGCCTAAATAGCACAGCAGTAAAACTAATGTCTTAATTTTTGTTCTGAAAGCACCTTATTTCAAAACATTATCCTTCCTCATTGCTGGGAGATTATCAGTGTTGATTTTCAACAGTTTTGTGAAAGGATAATGGAGTCGTGATCACAATTAAGTAGGTAAATTCATTTCCTTGAATCATATGTTCTCTGTGATAGCATTTATTTCCATTGGATTACTTATTCTTGGTCTGGTGTGCACAGCTGTTTCCCTAATAAACATTTTTCAACGTGATTTTATAGTGTTTCTTATGCCAGATGAGACTCCTACATTTTTTCCAGGTACAGGCTTAAAATGTTGTGCCAAAAAAACCTTAAATAAGCAACACGGGCTGGGAGCGGTGGCTCATGCCTGTAATCCCAGCACTTTGGGAGGCCAAGACAGGCAGACCACAAGGTCAAGAAATCAAGACCATCCTGGCCAACATGGTGAAACCCCGTCTCTACTAAAAATACAAAAATTAACTGGGCATGGTGGTGCATACCTGTAATCCCAGCTATTGGGGAGGCTGAGGCAGGAGAATCGCTTGAACCTGGGAGGCGGAGGTTGCAGTGAGCTGAGATCATGCCATTGCACTCCAGCCTGGCGACAGAGAAAGACTCCATCTCAAAAAAAAAAAAAAAAAAAGCAACTGGCTTACACCATTTAGTTCCATATCCCTGTTAGAGTGTTTGCCCCAATATGTTATGAGCAGCTGCTTAAATGCTTAAATGTCTGACATTCCATAGACTATGAGCCCCTCAAGGGCAAACAGTATTTCTTATTTGTCTCTGAACCCTCAGTGTTTTAAGAAGTGTGTTGCATTTGGTAGGTATTCAATAAATGTTTGAAATGAAGAGAAGTAAATAGGTACAGTGGCTCATGCCCATAATCCCAGCACTTTGGGAGGTCGAGGCAGGCAGATCACCTGAGGTCAGGAGTTCAAGGCCAGCCTAGCTAACATGGTGAAACCCGTGTCTACTAAAAATACAAAAATTAGCCATGTGTGGTGGTGGGCGCCTGTAATTCCAGCTACTCAGGAAGCTGAGGCACAAGAATCACTTAAACCTGAGAGGCGGAGGTTGTAGTGAGCCGAGATCATGCCACTGCACTCCAGCCTGGGCAACAGAGTGAGACATGTCTCAAAAAAAAAAAAAAAAAAAGTAAATATGTATCATATTATGGAAATACAGTTGCTTGTTCAAGTTGCTATAGTTGAACACATCATTTATATATTGTAGCTGCTTAAAACAACATGCATTTAAAAAACTCACAGTTTCTGTAGGTCAAGAGTCTGCACATGGCTTAACAAGGTTCTTTGCTTCAGGATCTCCCCATGTGTTTGCAATCAAGTTGCTGCTGAGGCTGCAGTCTATCTCATGTGTTCACTGGGGAAAATATCTGCTTCCAAGCTCACATGATTCTTGGCAGAATTCAGTTCCTTGCCAGTTGTAGGATTGAGGACCTCAGTTTCTTGCTGGCTGTCAGATGGAGGCTGCCCTCAGTTTCTTGCCATGTGGGCCTCACCACATAGCAGCTTGCTTAATCAAAACCAGCAAGAGAAAGCGAGTTTCCTAACAAGGCAGATGTTACATCTTACATACTATAATCATAGAAGTGACATCTCACTTACCATACAACATACTATTTGTTAGAAGGAAGACACAGGTCCCTTCCACCCTCAAGGGAGGGTATTACATGAGGATGTGTACCAGGAGGCAGAAATAATTAAAGGCTATCCTAAAGTCTGTCCACTGTAGACATTAGTACACATAAATAAGATATGAATATGTGGTCCACTCAAATGAAGAAACTTGGTTAGGGTCACATGCTAATTCATGAGAATGCTCAAATGCTTGCTCACATATGTTAGGGCTTCACAACATGATATAAGAGGAAGAGAGTCTATTCATCAAAGTACTTACAATCTGAATGGCTAAGTCACAACTCATCCACAGAAATAGTTAAAACTCTGAATCTCCAGCCAGTTTTGTTAGGCTGAATGCCCACCTTGAAATCCTTTAAAAAGATGACTGAAATAAGAGCATTAAAGATACGTAACATCTCTCTGCTAACCTGGAGAATTTACAGCAAAAATGTCTCAATTGGTCCTTGGCATGTTCCACTTGATTCCGTCCATTTGAATAGATAGCCAAAAGCACTAAACATGCACACAGGAAGACAAATGCATGAGAACCAACAACGGGAAATATATTAATTAGCTATTGTTGCAACAATGCTGCAAAACAACCCCAATATCTCAATGACTTGCAAAAACAAACATTTATCTTTCTTGCTTAAGGATTACAGGTTGGCTGTGTTTCATATGATCTCACTTGAGCCTGACTGGGCCAAAGTGGGCTAGGCTGGACTCCAGGCTTTGGGTTGGGTTCAGGTCTGTTCCACATGTATTCTTCATTCTGGGACTAGAAGCTACACAGGGCATGTTCATGTTCTGCTCATGGCAAATGAGTGAAGTACAAAGGGGCAAGCAGAAACATTCTAGGTCTCTTAAGGCTTTGGCTCAAAATTGACATACTATCACTTCTGCCCACATTCTGTTATCTTAAGCAAGTCACATGGCCAAACCGAATATCAATATGATGTGGTAATATATCTGCTTACTTTAGAGGGAAGCAATGCAAAGTCCCATGACAGAGGACATGGTGAATAAAATTCCACTGTAGGGAGAGATTGAAGAATGTGGAAAATGAACAAAGCCAAGCAAGCACAGGTAGCCAGCTGTGCTGGTTGATCAAGCTTGTCAAGTTGCCTGTGACATCACAATGAGATCCCTGACTGCCACTTTGAAAGAACAAGCCACAATATCATGTAACTGACAACTCAAGCCATACACTGGTACAGCTTCATGCTACCTTGGTATGCAATCCTCTATAAAATACAAAATCTACTTTATAGTAATATAAGTAAGGTAAAGATTTTGTAAGCACAGGGCCTTAAATAGTATCATTCCCATGGCAAATATAACATAGCCTTTTGTGCCCATATACTGCAAAGACAGAAGTCCTAACTATAAACTGTAACGGGAAATCTTGCATACTCAGGTATGAGGGTGGTGAAAGGGTTACGAGTTCAGTTAGAAAAAAATTACTTTGGAAAAGTTATCTTGTGGACAAAGCCTCAAGTTTAACATATAGCATAATACAACTGAATATTAATTAGTAACTGGAAAAAGTAATTTTGTTTCATTTTAAAAGGCTACACTGTTGTAATCCAAATAAAAAGAAACACATTTACGTATTTTCTTAGATATAATATGGACAATGCTAATATTTTATTCCTGTGTTTGTGTTTCAACTTTCAATAGTTTTCTTTAACTGATGGTTGTTTGTTGGGATCTATTTCCTCACAAATGAGTTTGCCTCATGAGCCTGACAAACTGATATTTTTTCTGTTTACTTGTTTTTTTTTTGTTTTGTTTTGTTTTGTTTTTGAGATGGTGTCTCACTCTGTTGCTCAGGCTGGAGTGCAGTGGCACGATCTTGGCTCACTGCAACCTCCACCTCCTGGGTTCTCTCCTGCCTCAGCCTCTTGAGTAGCTGGGATTACAGGTGTGCACTACCATGCCTGACTAATTTTTGTGTGTTTTTAGTAGATACGGGGTTTCACCGTGTTGGCCAGGCTGGTCTCGAACTCCCCACCTTAAATGATCTGCCTTCCTCAGCCTCCTAAAGTGCTGGGATTACAGGTGTTAGTCACCACACCTGGCCTTTTCTGTTTACTTTTTAACTCATCAAACCCTCTTATGATCATCTGTTTTCAGCTTAATAATTGTTTACCTGTTCAATTAAAATGGAATAATGAGGAATAATTTGCAGCTTAACATTTAATATTGCTATTTGAAGGACATTAGCTATTAGGCTATCTTCAATTTATTAATTAAATCTATTTTACACATAAAAATACCAGAAGTTGAAACAGTGTTCTATCAAAAATATTTAAAGGGCATAATGCTATTCCTTCAAATACAATGCCATTTTTTCCAAATACTGTAGTGTCATGATAAGTGTCGTATATTTAGCCAACTCTCCCTGATATCCAATTATCAATTCATTTATGTATGCCTTAAGACATGAACAGATGCATTTCTGAAAAATTACAGTTTAATTCCATGTATCAGACTATTCATTTAACTTTCATATCTTATGTTAATATATTGGAGATATAGTCCTAGGGCAAAAGCCTCTAAAGTATGTCTACAATCTGGGTTCACAAAGAGGCTGTCTAGAGATGTCTCATAGGCCACCTTCCAATGTCCCATTAAAATGCCACAAAGAGAGAGAAAATGAGAAAAATTGGCATATGGTGCTGTGGACTTAAAATGAGAGAAAGCAAGTTGCTAAAGTCCAGGTGAAATTTCAACTAGCTGATTTATTGATGATGATGGATGGAAAACTTATCCCTAAACTACCTTCTATGAGTTTCTCCCTCCCAAACAATACAATACAGAGGATGTCAACAACGCAGGAAAATATTTGGCATAACTTCATTGTCTGCATTTAACTCCAGTGTGCGGGTACTTTACTGGCTATAAAACAAACATCAATAAGCCGGTAAGAACTACAGTTCTATCATTCACCTTCACTTTCTTGCATCCAATCTCATTAGCATCAATCTCCCTGTGCATTCAGAGGCAACTCCCAGCATGCAACACAGCAGAAAGAGGAGTAAGTGAACAGACAAGTTCAATCTTGGGATTCTTAGTAATCTAATGAAAAGTGCTATAAATAGAATAGAAACAAAAAGGGAATGAGGAAAACTGCCTGCTGGGTAAATAGATTTTGGTCATATGCTACACTCTTCATAAAAGAATTTCAAATTGCTTAGTAAGAGAAACCAGGGGAAAAATGCAACATCAGATCAGTAGACATATAATAATACCTTAGAGCACCATTTCTGAATGGAGAATCTGTGGTTTTAGAGGGGAAGTGGTTTTCTTTCTTGTGTGGGACAGGTGACTTTACTGGCCAAGAGGCACTCAATTCAGGTAGTAGCTCTTGTGTTCCAGTTATTAATGTTGTATAACAAACCACCCCAAACTTAGTGGAGTGTAGAACAACAATCCTTTTGTCAGGAATTAGACAGGACACATTAAGGATGACTTGTCTCTTTACCTCATCTGGTCCTCAGCTAGGAAAACTCAAAGGCTGGAGAAGTCAACTATTAGGGGTTGGAATCATCCAAATGCACCTTCAGTCACATATCTGGCATATGGTCTGGAAGAACTCAAAGACTGGCACTACCTATTAGAGCACCTCCAGGAGGCCTCTTCACGTGGCTTCACTTGATCACAGCATGGTAGCCTTAGGGTGATCAGATTTATACACGGCAGCCCAGGGCTCTGAGTATGTGTGTTCCAAGGAAAAGGGTGAAAGCTTCATGGTCTTTTCTGGCCTTAACCTTGGAAATCATGCAACATTACTTCCACTGCATTCTATTGGTTACAAGTTAGTTTAAGCACACCCTGATTTGAGGTTGAGGCAGATACACTTTTCAATGGGAAGAATGTCAAGGGCAATATTGGGCCATCTTTAAAAATGAAAATCTGCCATAATCTGTCACTGAGACAATCTGTATTCATTTCCTATGGCTGCCATAATAATTTACTACAAAGTTAACCACTTCCACAATGTAAGTTATTATCTTATTATTAAGTGGTCAAACATTTAACACCCATTTCACCAGGCTAAAATCAGCACGTGGGCAGGCTGTTCCTTTCTGGAGGCTCTACGGGAGAATCTGTTTCCTTCTCATTTGGGTTATTGGCAGAATTCTGTTCCTTGAGATTGTGAAACCAAGGTCTTCATTTTTTTGTTGGCTGTCAGGTGAAGGCAATTCCCCGTTTCTAGACCCTACCCTCCCTACCACCTTGACTTGTGGGGATCCTCCTCTCTCTCCAAAGTCAGCAACAGCAGTTCAAATGCTGCTCATGTAACATTCCTCTGACCCTTCTTCTATGATCACATCTTTCTCTGACCACAGCCTGGAAAGCTGGAAGGCTCTCTACTTTGAAGAATTTGTGATTAGATTGGGTCCTCCTGGATAATGCCGGATAGTCTCTCCATTTCAAGGTTCATAACCTTAATCATATCTGTAAAATTTCTTTTGCCATTGAAAGTAACATTCATATGCTCCAAGGATTCGAGAATGGTCATCTCTGTGGAGATAGGGGGCATTATTCTGCCTGCCAGTGCCATACAACCTAAGCTACATACCCACATTTCGAAATCCTCCTTTTGGGAATGGTACCATCCCTGGTTAATATGCACTGTATTAGAGACTCTGCACACCAACTTGTACTTCAGGTTTAGGTCTGATCTGAGAATTGTCGACACTTAATGCACTCTGTGTACTGGCAAACACTGGGCTCAAACAATAGTACTCTCCAAATTCCAAAATGGATAGACAGAAAAAATTCTACTTAGGGGTCTAAGAAAAAATACTGTAGCATATGGGAACAGAAACACTACCTTTTAATATTCAAAAGAAGATTATGGCTCTGGAAAAAAGTCATGTCTAATAAACACATTAGAATGTTACAATCTATCTGCTTGAAATCCCCAAAATATGCCCAAGGACATGGCTTCTTTGTGAAGAGAACAGAAATGACAAGGCTGACATAAAGATAGCTATGAAAAGAAACTGATTGAAATGAGAAAAAGAATGTAAGAAAGCCCCAAATACAAAGCCAAATTAAAATCTACATAGAAGGGAAGAAGAGAATAAAAGAGCAAAATTGATGCTGCAAAATAATAAACCAATTATGTGGAGGGCAAACTTGAGAAAGTCTCCTAGAATACATTGTAATGAATTTAAGAATTTTCTTTGTTTGTTTTTGGAGACAGAGTCTCACTCTGTCACCCCGGCTGGAGGGCAGTGGTGCCATCATAGCTCACTGTAACATTGAACTCCTGGGCTCATCTGATCCTCCTGCCTCAGCCTCTCAGGTAGCTAGGCCAACAGGCATGCCACCATGCCTGGCTAAACTTTTTACTTTACTTTTTGTAGACAGTGTCTCACTATGTTGCCCTGGTTGGTCTCAAACTCCTAGCCTCAAGTGATCCTCTCACCTTGGCTTCCCAAAGCATTGAGATTACAGGTGTGAGCCACCAGGCCCAGGCAAATTTAACAATGTTTTGATTGCAAGTTAACAGGAACACTATTCAGTCTATTCAGTGAATCTTCCTTGGGCCTAAGACTGTTCAAGTGGGGTCTGCCACTTGCAACCAAAAGAGTTCTGGTAGTTTGAATAATATAACAATTAAGGCTGATTTAATAAATATAACATTAGATTTTGTGCATCACAAATAAAAGTTGTGCATTTTCAAGTGTCCATGAAATAATGTTCCACTTAACATTTTTTCCTTTTTATAAGAGGCAGATGAAATTAACTGACTCTGATGATTTTCATTTGAGCTTTACATACATGCTTGTGCATTTTTATATAAATGTATTATACTTTAGTACCCCTAAAGCCCACAGAAAACAAAAAGGAAAACAATCCAACCAGAAAAACTGGCACAAGACAGAAATATGGAATCAATAAAGATAAAAACAGAGGTAAATCAATAAAACAAATGAAAGAATTGATAGATTCATGAGGTACCTTGAACAGAGATTAAATATAATTAAATGAATCTTAGTTTTGAAAAAGTGGATGTAAGAGACATTAGATGGAAATGTTTTATATATATGGAAACTTATCCAAATAACTTTATGAAGCTAACATAACTTTGATACAAAACTTTAAAAATGCAAAACACAAAGTTACTTACGTAATAGGATCAAAAAATTATGATGTTAATACAGTGAATTAATCAGTTATATTAAAATAACAATCTGTTATGATTTAGTTGTATTTAGACTTGTAATGCAAAGGTGTTCTAATATTAGGAAATCATATATACACATCATCAGGACAAACCAAAAAATTCATTATCATCTCAGTATAGGCTGAAAAAGTTATTTAATAAAGTGAACATTTATTCCTGATACAAACTCATGAACCAAGAATGAAATTATATTTCCTTAATAACTATCTTAAACAATAGTCTAAATCTTTCTTTTTTCCTTTTTTTGTCAGACAGAGTTTCTCTCTGTTGCCCAGGCTGGAGTGCAGTGGCGAAATCTTGGCTCACTGCAACTTCCACCCCCCAGGTTCAAGCATTTCTCGTGCCTGACCCTCCTGAGTAGCTGGGATTACAGATGTGCACCACCACACCAGACTAATTTTTGTATTTTTTTTTTTTTCAGTAGAGACAGGGTTTCACAGTGTTGGCCAGGCCAGTCTCAAACTCCTGGTCTCATGTGATCTGCCTGCCTTCGCCTCCCAAAGTGCAAGTATTACAAGCGGGAGCCACCACGCCCAGCCTAAATCATTCTTAATAATAAAATACTATAGTACTATTTCCCAAAATGTCATTGAACATTTTTGTTCATTTTAGGAATATTGGCTAAGTTTGGTGGTAGTCAGTGCAAAGTCAGGGTGAGGAAGAGAGACTAAGTTAGGTTTTCATCGCATAGGACACCAAGGTGTAATCCAGCAAATACATCTTTAGGTGGATTAAAAAATTAAAGCAAAAATAGAAATGTTAAAAGATCAGAAGAATTAATCAATTAATTAATCTGTCCTGGGGAAGGACATTCTCAGCATAAAGACAGCTTAAGAAATCACATATTAATAGATTCAATTTCATTAAAATTTAAATCTTCTGTAAGTTATAAAGCATTTTTATAAAAATAAGGGCAAATGCAAATTCAGAAAAGTATTTCCAACAAAATAACAAAAGGTTTATTTACTTAATCAACAAAGAACTTTCACTAACGACTAAGAGAAATATGAATGCTCCAGTAGGAAAAACAAGAAAAAGGAATGCAATGACTCACAGAAGAAATACAAAAGGACATTAAGCTTATGAAAATGCAAATTAAAACAAAACAAAAATACCATTCTTTTGGTCTCACGAATATGCAAAGGCTAATAAAAGATAATACTGGTAAACGTGTTGGACAAGCACTCTAACTATAAATTAGTTGCAAATTCCCAGTAACTTGGGGATATATATATTGAGCGACTTACATAAATTCACACTATTGGACCCAACAATTCTACCTCCAGTTATCTATCCAAAAGAATTAATTGGTGACATTTTGGTATCCCTTATCTAACAATCCATATCATCCATATCAAATGTTCTCATTCAAATATTATCCAGCATTGTAGTTTATGATTTTAAAAACTCTAGTCCTTATGCCTATGGCACTTTTGAGTTTTTTATGCCATGATATTGCAGCAGTTTTGAGAGATGATTTTATGGAAAATTGGGATAGTCTCCACAATCACAACTAAATAAAGAAGAAACAAGTAACCTGAAAAAAACAAAAAAGTTCTTTGGCAATACAGATAAAGATTTTGTAGAAAGGTGTTCATCAGAGGGTTACAAATAGATAATGCATTGGAAATAATGTAAACATTAAAAAATAGGGAAATGATTAGTTAGTGATGACATATCCGTAAAATGGAATATCATATAGAAATTAAAAAGAATTTTAATAATTTGAGAACACACTAACAATATAATATGTTATTGTAAATGGTAACAGAATAAAAAATTATATGCAATATAATCCCAATTTGAAATATCATATACACATAGATATACATGCATACATACTGCACAACATATATATATATATATATATATATATATTTTTTTTTTTTTTTTTTTGAGATGGAGTCTCGCTCTGTTGCCCAGGCTGGAGTGCAGTGGCATGATCTAGGCTCACTGCAACCTCCGCCTCCTGGTTCCAGCAATTTTCCTGCCTCAGCCTCCCAAGTAGCTGAAATTACAGGTGGGCACCACCATGCCTGGCTAATTTTTTGTACTTTTAGTAGAGACAGGGTTTCCCCATGCTGGATAGGCTGGTCTCAATCTCCTGACCTCTTGATCCACCTGCCTCGGCCTCCCAAAGTGCTGGGATTACAGGTGTGAGCCACCACACCCGGTCACAACATTTTTATATTTATGTAAATTTATATAATGTAGCAGAAAAACTTGGAAAAAAGCACCAAAATCTTAACAGTGGGTAACTCTTGGTTGATGGCTTAGGGACAATTTTGTTGTTCTTCTTTATTCTTTTTTCATAGTTTCCAAATTTTCTACAGTGAATATATATGAATGTAGTTAACACTACTAAATTGCACATATAAAGAAGGTTAAGATGATAACTTTTATATTATATCTGTTTTACCAAACTTTAAAAAAAGATTACAACAGAAAGAGAGATAAACAGGACAGAAAGGAAGAATAGAAAGCTCTATTAAGCCCAGGCAAGGTGGTATTGCACCACTAGCAGAACCTTAGAACTGGGCCACTGGGAACTCACCTCTGATTACTGCAAGTCTTCATTTGCTAAATTTGTTCCCTGCTTTATTAATTCTGTGAGATGAAAACTCTGCATATCAAGTTGTCACCAATTAATGGATACTTGAATAACATGTGGCATACCCACAAAGAAATAAGCTTTCTCAAAGCCATATTCTTTTAGGGACTCTTAATTTGGAGATCAGCACTGTGAGGAAGTGGTTCGTGAATGGTTTTGGGAGGTTCTTCATTTTCCTGAAAAATTCTGTCTGTAACTAAACATATGTATCTTTATGGGAATAAGGCACTTTGCTATTAACAGATTTTCTTTTTTCTTTTTTTTTCTCTTTTTTTGAGACAGAGTCTCGCTCTGTCACCAGGCTGGAGTGCAGTGGTGCGATCTCAGCTCACTGCAACCTCTGCTTCCCGGGTTCAGGTGATTCTCCTGCCTCAGCCTCCTGAGTAGCTGGGATTGTAGGCTCCTGCCTCTGCACCTGGCTAATTTTTGTATTTTTAGTAGAGACGGGGTTTCACCATGTTGGTCAGGCTGGTCTCAAGCTCCTGACATTGTGATCCACCTGCCTCGGCCTCCCAAAGTGCTGGGATTACAGGCGTGAGCCCCACAGCCAGCCAACAGATTTTCAAAGGGGACCGGAGATTGAGAACCACTGTCAGGAAGAATGTTTTTTACATGGTTTAGTCTACTTAATTTCACTGAAATTTACAGCTGGTGCTCACAGAATTCAAATATCTCCCTTACAATATCTAAAAAGGTTCTCTACCTCAAGGTTTTATGGGCATAATAGATTATTTCAGAGGGATTGATCCTTCACTGTTGGAAGTTCAGAATATATATATATATATTTATATATTATATATGTTATATATAAATAGTTTATATATATAAAAAATATATAACTATCTCTCTCTCTCTCTCCCCCAGGAGTTTGAGACCAGCCTGGCCAATATGGTGGTGTGCTCCTGCAATCTTGGCTACTTGTGAGGCTGAAACAGGAGAATTCCTTGAACCTGGGAAGTGGAGGTTGCAGTGAGCTGAGATCACACCATTGCCCTCTAGCCTGGGCGTTGCAGCGAGACTGTCTCAAAACGCACACATACACACACACACACACACACACACACGCAAAAAAATGGAGGCTTGCATTTGGTGCTCCCATATCCTCTTATTTGGGTAAGGTCACTTGAAGCTCAATTGGGCTACACCAGTGCTTCTCAAACTTTAATCTCAAATTGTAATGTGGGTAAGAATTACCTGGGGTCCTTGTTATAATGAAGATCCTGGTTCATTGTGTCTGGCGCAAGGCTTGAGATAGCATTTCTAATGAGTTCCCAGGTAAAGCTGATGCTGCTGGTCCATAGAGCACACTTTGAGTAGCAAGGTACGAGACAACGATGCTTCAGTTCTTTTTAATTGGATCCTTCTCTATTTGCCGGTCAGCTGCCTCTGTGTTATTTCCCTTTCTTTACAGTTTTGCACAAACCTTGATGAGGTGAATGGTATTTTATTTACTTCCCATTGAAAGGGCAAGTGACTTCCTGACTGGGGCTCAAGCTGACAAGGAAAGTTTCCCTCAATCCCAAACAGGCAGATATGTGAACATTATGAACCTTAGGCATCAGACCAGTAAGCACCCACATTGACAGCAGGAAACATACCATTTGCTATGGTAGTTTGAGTGGGTATCCCTGATTCTGTGTACCATATTATGCAGGCAACACGCATATGTCTATATATGCATGCATACCCCTTGTAATGTAATACATTTTCACATTGTAGGGATTCTTTACAATTGTTGAAACTGAGTAATGTTTCACAGCATCACATTTGTGCTTATGTTTAGCACTACTTTCATTGATGTTATTTGTTTACAAGTCTTTTGTACTACTTCGTAAGCATGTTGAGGGAAAGGACTATTATGCCTAACTCAGGCTTGCATCATCTCAGAGCCTGCTAGGCACACGGTGAATGTTTTTGGAAATGGACAGTAGTAGTATGAATTGTTAGTTACCATGATAATGCTCAGTGGTGCCACCTCAAATCTCTGTGGCTTAAAATAATTAGCATTTATTTAGCTTATTAGTTTGTTCATTCACAATTCAGGTTGGGCTTGGTAGGGTAGTTCCTCTGGTCCAGATTGGACTCACTGACATGTCAGGTGGTTGGCTACTACTGGCTAGGTGACCAGGGGGACTGAGCATGTGTCTCATCCACTAGCAGGCTAGCCCACTCATTTTCTCATGGTGGTGGCAGAAGTGCAGGAGTGCAGAGAGACAAGTAAGTGCTTTCAAGCCTCTGCTTGCACCATATTTGATAATATCCTATTGGCTCAAGCAATTTACCTGGTCAAGCCAGATTCAAAGGGGAGGGCACTATAAAGTGATATGGCAAAGAAGGGGTAAAGAATTGGAGTCATTTTGTGCAGTCAATCTACCACAGTGGTTTTTCTTTTCTTATTTTCACAATATCATCCCCCAAGTCTAAAATTCCTACAATGTGTGGAAATAGCATAATGACACTGAAGTCCTTCTTTATTTTAATTTTGAAACCCATAGTTAGTTCTGCCATAATAGATGCTTGATCTGAATTGATTTAGTCAAAGACATGAAGATCCTGATTTTTACTGGAGTGCATCCTGGGTTTCATTATAGTCCATTCTCACGTCAGGTGTATCAGACACAATCCTATCCACCTGCTGGTGCACAATCCTTCCAGGCACTGGGCCAACATGCAGGGAAGCAGACAGCCATGTGTTTTAATCAGCATCTGTATCTTGATTTTTTGGGTTGCTCTTTGAGCCATGTTAAACAAAAACATTAAAATTACCTTAAAAGCACCTTGATGAAAAGACATTGTTATCAACTTTCTCATCAGATGAGAGGAAAATTCTGAACATGGGGATAAGTGCAACAGCACTGACTTCACTGAACTCAAAATAAAAAATATAATACATGCCTAGTTTAACAAAATGATCATAAAGAAACCATTGATTGTAATAACAAGAAAAACTCAGTAACCGATGTCATTCTCAGTGTCCCCTTACCCGTCTATCACAAGGAGACATATTACATGAAACATATGCACATAATTGAGAGGCAACTAGAATTGCTTAAAAAGAGATACTCAACAAACAGCAATAAAATTTAGACCAAATGTCAGAAAACTATTAAGCCTAAGCAGTAACATTGATTAGAGCACTATTTTCTTATTTGGTTAGTCCTAGGAGGACCATTGAGTTGCTATTTCGTTTAAGCTGGTGAAAAGGTAAACTAATCTTGTTTAACAGGCAGAAGATGCAGAAGCAGTGCTTTTTGTCTTCATTGCAAGGGATGGATCAGAAATAGTTCAAGCTTTATTAAGATTATTGAGTTCAACACATTATTTATTTTCTGGAAAGTTCGAGACTTGTAGAGATACACGCCTCAGCTCAGTGAAAAAACATTCTGCCAGCCCTATGTACAATTGGGAATTAGGCCAGTGGTATCTTCAGATCGCAGCTTCAGCCCTTTCTTCCAGGAGGCACTCTATTGCAAATCATCTTTCAAGATGACAAATAGAAGTCTCTGGTTTCTCCTCCTTATCGAAAAGACCTAAAGCCCATTTGGATGCCAGTGTTAATGATGGCTAACAAGTCTCCAAAGAGAAAAAAGTTTTCTGAGAAAGGCTTTATTGGTGAAGGTTTATATACCATTCTTACTCCTAAAATAACATCCAGACAGCTGTCTTTTTGCAAGGGAGGACCCTGAAGATTCCAGCTCATCAGTATGTATGCAAATAAAAAAACACATAAGCACATCTGATAGAAAGTAAAAGTTTAGGCCGGACGCAGTGGCTCACGCCTGTAATCCCAGCACTTTGGGAGGCCGAGGCGGGCGGATCACGAGGTCAGGAGATCAAGACCATCCTGGCTAACACGGTGAAACCCTGTCTCTACTAAAAATACAAAAAATTAGCCGGGCATGGTGGCGGCGCCTGTAGTCCCAGCTACTCGGGAGGCTGAGGCAGGAGAATGGCGTGAACCTGGGAGGCGGAGCTTGCAGTGAGCCGAGATCGCGCCACTGCACTCCAGCCTGGGCGACAGAGCGAGACTCTGTCTCAAAAAAAAAAAAAAAAAAAAAAGAAAGGAAAGAAAAGTTTAGGCATTTCTGCTCAAATAAGACTGAAGACCTCTAACAATTTTCCCCTTCCAAAACTCTACTAGAAGTACAGCAAAGAATAAACCCAAATGGCAAAAGCAGCAAGAAAGAAGACAATGGCAGATAAAGATTTATTAACTATATTTTAGAAGCCTGACAGCAGAAAGACATATGGTAACTGACTTGAATCGGTTTCTCTTCTCTGCCAATGGTGGTAATGGTGGTGGTGATAGGGGTATTAGTGGTGGTGATGGCATAAGTAGTGATGGTGGTGGTGATGGAGGGTGGTGGGAAAGCACCTCTTTCCTTTTACACAGTGAATTGCTTGAGAGCGGCGAGAATTCATCTTGTGTACACTGGACATGTCCACAAAGTCTGGGTAAGCAATCATTTCACAGCAAAGTGTCTGATGAATTGAATGGAAGGTTCTGTCAAAAACGGAAGGATCTGAGATGTACCCTACTTGCAAGCAAACAGGTCAGCCTGCCACTGATGTTGATAGAATCGGGGAACTTCTGGGTAAGAGACAAAGGACTTTATTAATCGTGACACAAAAATAGCACAAGCGTCATATCCACATAGGTTCCTTTTGCCTCACAAGTCCCATGGGAGTGATACTGAAGAAATCAGGTGGCTGCATATGCAAGAATTTGTATCTTAGCTGAAGAACCACAGCTTAATGAAACCCCAATGTTTTGTAATCTTTTTCTTTAGGCCTCACGCAAGCAAAATCTGTCCAACTTTTGCCCAGGAGGGAAACAGTAAATTTATTATATTGGACAGCAAACAAACCTCCCTTCTGTTCCAGAAGAAGGTATTATAACCATCTTCCAAGGCTGTTTGTTATACGAACATCCTTGAAAAATTTGTGGATAACAAAAGTTGCCAGTGCCCCTGCTCATAAGACATGTAGAAATACAAGAGACCCATGGAGAATTGTTTCCCAGCCTGTTTGCCACCAGGCTCATAAGACTCTTCTGACTATTCTGACAGCAAAATATACCTTGACAGCTTAGCCTGTGAACCAGTCCTTGCAATCCCATATAATTTTAACTATAAATTGTGAAAACAAACACCTCCACTTTGCCAGTTCATTGTCTATTTTTCTCAGCTCTACACCTGTAAGACTGGGACTCCAACTGCATCTTCCAGCTCAGTTCCAGAGAGATTCTACCAAAAGGAGGCATTGATGGAATAGTGGAGGAGAGGAAGAGGGGATAATGGACCCTTTCCTGGCTTCCAGCTCAGGTTTGCCGCCTTCCAGTAGGAGAGGACAGCTATAACTATAGCTGCAGGCTTCTTGTGGCGCTTCAAAAGCCAGCCCTGCAACTGCCCCTCAGAGGTACATGCAGCAGCCATGCTGTTGGAGCAGCAGTCCCACCACAATCCCTCACCCACCCACCCACCCTTCATCAACTGTCCTAGCACATTTCACACTATCTCCAGAATACCATTTCCATTGTCTTCCAGCCCCGTCTCCTTGGCCTTCCCGCGCCCACCTGGCTGCACTTCTTCCTCATAGATTTGAGTATCAGTTGTATGGAATTGTCCCTTCCAATCTTACAACCCCTTAGAACTTTCATATTCTAATGCTATCTGTTCCTATTTGTTCTTCCAGCCCTAGAGGTGATAACTTTCCCTGGCATTTTTAATCTCCAAATTACTTCAGCCTCCCACCTCAATCTTTAGATGCCTGTATAACAATTCTCTCCATTAAATGCCTTCTGTTTGAAGTACTTAGCATGGTTTCTTTTTTCCTGACTGGACCCTGACTGATATACTATTCATAGTTTAAAATAATTTCATGTTCTAGGCCAGGCACGATGGCTCACACCTGTAATTCTAGCATTTTGGGAGGCCAAGGCAGGTGGATCACTTGAGGTCAGGAGTTTGAAGCCAGCCTGACCAACATGGTGAAACTCTGTCTCTACCAAAAATACAAAAACTAGCTGGGTGTAGTGTTGCATACCTGTAATCCCAGCTACTCAGGAGACTGAGGCAAGAGAATCGCTTGAACCCTGAAGGCGGAGGAGGCAGTGAGCTGAGATCATACCGCTGCACTCCAGCCTAGGTGACAGAGCAAGACTCTGTCTCAAAAATAATAATAAAATTTTATGTTCTAATTCAGTATTTAAATATCTATCTATCTATCTATCTATCTATCTATCTATCTATCTATCTATCCTTTTTGAGATGGAGTCTCACTCTGTTGCCCAGACTAGAGTACAGTGGCACAATTTTGGCTCACTGCAACCTCCACCTCCCAGGTTCAAGTGATTCTCCTGCCTCAGCCTTCTAAATAGCTGGGACTATAGGCATGTGCCACCATGCCAGGCTAATTTTTCGTATTTTTAGTAGAGATGGGGTTTCACCATGTTGGCAAGGCTGGTCTCGAACTCCTCCCCTCAGGTGATCTGCCCGGCTCGGCCTCCCAAAGTGCTGGGATTACAGTCATGAGCCATGGCACTCAGTCTTTTATATTTTTTGATTTAATTTTTGTCTTTCCTAAAGGACATAGTTTAAAATATCAAATAGTATGGAAGGCCTTTGCCAGTGGTGTACTGGCCAATATTTAACAACCAAAAACAGAGTACTATTCAGTCATAGAAAAGAATGAGATGCTGTCATTTGCAACTAAATGGGTGGAACTGAAGGTCATTATGTAAAGTGAAATAAATCAGTCACAGAAAGACAAACATTGCATGTTCTCACTTATTTGTGAGAGCTAAAAATCAAAACAATTGAACTCATGGAGATAGAGGATAGAATGATGGTTACCAGAGGCTGTGTACTGTAGTGGGGGTTGGGGAGGTAGGGATGGTTAATGGGTATTTCACAGGGGACTACAGTCAATAATAACTTAATTGTACATTTAAAAGTAACTGAGAGTATAATTGGATTGTTTGTAACACAAAAAATAAATGCTTCAGGGGATGGATACCCCATTCTCCATGATGTGATTATTCTCATTGCATGTCTGTATCAAAACATCTAATGTACCTCATAAATATATACACCTACTATGTGCCCACAAAAATTGAAAATTAAAAAAAATTAACAACGAGCTCTCTGGAGAAAAAAAAAACCCTTCATTTGTAATGTCTGTTGATTTCCATGTTGTAAATACTCCATCCAGGGCCAATTTCAATCTACCAATGTGACAGAAGAGATGTGCACCATCAGCTCTTGTGAGCTAGTGTGAACCAGCTGCAGAACATCACTGATCTTTCTTCATTCTTCTTCACCTTCAAGGTGACTGCTTTCATCTCTTTCAGCCATCATTTTTGGTATTGGCTTTCATATTTCCACTTAAAGATTAACTAAAGGGGCTATCATCCACAGTGCAGATGCAGAAAATAATTAGCATTTACTGGTCACACTCTTTGTTTACTCTTCAATTAGTTAATTCCTCTCCTTCATGCCTCAGTTTTAATGGTATTTCCTGAGAGATGCCTTCTCTGACCACCTCAATTTAAATTAGGTCCCTCCTGCCTCTGGTCATTCTCATGCCACTTTATTCTTTAATTTCATGGCACATATCCCAGTTTGTAATTATGTAATTATATTTATGTTCATTTATTTATTGTCTGCCTCCTCCACTAGTTTGCAAGCTCCATAATGCCAGAGACTTCACATATTTTCTTCCTCACTGCATTCTTGAGTAGTATCTAAAAAGCACTTTGATTAGCACCTGGTACATTGTAGATAAATAAATAAAGGAATGAAGGAATAATAAAATGAGTGAATTAATAATATATGCTAGATACTATCCAAAATTATTTCATACATGTTATTTCATTTATTTTCAACAACACCCCTTACTAAGTAGTTATCACTGTCTTTATTTTATAGATGAGGAAATTGTCTTAAAGAGGTTAAGTAATGGATTTCAAAGTCATATAGGGAGTGTCGGACTTGAAATAAAACTTAGGCCTTTTGATTTAAAACACCATTTACTTATTTATTGCTCCATTTATTGCTGAATTACCATTCAGCTTCATAACTCTGCTAAGAGGCCTTGAATTGTACCTTATTCTAAGTTTTCATATTTTGATTGGCAGTCCTTGATCTAAACAAAAGATCATATCTGACTCCTAATTATGTCTTTGACCTAATACTTAACCACTTCTTGTTCTTGATTTGTCCTGGTGATTTAAAGGACATACCCTATCACTAAGTGGCTAAGGTCCCAATCCTCCCATACAAGAGTGAAATTGGATAAGATAGTGGGGATTGGCTGTTGGTGGGCCAGACTAAAAACTTGAACTTCATTCTGTCAGCAACATCTACTGCCATTTTAGTGATCAAAGTGAAGAATTTTTAGGAGAATGAAGATGGTGTCAGAATGTGGAGCAAATTAAAGTGGAGAGATGCAGGGGGCAGGAAGATAATCTCAGGGTCTCTTGCTTGAATCCATGTTTGAGATATTGAAGACTTGAACTAGGATAGTGGCACTATGAAGGGAAGACAATAAGGGACCTAAAAAGAACAATCAACAGAGTTCAGTGACAGAGTTACATGTTTTATGGAGGGTGAATAGGATTGAGAAACAGTGGTACTGGATTCTGCTCCCTACTCAGCCAATTACTAGACATCTGCCTCTTGGCCTCAGCTTCCTTATCTTTAAAGTAGAGGACAGGCCTAGATGACCTATGTCTCCTGCAATTTGGAAACTTTGTTATGAAAATAATAAAAATTAATGCAAAGGTTTGGGACCCAAATGACAGTGAGTTTCACAGAAACAAGGAAGGTAGAACATACCTCACTGTGCTTGTGTGTTGCTTGTGTATGTATGCCTGTGTGTATGTGAATGTGTATGCACGCTAGAGGAGAAGGACAAGTGGGAACAGGAAATAACTGGGACAAATATAGACCTTTTCACATGGTAGTGAATAATTGTCATGGAAATGTATCAGCACGTGTATCAGCTTGTTCTGTGTCCATCCCTAAACTTAGGGTAACTTAGTGTCCTGCAGGGGCTGAAAAATCTAAGAACTAAAACTAGGGTTCAGGATACAAATTGGATTCTGTCAGTTAGATGCACATGGCTTAGCTTTGTAAGGCAGAAATAAAGTAAAGACCATATTATTCTCTCAAAGAGCAAAGTCATGGAGACATTCACCTAGGAGTTGAGGTGGCCAGATTTGGTGTTCCAGTATCTAATCACCAGATTTGTGGGTGCTGAGAGACAGTGCTGGTAAGGGCTTTCTGATTCCTAGATCAGACTTCTTGATGCCAGATACTCCAACTTGTTCAATGATTTTGCAAACACCTGATTATCTATATGAAACATCTGTTTAAAATATCTAAAAAGGCTTGTATTTCCTTCAGGAATCTGCCTAATAAAGATATCAAATTCCACAAAACTTCCATTTAGTCTATTGATTTCACTATATTGATGATTTTAGAGTCATCCCTTTTGCTTATTAATAGACTACAATTTTCTTTCATATTAAGGGAATAAAAGAATCTCCTTGTAGGAAATGCCATTAGAGTCTACCACAAAACATGATTTCTTATTCATAAAAAAGAGACAAATTTACCCCATTTCAGGGGACTGTCTAATCAGAGGCTAGATGACATCTGGTTTTCCCCATGGTCTTTGGTCAACTGCAGAGAGGAAGAGAGTGAGATAACAAGTACCCTACACTGAATTGTAAGTCCTTTAGGACATCAAAAATTGCTGTGTCATCCTGGCTGAGACAAACATTAGGGCATAACTAAGAGAACAAGATACTCAGAGAAATCTTATTGTATTTGTAGATGAGAAGTCATCAAAAGTCAAGTCAATGGTACTGTCATTGCATATGTGTCCTAGAGATTTATGCATTTAGGCATATTATTTATATCAGTAGTTCTCCAAGTGTGGTCCTTAGACCAGTAGCATTAGCATCACCCGGGACTTGTTAAAAATACAAATTCCTTTTGGCATGGAGTATAGCATTAAAAAAAAAAGAAAAGAAAGAAGTACAAATTCTTAGGTCCTACCCCAAACATACTGGAATCAGAAACTCTAGTGGAAGATTATTGGTCATTAGTATACATTCACAAAGTCCTTCATGGTCAATGATAACTAACTTTTTTCTATGGGTGTGATGATCTATCAGTGGGTCTCTGGGTGGGACCTACCAGTGAATGACTGACAGCTATGGATAAGCATTCTTTGTGGGTGCTAGTCTAGGCTTTGAGGTTTGGTAACTTACCCAAGAGCAATGGTAGTAAATAGAGAACAACTTTAATATATTTTCCAAATGTTTATTAAAATAAGAAAAATAATATTATTCCACATAGGAAAAATTTCAGTGTTTTTTAACAAATATATATTCTATGAAAATTATATATGAATAACATTGACTGTTTCATAAGTGAACCAGTTTGAAAACAATTTTGGAGATCTGTTCTGTGACATTTTGTGTCTAATCATAAAATATTGAGACTCAAATATATGTCCATGGGATAGCTCTCAGAATCAAAGACATTATATACTGCTTATGTTTTTTTTTAGATGGAAGAGAATTCAAAGTATTTTTTACTGGTAAATAATTTTTAGTGACAAGTAATTAGATGCTACCTGAGTTCATAATAGCTTAATATATTATTATTTCGCCTAAAACATGTATGAAGCAATTTAATATTAGGCAAAGACAGTTATGGAGACAGTTGCTGTCCTGGATTACCCTACTCTTTAAATAAGAATTCAGGCTAATGCTGATTAATTTTAATAAATTCTTTCAAAGATGTATATGAGGAGGCATACCGATTGAATATTATAAATAGTTTCTTAAGATCAAATCTTTTAAATCCTTCAAAAGCATATAGCCATTTTAATATTATCAAATGCTGGTTCAGTGTATTTCACTGTCGTCAGAACTGGGAATGAAATATTTGGGGCGCAACTAATAACATTCAAACCTTGCTCATATTGTTTCATGAGCATCTACCTTTTATGAAGCGAGTCCTATCTCTGTGAATAATTTGTTCCATAACCCAATTCATTCTGTTGGTTAAAAATGTAGGTATTATTGCATAATCTTGTTGAGAAAAATAGAGTAACAACTTGAACAGCCAAGTAGCTCTTTTATTCATTTTCAATAATAATGTAAAAATGGGACCACAAATTGATGTACGCATGTGGAACTATTTGAAATAAAAATGAAGAAATCTTCTCTTTTACAGAGTTCAATTCTTCAAGGAATTGCAGCAACATTTTTCTCTCTATATGTTCTGTTAATGTTTTGTTGAGTTTTAACCATTTCTCTCTTTTTGTAAAATTTCCAATGGGATTTGTCTGATTAAAAAAAAGTTTATGCTTAATGTAACTTGTATTTTACCCTGAAGGACAAGGGAAATACACCCATTAAATTGAATAATGGAGTTGTTTTAATGACCAGAATGAATCTTTCAGGGATGTAGCTGCACTTCTCCCCAAAATGCCTATTTCAACCATTCTGGCCTTTTTGAGAGTAGATTTTATTAGTCACACCTTCCCATCTCTCTTGCATCTTTCATCTTTACCTTGACTTCTGCTGGAAACATGCTGACTTCTGCTCTATTCTAAATTACAAACCTTCTCTCCACTCTGTACTCCCCTCAAGCTATTGTTCTATTGTTCTCTTCCACTTTACCACCAAATCACGAAAGGGCATTCCAGGGTCCCAGCCTCCATTCTCTCAATACCCACTCACTTAACTATCCAAAATATGGCTTTAAGCACAACATTTGGAATAACATCTACTTCTTGCCGAGAAAAAAGGGAAATGTTATTAGGGGGAACTACACAGATGGTTTCAACCCTATTAATATTGTTCTATTTCTTTAAATCATTTTATATGTATGAAATATTTTATATTTTTAAAGTAGCTTCCATCATCATTATTCTGCTAAAACTGTCACCAATGATAATCTGGTTGTCACAATCAATGATTTTTCTCCCCATTGTAACTTTCTAAAATATTGATGCTATTGCTCAAACTTTCTTTGTATAAAATTGTTTTCTGATTATAAAGTATTATATACTTATTATAAAAATACAGACAATGCAGTGAAAAATAAAGAAAAAAAAGCTATGATCTGCATTATTCTCATTACCCAGAGGTAGCCACTGTGAGCATTTTATTTTGTTTTTTGAGACAGAGTCTCGCTCTGTCACTCAGGCTAGAGTGCAGTGGTGTGATCTCGGCTCACTGCAAGCTCCACCTCCCAGGTTTGCGCCATTCTCCTGCCCCAACCTCCCAAATAGCTAGGACTGCAGGCGCCCGCCACCACGCCTGGCTAATTTTTTGTATTTTTAGTAGAGATGGGGTTTCACTTTGTTAGCTGGGATGGTCTCAATCTCCTGACCTTGTGATCTGCCCGCCTTGGCCTCCCAAAGTGCTGGGATTAGAGGTGTGAGCCACCATGCCTGTTCCACTGTGAGCATTTTTTTACTGCAAGTGTTTGTGTGTGTGTGCATATTTCTACATAGTAGAGTGGCCATTTTTTTTTCTGATTTTCCCCTTAATATTAAATTAAAGGCATTTCCACAAGTCATTTTGAGAGATGAAGCCAGCTGGACTTCCTGGGCCAAGTGGAGACTTGGAGAACTTTTCTGTCTAGCTAAAGGATTGTAAATGCACCAATCAGCACTCTGTAAAAACACACCAGTCAGCACTCTGTGTCTAGCTAAAGGATTGTAAACACACCAATCAGCACTCTCTAAAATGGACCAATCAGCACTCTGTAAAATGGACCAATCAGCAGGACGTGGGTGGGGCCAAACAAGGGAATAAAAGCTGGCCACTGCAGTCAGCAGTGGCAACCTGCTCGGGTCCACTTCCACAATGTGGAAGCTTTGCTCTTTTGCTCTTCACAATAAATCTTGTGGCTGCTCACTCTTTGGGTCTGCACTGCCTTTATGAGCTGTAACACTCACCATGGGGGTCTGTGTCTTCATTCCTTGAAGTCAGTGAGACCACGAATCCACCGGGAGGAACAAACAACTCCAGATGCGCCACCTTTAAGAGCTGTAACACTCACTGCAAAGGTCTGCGGCTTCACTCCTGAAGTCAGCGAGACCACGAACCCACTGGAAGGAAGAAACTCTAGACACACCATCTTTAAGAGCTGTAACACTCACCGCAAAGGTCTGTGGCTTCATTCTCGAAGTCAGTGACACCAAGAACCCACCAGAAGGAATAAATTCTGGACACATTTTGGCGACCACGAAGGGACTATCACCTATCACCAAGTGGTGAGTACCATTGGACCCCTTTCACTTGCTATTCTGTCCTATTTTTCCTTAGAATTTGGGGGCTAAATACTGGGCACCTGTCGGCCAGTTAAAAGTGACTAGCATGGCCACCAGACTAAAGACACAGGTGTTAGGCTTTCTGGGAAAGGGCTCTCTAACAACCCCTGACTCTTCAGAGTTGGGAGCATTGGTTTGCCTGGAACCAGCTTCCACTTTTCCTGTACTTCTGGACTGAGCCGTGGGTCGACAGAGAGGAAAGCCATTCAGCTCCAGGGTCCCGACAACAATTTGGTTAACCCTGCAGCCATGAGTGGAACTCTCAAAGTCACATCGTCCATGTGAGACTCAGCCATCTATCCTATCTATCCTGACCCTTGCCTCCTGGATCCTGACGCCTGTCAGACAAACTTCTTCTCACCTCTCTTCTCCGAGGCTAGTCCTGCTTCTAAAAACCACTCCCTGTCTCTGGTGCTTTTCTAGTTTCTCCTGTAAGAATGATTTCTAGTATAAACTTCAGGACTCTGTTACCTTCTTTAGGCACCCAGGCTCACCAATCAGAAAGACATAATTTTTGCCCAAAGCCCTGTCAGATGGGGACACCAACTACCCTTTTAGGATCCTTCCTCAGACAAGAAGGCCTAACAAGGGCTATTTCTGAAGCTAGGATATGGGGAGCTTCAGAAATTATATTCTTCCTATTCATATGAGTGAGGACAAAAAGCATCACTTCCAACCCTGGAGATCCCTTCCCTCCCTCGGGGTATGGCCCTCCACTTCATTTTTGGGGCATAACATCTTTATAGGATGGGCGTAAGGTCCCAATACTAACAGGAGAAAACACTTAGGACTCTAACAGGTTTTTGAGAATGCATCAGTAAGGGCCACTAAATCCGACCTTCCTCAGTCCTCCTTG
This sequence comes from Pan paniscus, assembly GCF_029289425.2. Taxonomy (NCBI): domain Eukaryota; kingdom Metazoa; phylum Chordata; class Mammalia; order Primates; family Hominidae; genus Pan; species Pan paniscus. The sequence goes on from NC_085926.1 coordinate 17,757,328, forward strand.
TGGTCTAGGAGGAAAACTAGTGTTTCTGCTGCTGCGTCGGTGAGCGCAACTATTCCAATCAGCAGGCTCCAGGGACCATTGTGGGTTCTTGGGCAAGAGGTGTTTCTGCTGCTGTGTCGGTGAGCACAACTATTCCAATCAGCAGGGTCCAGGGACCATTGTGGGTTCTTGGGCAAGAGTTGTTTCTGCTGCTGTGTTGGTGAGCACAACTATTCCAATCAGCAGGGTCCAGGGACCGTTGCGGGTTCTTGGGCAAGAGGTGTTTCTGCTGCTGCATCAGTGAGCACAACTATTCTGATCAGCATGGCCCAGGGACCGTTGCAGATTCTTGGGCAGGGGGGAAACAAACAAACCAAAACCATGAGTGGTTTTGTCTTTCAGATGGGAAACAGGCATCAACAGGCTCACCCTTGAAATGCATCCTAAGCCATTGGTACACATTTGACCTGCAAACCCTGAAAAAGAGGCAGCTCATTTTTTTCTGCCCCATGGCCTAGCCCCAATATTCTCTCTCTGATGCAGAAAAACGGCCACCTGAGGGAAGTATAAATTACAATACTATCCTGCAGCTTGACCTTTTCTGTAAAAGGGAAGGCAAATGGAGTGAAATACCTTATGTCCAAGCTTTCTTTTCATTGAAGGAGAATCCACAACTATGCAAAGCTTGCAATTTACATCCCACAGGAGGACATCTCAGCTTACCCCCATACTAGCCTCCCTATAGCTCTCCTTCCTATTAATGATAAGCCTCCTCTAATCTCCCCCACCCAGAAGGAAACAAGCAAAGAAACCTCCAAAGGACCACAGAAACCCCCGGGCTATTGGTCCCCTTCAAGCTGTAGGGGAAGGGGAATTTGGCCCAACCGGGGTACATGTCCCCTTCTCCCTTTCTGATTTAAAGCAGATCAAGGTAGACCTGGGGAAGTTTTCAGATGATCCTGATAGGCACATAGATGTCCTACAGGGACTAGGGCAAACCTTCAATCTCACTTGGAGAGATGTCATGCTATTGTTAGATCAAACCCTGGCCTTTAATGAAAAGAATGTGGCTTTAGCTGCAGCCTGAGAGTTTGGAGACACCTGGTATCTTAGTCAAGTAAATGACAGAATGACAGCCGAAGAAAGGGACAAATTCTTTACCTGTCAGCAAGCCGTCCCCAGTATGGATCCCCACTGGGACCTCAACTCAGATCATGGAGACTGGAGTTGCAAACATCTGTGGACCTGTATTCTAGAAGGACTAAAGAGAATTAGTAAAAAGCCCATGAGTTATTCAAAGATGTCCACCATAACTCAGGGAAAGGAAGAAAATCCTTCTGCCTTCGTCGAGTGGCTATGGAAGGCCTTAAGGAAATATACTGCCCTGTCACCCGACTCCCTCAAGAGTCAATTGATCCTAAAAGATAAGTTTATTACCCAATCAGCCACAGATATCAGGAGAAAGCTCCAAAAGTGAGCCCTGGGCCCTGAACAAAATCTAGAGGCATTATTTAACCTGGCAACCTTGGTGTTCTATAATAGGGACCAAGAGGAATAGGCCAAAAAGGAAAAAGCAAGATCAGAGAAAGGCCACAGGCTTAGTCATGGCCCTTAGACAAACAAACCTTGGTGGTTTAGAGAGGACAAAAAATGGAGCAGGCTAATCACCCAGTAGGGCTTGTTATCAGTGTGGTTTACAAGGACATTTTAAAAAAGATTGCCCAGTGAGAAACAAGCTGTCCCCTCGCCCATGTCTGCTATGCTGAGGCAATCACTGGAAGGCTCACTGCCCCAAAGGGCAAAGGTACTCTGGGCCAGAAGCCCCCAACCAGATGATCCAACAACAGGACTGAGGGTGCCCAGGGCAAGCGCCAGCTCATTTCATCACCCTCACTGAGCCCCGGGTATGTTTAACCATTGAAGGCCAGGAAATTGACTTCCTCCTGGACACTGGCATGGCCTTCTCAGTGTTAATCTCCTGCCCTGGACGACTGTCCTTAGGGTCCATTACCATCCAAGGAATCCTGGGACAGCCTGTAACGAGGTATTTCTCCCACTTCCTCAGTTGTAATTGGGAGACTTTGTCTTTTCACATGCCTTTCTTGTTATGCCTGAAAGTCCCACACCCTTATTAGGGAGGGATATATTAGCCAAAGCTGGAGCTATTATCTACATGAATATGGGGAACAAGTTACCATTTGTTGTCCCCTACTTGAGGAGGGAATCAACCCTGAAGTCCGGGCATTGGAAGGACAATTTGGAAGGGCAAAAAATCCCCACCCAGTCCAAATCAGGCTAAAAGACTCCATCACTTTTCCTTATCAAAGGCAATATCCCTTAAGGCCTGAAGCTCATAAAGGATTACAGGATATTGTTAAACATTTAAAAGCTCAAGGCTTGGTAAGGAAATGAAGCAGTCCCTGCAACACCGCAATTCTAGGAGTACAAAAATTGAACAGTCAGTGGAGACTAGTGCAAGATCTTAGACTCATCAATGAGGCAGTAATTCCTCTATATCCAGTTGTACCCAACCCCTGTACCCTGCTCTCTCAAATACCAGAAGAAGCAGAATGGTTCACTGTTCTGGACCTCAAGGATGCCTTCTTCTGTATTCCCCTGCACTCTGACTCACAGTTTCTCTTTGCCTTTGAGGATCCTACAGACAACACATCCCAACTTATGTGGATGGTCTTACCCCAAGGGTTTAGGGATAGCCCTCATCTATTTGGTCAGGTACTGGCCCAAGATCTAGGCCACTTCTCAAGTCCAGGCACTCTGGTCCTTCAGTATGTGGGTGATTTACTTTTGGCTACCAGTTTGGAAGCCTCATGACAGCAGGCTACTGTAGATCTCTTGAACTTTCTAGCTAATCAAGGGTATAAGGCATCTAGGTCGAAGGCCAGCTTTGCCTACAGCAAGTCAAATATCTAGGCCTAATCTTAGCCAGAGGGACCAGGGCCCTCAGCAAGGAATGAATACAGCCTCTACTGGCTCATCCTCACCCTAAGACATTAAAACAGTTGCAGGGGTTCCTTGGAATCACCAGCTTTTGCCAACTATGGATCCCCAGATACAACAAGATAGCCAGGCCCCCCTATACTCTAATCAAGGAGACCCAGAGGGCAAATACTCATCTAGTAGAATGGGAACCAGAGGGAGAAACAGCCTTCAAAACCTTAAAGCAGGCCCTAGTACAAGCACCAGCATTGTCTTCCCACAGGACAAAACTTCTCTTTATACATCACAGAGAGAGCAGTAATAGCTCTTGGGGTCCTTACTCAGACTCATGGGATAACCCCACAACCAGTGGCATACCTAAGTAAGGAAATTGATATAGTAGCCAAAGTCTGGCCTCACTGTTTACGGATAGTTGCAGCGGTGGCTGTCTTAGTGTCAGAGGCTATCAAAATAATACAAGGAAAGGATTTCACTGTCTGGGCTACTCATGATATAAATGTCATACTAGGTGCCAAAAGAAGTTTATGGCTACCAGACAACTGCCTGGTTAGATACCAGGCACTACTCCTTGAAGGACAAGTGATCAAATACGCACGTGTGTGGACCTCAACCCTGCCACTTTTCTCCCAGAGGATGGGGAACCAATCAAGCATGATGGCCAACAAATTAGAGTCCAGTCTTATGCTGCCTGAGAGGATCTCTTAGAAGTCCCCTTAGCTAATCCTGACCTTAACCTATACACCGATGGAAGTTCATTGTGGAGAATGGGATACGAAGGTCAGGTTATGCCATAGTTAGTGATGCAACAGTACTTGAAAGTAAGCCTCTTCCCCCAGGGACTAGTGCCCAGTTAGCAGAACTAGTGGCAGTTCCCCAAGCCTTAGGACTGGGAAAGGGAAGAAGAATAAATGTGTATACAGGTAGCAAGTATGCTTATCTAATCCTACATGCCCATGCTGCAATATGGAAAGAAAAGGAGCTCCTAACCTCTGGGGGAATCCCCATTAAATACCACAAGGAGGTTCCAGTCTTACACTGCCAAAGGCGTCAAAAAGGGGAAGGAGAAGGGAGAACAGCAGCATAAGTGGCTGGTAGAGGCAGGGAAAGACCAGCAGAAAGGAAAGAGAGAAAGAGACAGAAAGTCAGAGAGAGAGAGAGAGAGAGGAAGAGACAGAGAGAGAGAGAAAGAGAAAGACAGGAAGTCAAAGAGAAGGAGTCAGAGGAAGAGACAGAGACAAAGAAGGAGTCAAAGAGAGAGACAGAGAGAGGAAGAGACAGAGACAAAGAAAGAAGTCAAATAGAAGGAGACAGAGAGAGGAAGAGACCGAGACAAAGAAGGAGTCAGAGAGAGGAAGAGACAGAGACAAAGAAGGAGTCAGAGAGAGAAGAAGAGACAGAGACAAAGAGGGAGTCAGAGAGAGAGAGAAAGAGAGACAGAAAGTCAAAGAGAGAGAGGAAGAGACAAAGAAGAAGTCAGAAATAGAGAAAGAGAGAGACAAAGAAGAAGTCAAAGAGGAAGAAAGAGAGATGGAAGTAGTAAAGAAAAAGCAGTGTACCCTATTCCTTTAGAAGCCAGGGTAAATTAAAAACCTATAACTGATAATTGAAGGTCTTCTCTGTAACCCTATAACACTCCAATACCACCTTGTTGTTAGTGTAAACAAGGGCGTAGCCCAAAAGCGCTGAGGCCACTGACAACCCATAGCCTTCCTATCAAAAATCCTTAACCCAGCAGGCTTCCTAACAGGGGATCTAAATCTTAATTAATTACCATACAAAGGTCCGACCAGACCTAGGAGGAACTCCCTTCAGGACAGGGTGATAGATGGTTCCTCCTGGGCGATTAAGGAAAAAAGTCACAATGGGTATTCAGTAAGTGATAAGGAAATTCTTATAGAAGCAGAGTTAGGAAAATTGCCTAATAATTGGTCTGCTGTTAGCACTCAGCTAAACCTTAAAGTACTTAGAGAATCAGGAAGGAGCCATCTATACCAATTCTAAGTTAATATGGACTGAACAATGCCTTATTAATAGCAAAGAATAATTGAAATCCCAGACTTACAAGGTTTTCAACAAAAGTAAAGTTTGCTAAAAGTTAACAGTGTGACATGTATTATCCTAACTTCTAATCTTGTGGAAATCAGACCCTATCCATACCCCTCAAAGCTCAAGTCCATCAGCACAGAGCCATACAACTAATACTCCTACTTATAGGGATAGGAATGGCTACTGCTACAGGATCCAGAATAGCCAGTTTATCTACTTCATTATCCTACTACCACACACTCTCAAAGGATTTCTCAGACAGTTTGCAAGAAATAACAAAATCTATCCTTACTCTACAATCCCAAATAGACCCTTTGGCAGCAGTGACTCTCAAAAACTGCCGAGACCTAGACCTCCTCACTGCTGAGAAAGGAGGACTTTGCACCTTCTTAGGGGAAGAGTGTTGCTTTTACACTAACCAGTCAGGGATAGTACGAGATGCTGCCCAGCATTTACAGGAAAAGGCCTCTGAAATCAGACAATGCCTTTCAAACTCTTATACCAACCTCTGGAGTTGGGTGACATGACTTCTCCCCTTTCTAGGTCCCATGACAGCCATCTTGCTATTACTCGCCTTCCGGCCCTGTATTTTTAACCTCCTTGTCAAATTTGTTTCCTCTAGGATCGAGGCCATCAAGCTACAGATGGTCTTACAAATGGAACCCCAAATGAGCTCAACTAACAACTTCTACTAAGGACCCCTGGACCAACCCACTGGCCCTTTGACTGGCCTAAAGAGTTCCCCTCTGAAGGACACTACAACTGCAGGGACCCTTCTTTGCCCCTATCCAGCAGGAAGTAGCTAGAGCAGTCATTGTCCAATTCCCAACTGCAGTTGGGGTGTCCTGTTTAGAGGGGGATTGAGAGGTGAAGCCAGCTGGACTTCCTGGGTCGAGTGGGGACTTGGAGAACCTTTCTGTCTAGCTAAAGGATTGTAAATGCACCAATGAGCACTCTGTAAAAATGCACCAATCAGCGCTCTGTGTCTAGCTAAAGGATTGTAAATGCACCAATCAGCACTCTGTAAAAACATACCAATCAGCGCTCTGTGTCTAGCTAAAGGATTGTAAATGCACCAATCAGCACTCCGTAAAAACATACCAATCAGCGCTCTGTGTCTAGCTAAAGGATTGTAAATGCACCAATCAACACTCTGTAAAATGGACCAATCAGCACTCTGTAAAATGGACCAATCAGCGTTCTGTAAAATGGACCAATCAGCAGGACGTGGGTGGGGCCAAACAAGGGAATAAAATCTGGTCACCCCAGCCAGCAGTGGCAAACCACTCGGGTCCCCTTCCACACTGTGGAAGCTTTGTTCTTTTGCTCTTCACAATAAATCTTGCTGTTGCTCACTTTTTGGGTCTGCACTACCTTTATGAGCTGTAACACTCACCACAAGGGTCTGCAGCTTCATTCCTTGAAGTCAGTGAGTCCACAAATCCACCAGGATGAACAAACAACTCCGGATGCGCCACCTTTAAGAGCTGTAACACTCACTGCGAAAGTCTGCGGCTTCACTCCTGAAGTCAGTGAGACCACAATCCCACTGGAAGGAAGAAACTCCAGGCACATCTGAACATCTGAAGGAACAAACGTCAGACACACCATCTTTAAGAGCTGTAACACTCACCGCGAAGGTCTGCAGCTTCATTCTTGAAGTCAGCGACACAAGAACCCACTGGAAGGAATAAATTCCGGACACACCAGCACTATTCAGAGAGGTAGATTCTAGTAGTGTGGATTTGTCTGATTAAGAAAAGGTTTATGGACCTTTTGGGTTACAAGTGACAGAAACTCAGCTCAAAACAGCTTAAGCCAAAAGGGGACTTCATTTGAAGGATGTAGCAGTAGCCCACAGAACCAGAAAAAGAATCACTATGGTTCAGGAACCACCATGATTCTGGAAATCTAAGAGCTTAAAACTAGGGACTCCCTTGCCATATAGACACTTTTTCACTGTTACTGAAATGCCAAGGGTTTGGTCTATACCAGACAGAAAGCCAACTGAGACAAGTGTTACCAGGGAAGAAGGCTTTATTTGGGTACTGCAGCTGAGGAGATGAGAGATCAGTCTTAAATCCATCTCCCTGACCAGCTAAAATTAGGAGTTTATGTAGCAGGGAAGAAATGTAACCATGTAGGAAAATGGGAATTAGGGAGGGGTAAAGAAGAGAAGTCAGTCAACAGGAAGAAGGTGATCAGTTAGGCAATCATGATAGGCAAGAGGTCTGATGTCTCATTGTCCAGATGTGGTGATCTGGTAAGTTTCAGTTCCTTGATTCTATCTGGGAGGCTTGATTGTTGGTTTCCTGAGACAGGAACTCAGATAAGAAAAATATAACCTTGTCAAGTTTCAACACTGGGAGGGTCTATTTCTATGTTTAGTCAAAGAAACCATAAACATTAGTTTTTTTTGTTTGTTTTTGTTTTATTTTGTTTTGTTTGAGATGGATTTTCGCTCTTGTTGCCCAGGCTGGAGTGCAATGCATGATCTTGGCTCACTGCAACCTCTGCCTCCTGGGTTCAAGAGATTCTCCTGCCTCAGCCTCCCGAGTAACTGGGATTACAGGTGCCTGCCACCACACCCAGCTCATTTTTTGTATTTTTAGTAGAGATGGGGTTTCACTATGTTGGCCAGGCTGGTCTTGAACTCCTGACCTCAGATGATCCATCCTCCCAAAGTGCTGGGATTACAGGCGTGAGCCACCGTGCCTGGCCAAACATCAGTTCTATGGAACAATTGGGCCAGTTTCATCACTCTTGTTCTTTTTCTTGCTTCTTATTACTTTAACTCTGGCTTGTCTTAACTTCATTCCCTCCAACTGGAGGTGGATGCAGACATTAGAGGCAAACAGAGACTGGAGACAAATGGAAAGGGAAAGGAAATCCAGGCAGTGGTGAGTCCAGATCATCAGTCCATATGCTGAGCACCTGCTGCTCTGAATGTTTTCCCAAGCCATGGCAATCAAACTAGGCTGCTAGTTTGCTTAAGCTGACTGAAGTTAGTTTTATGATTTGTCATTGAGAGTCTTGACTAATGCAGTTGATTTGGGCGTAAGTTAATAGAATACATTGACTTCAAAATGGGGTGAACACTTCATAATGTTGAAATGTGTCACCAGAAACTGTGGGTCTGATTTTAGATCTCTCCAAAATTTTGAGTGATACTATAGGTGCAATTTCATGGTAAGCAGACACTTTCATTTTTTTCTTATTATTTAAAAAGTTTTATTTTTTCCAGTTTTACTGTATTATAATTAACATACAAAAATTGTGTATATTTACAGTGTACAACATGATGTTTTGATATATGTACACATTGTGAAATGATTACCATAGTCAAGCTATCAACATATCCATTACCTCACAGAGTTACCATCTTTTTTTGTGGTGAGAGCACTTAAGAGCTATCTACTCTCCTAGCACATTTCAAGTATACAACACAATTAACTATAATCACTCTGCTGATCTCCAGAACTTATTTATCCTGCATCACTGAAACTTTATGCCCTTTGACCAACATCTCCCCATATCCCCAACTCTTTCAGCCCCTGGAAATTATCATTCTTTGCTCCTGTGAGGTCAACTTTTTAAGATTCCACACGTGAGATCATGCAGTATTTGTCTTTTGGTGCATGGCTTATTTCACTTAGCCTAATGTCCTCCAGTTCACCAGGTTGTCACGAATGACAGGGTTTCCTTCTTATTTTAAGGCTGAATAATATGCCACTGTAAATATATACTGCATTTTCTTTTTCCACTTATTGGTCAATGGTAGATTCCATATCTCAGCTATTGCAAATAAGGCTACTATGAACATGAAAGTGCAGATATCTGCATCCTGGCTAAGACGGTGAAACCCTGTCTCTACTAAAAATACAAAAAAATTAGCCGGGCATAGTCGTGGGCCCCTGTAGTCCCAGCTACTCCAGAGGCTGAGGCAGGAAAATGGCGTGACCCCGGGAGGGGGAGCTTGCAGTGAGCCGAGACGGCACCACTGCATTCCAGCCTGGGCAACAGAGCGAGACTCCATCTCAAAAAAAAAAAAAAAAAGTGCAGATATCTATCTTTTTGAGATACTGATTTCATTTCCTTTGTATGTACAGCCAGAAGTAGGATTTCTAGATCATATGATAGTTCTACTTTTAATTTTTTAGGATTCTCCAAACTGTTTTCCTTAATGACTGAATCCATTTACATTCTCAGCAACATTGTGGAAGGGTTCCCTTTTCTCCATATCCTCTCCAATATTTGTTATCTTTTGTTTTTTGATGATAGCCATTCTAACAGGTATGAGATGATATTTCATCCTGGTTTTGATTTGCATTTCACTGATGATTAGTGATACTGAACATATTTTCATATATCTCTTGACCATTCTTATGTCTTCTTTTGAGATGTATCTATTCAAAACCTTCACCTGTTTAAAAAATCTGGTTATTTGTTTTCTTGCTATTGAGTTGAGTTCTTTATATATTTCAGATATTAACCCCATATCAGATATATGATTTGCAAATATTTTTCCCATTCTATAGGTGGTCTCTTTGCTATTGTTTCCTTTGCTATGCAGAAGGTTTTTAGTTTGATGCAATACCATTTGTTATTTTTGCTGTTGTTGCCTGTGCTTTTGGGGTCATAGCCAAAAGATTATTGCCCAGACCAATGTCAAGAAGCTTATTTCAAATGTATTTCTTTAGTAGATTTTGTTTCAGATTTTAAGTTTTTAATCTATATCAAGTTGAGTTTTTAATTTAGTGTAAAATAAGGGTTCAATTATATTATTCTATGTGTAGCTATCTAGTTTTCCAAACATAATTTTAAAAATTAAGTTATTTTTTATAGACAGAGTCTTGTTCTTTCACCCAGGCTGGAGTATAGGGGCATGCTCATGGCTCGCTGCAGCCCCAAACTCCTAGGTTTGAACAATCCTCCTGCCTCAACCTTCCAAAGTGCTGGGATAACCAGTGTCAGCCACCAGGCCTGACCCCAGAACCATTTATTAAAGAGATTGTCTTTTCCCCATTGTGTGTTCTTGACACCTTTGTCAGTGTTCTTGACACCTTTGTCAAAGACCAATCTAAGTGTGTGGCTTTATTTCTGGGCTCTCTACTCTGTTCCATTGGTCTGTATGTCTGTTTATATGCCAGTAGCATGATGTTGGGTTACTATAGCTTTGTAACATATTTTGAAATCAGGTAGTGTGATGCCTCCAGCTTTGTTCTTGGTCAAGATTGCTTTGTCTATTCAGAGTCTTTTGTAGTTCCATATACATTTTAAGATTTAAAAATAATTTCTGTGAAAAATGCCATTGGAATTTTAATAGGGGTTGCATTTAATCTGTAGGTTGCTTTTGGTCATATAGACATTTTAACAATATTAAATTCTTCCAATTCATGAATGCAAGATATCTTCACATTTATTTGTGTCTTCAATTTCTTTAACAAATCTTTTATAGTTTTCAGTGTATACACTTTCACCTCCTTGGTTAATTTTATGCCTAAGTATTTTATTTATTTATTTTTTGGGGTGCTATTGTAAGTGGCATTGTTTTCTTAATTTCTTTCTTTCTTTTTTTTTTTTTTTTTTTTTTTTTTTGGTTAGAGGCAAGGTCTGTTTATATTGCTCAGGCTGGTCTCAAACTCTTGGGTTCAAACAATCCTCCCGCATTGTCCTCTCAAAACACTGAGATTACAGGCATGAGCCACCATACCTGGCCTGTTAAAAGTTTTATGAAAAGATATTGAATTTACTAATGCTTTTTCTGCATCTGTTGTGATGATCGTACGATGTTGTCCTTCATTCTGTTAATGTGGTGTATCACACTTATTCATGTGTGTATGTACTATGATCTAAATGTATCCCTGAAAATGCGAATATTGGAAACTTAATCCCCAGTGCACCAGTGCTGGGAGGTGGGGCCTTTGGAGAGGTGTTTAGGTTAGGAGAATGGGGTTATAAAAGGACTTGACAGAGGGAATTCATCCCTTTTGTCCTTCTGCCTTCCGCCACATGAGGACTCAGCTTTCTTCCCCCCAGAGTATACAGTAAGAAAGCCCTTATCAGAAACCAGAGGCTGGCTCTTTGAGCTTGGACTTTTCAGCCTCCAGAACTGTGAAAAATAAATTCACATTCTTTATAAATTACCTGGTCTCAGGTATTCTGTTATAGAGGCACAGACAAAGACAGTATGTTGACTCATCCCTGCATCCCAAGGATAAATGCCATATAATCAGTATATGAACTTTTTTAATGTGGTGTTGAACTGAGTTTGCTAGTCTTTTTTTGAGCATTTTTACATCTATTTTCATCAGGAATATTGGTGTGTAATTTTTTTTTTCTTGTAGTATCCTTGTCTGGCTTCGGTGTCAGGATAATGTTAGCTTCATAAAATGAACTTGGAAGTATTCCCTCATCTTAAATTTTTTGGCAGAGTTTGAGAAGTTTTAGCATTAACGTTTCCGTTTTAAAATATATTTTCAACTTTTATTTTAGATTCAGGAGGTACATGTGCAGGTTTGTTACATGGATATATTGGGTGACGCTGACATTTGGGGTATGAATGATCCCATCGGCCAGCTGGTGTGCATAGTACCCAAGAGATGTTTTTCAGCCCTTGTCCCACTTCCCTCTCTTCCTCCTCTGGTAGTCACCAGTGTCTATTGCTGCCATCTTTATGTCCATGTGTACCCAATGCTTAGCTCCCACTTACAAGTGAGAATATATGGTATTTGGTTTTCTATTGCTGCATTAATTCATTAATTTGCTTAGGATAATGGCCTTCAGCTGTATCTATGTTGCTGCAAAGGACAGGATTTCATTCTTTTTTATGGCTGCATAGTATTCTATGGTGTATATGTAGCACATTTTCTTTATCCAGTCCACCATTGATGATCTCCTAGGGTGATTCCATATCTTTGCTATTATGAATAATGCTGTGATGAACATATGAGTGCTTGTGTCTTTTTGGTAAAATAATTTATTTTCCTTTCATTATATACTCAGTAATGGGATTGCTGGGTGAAATGGTAGTTCTGTTTTGAGTTCTTTGAGAAATCATTAAACTGCTTTCCACAGTGGCTGAGCTAATTTACATTGCTACCAACAGTAAGTAAGTGTTCCCTTTTCTCCATAGCCTTGCCAGCATTGGTTATTTTTTTTACTTTTTAATAATAGCCATTCTGACTGATATGAGATGGTACATCTTATTCTGGTTTTAATTTGCACTTCTCTGATGATTAGTGACGTTGAACATTTCTTCATATGTTTGTTGGCCACTTGTATGTCTTTTTTTTAGAAGCATCTGTTCGTATGTTTTGCTGACTTTTTAATGGGGTTCATATGTTTTGCTCATTTTTTATTTGTTTTTTGCTTGTTGAATTGTTTAAGTTTCTTATAGATTCTGGATATCAGACCTTTGTTGGATGCAGAGTTTGCAAACATTTTCTCCCATTCTGAAGGTTGTGTGTTTACTCCGTTAAGTTTCTTTTGCCATACAGAAGCTCTTTAGTTTAATTAGGTCCCATTTGTCAATTTTAGTTTTTGTGGCAATGGCTTTTGAGGACTTAGTCTTAAATTCCTTCCCAAGGCTGATGTCCAGAATAATATTTCTTAGATTTTCTTCTAGAACTCTTATAGTTTGAGGTTTTATATTTAAATCTTTAATCTATCTTGAGTTAATTTTTGTATATGATAAAAGGTAGAAGTCCAGTTTCATTCTTCAGCATATGGCTAATCAGTTATCCCTGCACTATTTATTGAATAGGGAGCCCTTTGCCCATAGCTTATTTTTGTCGACTTTGTCTAAGGTCAGATGGTGGTAAATGTGTGTCTGCTTTTGTGTCTATGTGTCTGTTTTTGTGTCAGTACCATACTGCTTTGATTACCCTAGTCTTATAGTATAGTTTGAAGTCAGGTAATAAGATGCATCTGGCTTTGTTTTTTTTGCTTAGGATTGCTTTTGCTATACAGCTCTTTTTTGGTTCCATATTAAAATTAAAATAGTTTTTTCTAATTCTATGAAAAATGACATTGGTAGTTTGATAGGAAGAGCACTGAATCTGTAGATTGCTTTTGGCAGTATGCCCATTTTAATAATATTGATTCTTACAATCCATGAGCATGGAATATTTTTCCATTTGTGTAATCTTTGATTTCATTCAGCAGCATTTTTTAGGCATTAACTCTTCTTTAAGTGTTTGGTAGAATTGGCCAATGAAACTTGCCAATTATCCCAGCACCATTAGATGAATAGGGTGTCCTTTCCCCACTTTATGTTTTTGTTTACTTTGATGAAGATCAGTTGGCTGTGTTTCGCTTTATTTCTGGTTCTCTATTCTATGCCATTGGTCTACATGCCTACTTTTATAACAGTACCATGCTGTTTTGGTAACTATGGCCTTGTAGTATAGTTTGAAGTTGGGTGATGTGATGCCTTTAGATTTGTTCTTTTTGCTTAGTCTTGCATGGGCTATGTGGCTCATTTTTGGTTTGATATGAATTTTAGAAATTTTTAAATTTTTAAATTCATTTTATTTTATTTTATTTTATTTTATTTGAGATGGAGTCTTGCTCTGCCACCCAGGCTGGAGTGCAGTGGTGCCATCTCAGCTAACTCCACCCCCTGGTTCAAGCCATACTCTTGCCTCAGCCTCCTGAGTAGCTGGGATTACAGGCGTGCACCACCACATCCGGGTAAATTTTGTATTTTCAGTAGAAATGGGGTTTCACCATGTTGGCCAGGCTGGTCTTGAACTCCTGACCTCAGGTGATCCACCCACCTTGGCCTCCCAAAGTGCTAGGATTACAGGTGTGAACCACTGTGCCTGGCCTAGGACTGTTTTTTATAGTTCTGTGAAGAATGATGATGGTATTTTGATGGGAATTGCATTGAATCTGTAGATTGCTTTTGGCAGTATGGTCATTTTCACAATATTGTTTCTATCCATCCATGAGGATGGGGTGTGTTTCCATTTGTTTGTGTCATTGATCATTTCTTTTGGCAGTATTTTGTAGTTTTCCTTGTAGAGATCTTTCACCACCTTGGTTAGGTATATTCCTAAGTATTTTATTTTATTTTATTTTTTGCAGCTGTTGTAAAAAGGATCGAGTTCTTGATTTGATTCTAAGCTTGGTTGTTGTTGGTGTACAGCAGTGCTACTGATTTGTGTACATTGGTTTTGTATTGCCCACACTTTCAGTGGCAGCTCCTGTACTCATATCTGCAGCGGTTCTCATTTGCCCTTTGGATTCTGCTCAAGAAAATTTGTGCCCAGTTGAAATTACTATGAATTTCAGTTGGAACCTTCTTTCATCCTGTGACCCCACCTTAATTCTGCTGGCTGCCTTCCCAAGGGCCCCTGTGTGATATTATTCAGGGTTGGCTTCCCTGGGCTCCAGCCGGAGGCTGCGAGTGCCTACAAGGCTCTTCCTGCTGCTGCCTCTACTTTCATATTTCATGTGGCTCCCTAAATCGGTTTCAGCTCTAGGTAAGGTTAAATTATTCTCCTGTGATGTGAATTTTCAGATTCCACAGTGGGAATGTGTGTTCGGAAGCAGATTTTTCCCCCTCTCACTCTTTGGGAACTCACAGTTTTTTGCCTGTCTCGTGGAATTTGCATGCAGCAAATTCTTCTTTCAAAGGATCTGTGAATTTTTTCAGTTTTCCTAGTATATTCCCATGGTGGTTCTCGTAGCAAAAGTTCATGGTGTGAGTCTCCACATGCTGTTCTGTCCATCTAAATGGGGGCTGCATGTTAGCCCTGTCTCCTATCTGCCATCTTCCTCAGACTAATCATGGCAGAAAGTGAAGAGGAAGGAGGCATGTCTTCTCATGGCTGGAGGAGGAGGAAGAGAGCAGATCTGTTGTTTTTTGTTTGTTTGTTTGTTTGTTTTCCATTCACCCACTGTATATCTTTTGATTGGAGAATTTATTTCATTTATTTTTTTTCCTTTTGAGGCAGAGTCTCACTCCGTCACCCAAGCTGGCATGCAGTGGTGCAATCTTGGCTCACTGCCACCTCTGCCTCCCAGGTTCAAGTGATTCTCGTGCCCCAGCCTCCCAGGTAACTGCAATTACAGGCATGTGCCACCACACCCAGCTAGTTTTTGTATTTGTAGTAGAGACAGGGCTTCACCATGTTAGCCAGGCTGCTCTCGAACTCCTGACCTCAAGTAATCCATCCACTTCAGCCCCCCAAAGTGCTGGGATTACAGGCATGAGCCACCATGCCCAGCGTAATTCATTTACATTTAAGGTAATTATTGATAGGTTAAGAACTTACTACTGATATTTTGCTCATTGTTTTCTGTTTTGTAGTTCCTTTGTGGTGTTCTTCCTATCTTGCTACCATCCTTTATGATTTGTTGATATTTTTTAGTTATATGGTTTGGTTTCTGTCTCTCAATCTTTCATGCACCTACCACAGGTTTTCTTCTATGTGTTTGCCATAAACAATTTATAGTTATAACAGACTATTTTAATCTGATAACAACTTAACTTTGACCAAATACAAAAAGTGTACACTTTAACTTCTCCTTCCTCCACATTTTAGGTTCTCAATGTCACAATGTACAATTTTTATATATTATGTATCCATTAACAAGTTATTGTAGCTATAGTTATTTTTAATACTTTTGTCTTTTAACCATTATCTTAGAGTTAAAAGTGATTTATGTACCCCCATTATAGTATTAAAGTGTGTTGAATTTGACTACATGCTTGCTTTTATAGTAAGCTTTATATTTTCTTTCTCCTTTCTTTCTTTCCTTCTTTCTTTCTTTCCTTCCTTCCTTCCTTCCTTCCTTCCTTCCTTCCTTCTTTCTTTCCTTCCTTCCTTCCTTCCTTCCTTCCTTCCTTCTTTCTTTCTTTCTTTCCTCCCTCCCTCCCTCCCTCTCTCCCTCCCACTCTCCCTCCCTCTCTTCCTCCCCGCCTAGGCTGGAAGGTAGTGGTGCAATCACAGCTTACTGCAGCCTTTACCTCCTGGCTGAAGTGATCCTTCCACCTCAGCCTCCTGAGTAGCTGAGACTACAGGTGAGTACCTCTGTGCCCAGATAATTTTTTCTATTTTTTGTAGAGATGGGGTTTTGCTATATTGCCCAGGCTGGTCTCAAACTCCTGGGCTCAAGTGATCCTGCTCCCCTGGCCTCCCAAAGTGCTGGGATTACAGGTGTGAGCCACAGTGCCTGGCTTAATAAGTTTTCATGATGTTAGTTCGTATCCTTTTATTTGAATGGAAAGAACTCCCAGTAGCATTTCCTATAAGGCAGGTATAGTGATGATGAATTCCCACAGCTTTTGTTTGTTTGGGAAAGTCTTTATCTATTCTTCATATTGGAAAAACAGTTTTGCCAGGTATATAGTATTCTTGGTTGGCAGTGTTTTCCTTTTTTCCTTTTAGCACTCTGAATATATCATTCCACACTCTCCTGGCCAGCAAAGTTTCTGTTGAAAAATCCACTGATAGTTTAATGGATGTTCTCTTGTGTGTGGTCAGTCACTTTTCTCTTTCTGCTTTCAAAATTCTCTTGTTGTCTTTACTTTTCAGAATTTGATTATAATGTGTGCCAGTGAAGATCTCTTTATATTTAATGTTTGGGGTCCTTGGGCTTCATGGAAGTGGATGTTCTTTTCTCTTTTCAAATTTGGGAAAACTTTGGTCATTATTTATTTAAATAAGCTTTCTCCCCTCTCTCTTCCTGTGCTACTTCTCATACTTCCACAATGCAAAAATTGGTTCACTTGATGTTGTCTCATAAGTCTCCCAGAATTTCTTCACTCTTTTTCTTTTTTTTCCCTCACTGACTGGGTAATTTCAAATGACCTGTCTTTGGGCTCACTGATTCTTTCTTTTGCTTGATTGAGTCTGCTGTGGAAGCTGGATATGGAGTTTTTCAGTTTAATCATTGTATTCTTCAAGTCCAGTATTTTCCTTTGGTTCTTTTTGTATGTTCTCTATATTTTGTGTTGAACTTCTAACTTTGTTCGTGCATTGTTTTTCTGATTTTCTTTAGCTGTCTATCTGTGTTCTCATACATTTCATTGAGCTACTTTAAGACAATTATTTTGAATTCTTTATCAGGCAGTTCATAAATCTTCTTTTTTTCTTTTTCTTTTGAGATAGGGTCTTGCTGTGTTGCCTAGGCTATAGTGCAGTGGCACAATCATGGCTCACTGCAGCCTCAACCTCCTGGGCTCAAGCAATCCTCCCACCTCAGTGTTTTGAGTAGCTGGGGCCACAGATGCATGCCACCATGTCTGGCTAATTTTTGTATTTTTTGTAGAGACAAGGTTTTGCCATGTTGCCCAGGATGGTATCAAACTCCTGAGCTCAAGCAATCTACCCACCTTGGCCCCCCAAAGTGCTGGGCTTACAGGCATGAGCCACCATGCCCAGCCAGATCTTAATTTCTTTTCAGTTGGTTAATGGTGCTCTGTTTTGTTTCTTTAGTGACGCCGTGTTTTCCTGGTTATTCATGATCCTCGTGACTTTTCATTGGTGTCTGTGCATTTGAAAAAGTAAGTACCTCTTCCAGTCTATATAGACTGGCTTTAGCATGGAATACCCTTCATCAGTTAGCCCATGCAGAGATTCTGAAACGGTCCTCTGGTGGGGTCCATAGGTGAACTTGCTGCTGTTTTTTTCAGTGGCATGGCCTAGTGACTAAGTTAGTGGGCAGATGTACTTGGCATTTGGGTTTGTAGAGGCCAGCCTGGTGCCTCCATTCATGGGTTGGGCCCATTGATTCTCCTAGGTCCATGGCAGCTGACCTCGGGCTGGTGTCCATTGGAGTGGACCTGATGACTGTGTTCCTGGACCATATGTCCACAGGGGCTGGACTGAAGCCCAGTTCCAAGGATGTTGATCTGGCACTGAGGTGGGTCTTGAGTCTGAGTTGCAGGGATGGACTGGGTTGTGCGACCACCAGGGTTAGCCTGGCACTAGGATCCACTGGGTGGGCCTGGCACCTGTGTTCATGGGGACCAGCTTGAAGCCTGAGACCACAGCTGTGGGCCTGAAGCCTGGGTTTCCTGGGGCTGGTCCAGTGCCAAGGTCTACTGGGGTAGGCCTCTAGCCTGCGTGTGGGCACTGGCTTGGAGCCTCGGTCCATTGTAGACAGGCTGGAATCTGGGGCTATGGGGTTTGGTCTGGCTCTAGGGAAGCCTAGGAGTCAGAGTCCAAGAGGTGGGCCTGCAGCCTGGACCATAAATACTGTCCTGGTGCTGGGGTAGGCCTGAAGCCTGAGACTGTAGGAGCTGGCCTATTGCCAAGGTTCACTGAAGAGGGTCTGGTGCTGGGGTTTGCAGCAAAGTCTGGTGCTCATTTCACTCTCCATTTGCCATGCAAAGGAGAGAGAAAGTAGCTTTCTCCACACGGTGCTGTTCGGCCTTAGGAGACGAGTAGCATGTTTGCTCAATGTAAAACTGTCCTTTCCTTCCCTCTTCAGTGCATCTTTTTTTTTTTTTTTATTTCTGTGCTCCACGCAAGTGGTATATTCTCTTGCTTGGATTCCTTAGCTCTTGTGAAAGCATTTTACTGTGGGTAGTTGTTCAAATTGATGCTTCTGCCAGGGAATTATGTTGGGAACTCCTATTCAACCATCTTACTGATGTCATTGTTCATCTTTAAACAAATTTGCATTTAAGAAGAAAAAAAATTCCTTCTTCCAAACTTTCTAAAGCTAAACCACATTTACCAGGTTTTTAGATTTGTGTTCTCTTATAATATGCCTTAAAGATATTCCTTAACTTTTTTTCATTATGTCCCCTTGTTTTGGATAAATTGCTCTTATGTTGAGCCTTCTCTTACCCTATCATTAAGGCATTTATTCATTTACCAGTTTTATTTGAATTATCATAGGAAAATTTATTCTCCCTATGAAAATAATTGGCTTTCTTAACTGCAGTTTTATTCAGAAGTGCCTAAGTTTATAACAGTTCTTCCTCAGGTTTTTATGACAGGGAATTTAACTTCTTTGTTTTTTTTAAATCTTTTCGAGGCAATAAAGTTTTCTGTATCTTTGGCATTTCCAAATTTTTAATAAGTGACCAGTAATCTATCTGTTTCTAGATTCCTTGGAAACCTCTCGTAAGCTATGATGTGATACAATGCTATGCTAAATTAAAATTTATATATTCTTTGATTTTCATTTTAATGGCTATTAGAAAACTTTATCTGAGTAGTGGATTATTAAATATCCAACATGATGTCTTTTATCTTTCTCTGTTCATATTATCTGTATTAGTCCATTTCTATATGATCAAATGAAAAGAATTTCTGTATCTGAATTTCTAATGGGCTGCTAAATACATTTTTTGCATGATCAAATATATATTCATCATCAAAAAAGACCAATGATTCAAAAAAATGTTACCTGTATTCCCATGTTTCAAAATTTTACTGGAATCTATTGGCAGTATCTAAATAATCTATATTATGATGACCTGGTTAATAATATAAAAACATGAGAGAGCCAGAACTTGCAGATTTTTCTGCTAAAATGATAATTATGAACAATAATAAATTAAATTGAATTTTTACTCAAAGGTCACATTTTCTTCTATGTTTATTTTCTTTTTGAAAACTAATCTCAGCTCTCATAAATCCACATATAAGATTGTCTAAAAAAGAATTATAATTAAATCAGAAGGGAAATAGAAATCCACCTTTTTAGAATCAGAACATCTATGTTTCATAATACATTTTCTCCTAGATGGGTGGTCTGTAAAGCCTGATTCTGAATCAAAAGTGGTCTGCAAATTGTCTTGTGAATTAATGCCATATGGTGGTAATATTTATATTAGATAACATTTTTATTTGGCCTCTAACATAAATTAATAATCCATTCCTTATGCACATCAACAGGAACTGCACATTTCCTATTAATTTCAGTGACATTTGTCCGACAATGGAAATTTTGAGAAGATAGTAAATGAAGTTGTTGGCTTCATGGATTTAAATATTTTGGGGTAGAAGACATAAAACCTGCCATTTTAACCAATTTTACATTATGTGGCATTAATTACATTCACAATGTTGTGCAACCATCACCACTATCTATTTCGAAAAAAAAGAAAAAGAAAAAATTTGAAAACCTAAACAGAAACTCTGTACCCAATAACTTCCAATTTTCCTCTCACTCCACTCCAGCTCCTGGCAACCTCTAATCCACTTTCTATCTCTGTGAATTTGCCTATTCTAGATTTCTCATACAAGTGAGTCACACAATAGTTGCTCTTTTGTGTCTGGCCCGTTTCACTTAGCATAATGTTTTAAAGTTCCATTTATGTTGTAGCATGTGTCATAATTTCATTCCTTTTTATGGATTAATAATTCCTATTGTATAGATATGGGATATATCCCATTTTTTGTTTATCCATTCGTCTGTCAGTGGACCCTTGGGTTGTTTTCACCTTTTTGCCTTTGTGAACAATACTGCAATGAACCTTGTCATACAAATGTCTGATCGAGTTCCTGTTTTCAAATCTTTTGTATATATATTTAGAAGCGGAATTGCTGGATCTTATAGTAATTCTGTTTATTTTTTGAGGAACTGCTAAACTGTTTTCCATAGTGGCTTTACTGTTTTACATTCCCACCAGTAATGTCTGATGGTCTAATTTCTTCGCATGGTCGCCAACACTTGTTATTTTCTTGTTTGTTTGTTTACTGCCATCCTAATAAGTGTGAAGTGGTGTGTTGTTGTCATTTTTATTTGCATTTCGCTGATAACTAATTATATTAAGTATCTTTTGTGCTTATTGGCCATTTGTGTATATTCTTTGGAGAAACGTCTGTTCAAGTTATTTGCCCATTTTCTAATTGGATTGTTTCTCTTCATGTCGTTGAGTTGCAGGAGTTCTGTGTATATTCTTGGAATTAAGCCCAATATATTCATGACTGGATGACCTCCTCTCTCTCCCCTTCACTGCTTGCCCTAGGCCATAGTCCCAGGATATCACCTCACTGAACCTGCCTGCACTATTTCTGTTCTTAACACCTTGGCCCAAATTATTTTATTAGATATCTTGGTAAGGTATTTGCGTTTCTGCCCCATTAACAAGCAATGAAAAACCGCAGGACTGTCTCTGGAATGTAAGTGAATTTCTCTGCACCTATCAGGAAATAACTGGAAATAATTGGATTCATCTGATTTGACAAATAGAGGCTTCAAGGTGCCAATATAAGAGTGGTAAGATGGTATTATACACCAAGTTGGTGAATGTTGGGCGTGCTAACTATCCATGTTGCCCCTTTAGCCATTTGGGAGAAATGTAAACTGTATGAAACTCTGGTGTTGATGGTAGGGCACTGGAACAACTAGGGGGCACTGGGCATCACAGGAAGATAAAGGAAATAGGAATTTCCTGAAGGAGAAGTAGAAGCCAGCGTTTAACCTGGCCATCTTACTTCTGTTTCTAATTGAGGGTAGGGAACTCAGAGTGGTTGTGGGGTTGCAAAGGGAAATCTTGAGGATCATGTTTGCATTGAGAGACAAACTCAACCGGGAAAAGGGAGTTGATTGCATTTTCTGTACTTTTGGTTAGACTCACTGTGAGGCCTTGGTTAAGGTCTTCTGTGCGACTCACAGGAGAAAAGTTAAGCAAATAACATATGTATATATATGTCATTAAATAAGGATTGCCTTAATAGATAAATAGTAAATGGGCATATATTTCCCAACCATAATACCTGTGACTTTCCAAAATGTCAATTCACTTAGACACACCTCTTTCTTTTGTAATGAAGAACATTCTTTTAAAAGATAGAGTAAACCCACACATTAAGGCTTTGTACTATCAGCACCTAAGAGGCTTTAAGATGCATGTTCTGTCAGGATCAATGGGAAAAACAGAACCACTGTGTGTGACTTAGTAAGGTGGTTACCCTTGCGTAGTTGTGGGAGCTGGTGGTCTAGAGAAGCTGATGCTCTAACTCTGAAGCTGGGCCTGAACTCTTTTTTTTTTGAGATGGAGTCTCGCTGTATTGCCCAGGCTAGAGTGCAGTGGTGCAATCTCAGCTCACTGCAAGCTCCGCCTCCCGGGTTCACACCATTCTCCTGCCTCAGCCTCCTGAGTAGCTGGGACTACAGGTGCCTGCCACACGCCCAGCTAATTTCTTGCATTTTTAGTAGATACGGGGTTTTACCATGTTAGCCAGGATGGTCTCAATCTCCTGACCTCGTGATCCGCCCTTCTTGGCCTCCCAAATTGCTGGAATTACAGGCGTGAGCCACTGCACCCGGCCAAGGGCCTGAACTCTTAATAGGTCAACCTGATCAGCTATCAGGAAAGAAAGATGGATGTGGACAAAAGAAAGGACAATCTGAAATGTGTGAGGGTGAACTGGAACCCATATCTATCTCTTACCAAGTCCAACCTTGGTGTTGCTGTGGGTGACCTGCAGGGGACCCTGGTGCCCTTTTACATGGAACTACACTGCACTGGGCCAGTACTCAGAGATGCTGAAGGATGACACTGGGGGGAGCTGGAGGAGCTGTGAGTCGGGTGCTGCCCCATGCAGATCAATGGCAAGGTGCATGAACTGCCAGTGTCCAGCACCCCATACTCACCTTCGGGGGTAAAAAGCATACTTGCTGTTTTGCTTCTGCCTTTTACACTTCACACAAAGAGAATGCTGGGAAATATAGTTCCAGTTTTACCAAGTCAAGAAAGTATCAAGACAGCACAATGCAGTTGCCTACAGAATTCAGAACATTTGCCATCCTTGACCCTTTCTCTTCCTTACCACTTGGATTATCTATTCATTCTGTTAATTCTTTCATAATAGCTCTTATTCCCTCATTTTTGCTGCTACTCAACACCATGTCTGGATTATTTCCCTGGCTTTGGTCTCTCCTTTCTTTAATTTGTGTTCTGTGACTAAATGCACAACCTGTTTGCAAGTTTCAATGACTGTCCTATCTTGTTCCTCATTGCCTGAATCCCTGTTTTGGTAACTTGCTTTGCCACTCAAACCTCAAAGACAGGGGGACCCTGATTTTACCAGACTTCTCAGGGACTTGCACATTGTCTCTGAACCTCAGCCCCATAGCTGAAGCCTTCTCATTTGCTGACTGTGGTCCCTAGATGCAGCCTGGGACAGTTTTACCTTAACTCAAGATGGTTATTGCCAGGCTTAACTGGCCAGAGGAGAGATGCCCTGTGTTATCATCGTAATGGCTGCTTGGACCAGCCCAGCTGCCTTACACATACCTACCCAGGATTATTCTTTGCCTGCCTATCTTACCCTTTTCCCATTTCCTGCTGCTGGTCCACTGCCATTGTACTGGTTATGGGGAGTTTCCAGGCTCTCAGCTCTCCTCAGTATGACTCATGAAAATGCTTATTCTGTTCTCCTATCACATTTGCTTCCACAATTCTATGGCTTTTAGTTGAATTCAACATTGTTGATTACCAAACCCTTCTATCCTCTGCAATATCCGTGATCACAGTGCATTGCTCCAGCACCTATCCAGTTATGGAAGTCATCTTTGACACCTCACTCTACCTCACGTCCAATCCATCAAGTTCTTCTAGTTGTAGGGGTAGCTCTTGAATTTGCTCACTTCCCCATATCCATGGCTTAATTGACAAAAGCCACACTACATTTCCACAATGACGATTGCTCACACTGCATTTCAGTTTGTACATCAGCTGTGCTCTGCTGCCTGTTTTTACTCTGTGACCCAGGCTGATGGAGCAGCCTCTCTCTAGAACATTGCTGGTGGTGTGGCAGAGACAACAAAGAACACAATTAGCCCTTTGTTGGATCTTGGATCTTCTGTTCAGAAATGTTCTTGTGAAATACCACTATCCTCCCTCCACCATTTTACCAGCCAATGCAAGTCACAAAGCCATGCCTGAGTGCATCGAGGCAGAGCTGTATAGTCTTCTCTCGTGGAAGGAAAATGGAGGTAGGAGCCAAATAAAATATACCGCATCTGCCATCATCACCCTATTCAAGATAGCATCATCTCTTATCTAAGCTACTGCAACAGTCCCTGTATTAGAGTTCTACCATAGAAGCAGAAACACAGTGATATACAAAAAAAGATTTAGGCCAGGCACAGTGGCTCATACCTGTAATCCCAGCACTTTGGGAGGCTGAGGCAGGCGGATCATGAGGTCAGGAGATCAAGATCATCCTGGCTAACATGGTAAAACCCCTTCTCTACTAAAAATACAAAAATTTAGCTGGGTGTGGTGGCAGGTGCCTGTAGTCCCAGCTACTCGGGAGGCTGAGGTAGGAGAATTGCTTGAACCGGGGAGGCGGAGGTTGCAGTGAGCCAATATCATGCCACTGCACGCCAGCCTGGTGACAGAATGAGTCTCCGTCTCAACAACAACAACAACAACAACAACAACAACAACAACAACAACAGATTTATTATAGGGGGTTAGACCATATGCAATTGTTGGTGCTGGTCCCAAGGCTTAGGTCATTCAGGCTGGCGGTTGGAAAGAGAAGCTAGATGTGGAGGAAAGTGAGGATAAACTGAGAACAAAATGGATCCTATGAGGACAAAATAGAACTCACGTCTATGTTTTACTTTCCCCATCCACAATGCTGTAGGGGGCCTACAGGAGAGGCCAGTACTCTTCTCTATTGAAGCTGCATGTACACTTGGCCCAGGACTCAGACCCAAAGGGAGGAGATCTCGTGGGAGCTGGAGGAACTGTGGGTCCTGGCACTGCCGCATGCCAGTAAGGTGAGCTGGCAGATTAGCAACAATGAGTATGAGCTGCCACACTGCTGCTGACCCTCAGAGCTTAAAACATAAGGCTGCTGCTCCACTTTTGTCTTCTCATGCACAATGTCTCTTGTGGCCAACAGTACCAAGAATCACATGGGAAATATAGTTTCAGATTGGCTGACTTAACACATAGAGAGCTACCAAAGTTGCCTAACTGGTCTACATATATACACTCTTACACTATTCCTAGTTCTTCTCCATATGAACTTTGAGTGATGTTTCAGAGTAAAACAGATCCCATCACTCATCTGCTTAAAACACATAAAAGGATTATTTACTCTAAGCTTAAAGACAATCTCCCAACCTGGCTTGTTAAATCCTCCATGGTCTGGCCTTTGCCTTCCTCTCCATTCTCATCTTGTACCATGTTTCCCTCACCCTTTGAAATATAGCCACAGTAAAGCTTTTTTATTCCTATAGAGCCTCTACATGTAATATTCTGTCTCTCTGAGATGAGTTCCTATTTTTCTGCTTTATCTGGTCAGCTCCTACTCATCCTTTAGCTTTGACCTCAATTTTAAACTATGTAATCAATCTTCTGTTATTGCTCCTATTAGGTCAAATTCCTTTATTATGTGTGCTTCCATGGTACCACATAGCTCACATTCATGGCCCTTATCAATGCTGCATTTTTAATTTATTTATAGTTATTTAACTAATATCTGTCTCCCTATAAAGCTGTGTGCTCTAGGGTAAGAGTCAGCATTTTTTTCTGCAAAAGACCAAATAGTAAATATTTTAGACTCTGTTGCAGCTACTCAACCCTGCTGTTGTAGTGCAAAAGTAGTCACAGACAAAATGTAAACAAGTGAGTGTGGCTGTGTTTCAATAAAACTTGACAAAAAAATGTAGTGAGCTATATTTGGCCCATAGCCCTGAGGTTTTTCATACCCCAATCGAGGACATCAGGCATTGTTTATTTTGCTTACAATGATATCTTCAGTCCCTAGCACATTACTTTATTCACGGTGGGTAGGAATACAGTTGCTGAATGAATTAATGAATTCTATTCATTTTGATACAAACAGACTTTGGCTATTCTGTTTCCCCCATATTTATTCAAACCATTTATAATCTGAGGAATACCTTCTCCTAATCCAAATTGTATGTCACATCTCAAGACTCGTCTTGCTCACCACTCTTTTCATGAAGCTTCTATATATGATTACTCGAGTTTTCAGTATTGGTGTATTCCAAACTCTAATACAGTAATTTTCTGTACCCGTAACTTGACTAAATACACTTGTAATAGGACTTTACAGTTCAACAAGGCACCTTCCCAAAGTTTGACACTTTGGATGAAACTCTCCTGAGTCCTGCTTGTTCCTGGGGAGTCAGAGAGGAAAAAAATAGTGAGAACCAAACACAAAAAATAAGTTGACAAATTATTCTGCTGCATATGTCAATGAGAATGCCCTACACTGCGACAAGTACTAGTGCTTGGGTAAGATGTGGGCCCCCAAATTCAGAGCTCAGGACAGTCTTCACTGAGGAGATGACATTTGAGGTAACTTTTTGAAAATTCACATATTACTTATATTTGGTTTAGGATAACACCAGGAACTTACTTTGATTCCCTTCACCTCCCAACTTTTTATTATGAACATTTTCAAGCATAAGGGAAAGTTGAAAAAAAAAACAATTCAGTGAACACCTCAATACTTATCACTAGATTCAAAAATTGTTTATATTTTTCTATATTTGCTTTATCTTCTCTGTGTACTTTTCTTATGACCCATTTAGAAGTAAGTTATAGACATCAACCATTCTATCTTAAACAATTTATGTGCATTTACTAAAAAGTAAGAACATTCTCCTACATAACCATAAAACTATTAGCAATTCTTTCCTTCATCTAATATCCAGGCCATATTCAAATTCCCCACTTATCACACAAACTGTCTTTTTAGCTACATTTTAAAAAACCCAAGATCCAATCTACTTGACTATTAAGTGAGTCTAACTCTTAAAAAATATAGGAATTCTTAGATAAGAAGTAGATTAAAAGTTCACCCTAGAGAATAGCAGGTGCAAAAACATGGGAGCTCTCTTGATGGAGTAGCAGAGCAATATTCAATTACCTAACAGCCAACAGAATTGGTGGAAAATGCCTTTGGAGGAGAATGAAGAACCAGATCATGAATGATCTTCAGTATTAGGCAAAGGAACTTTGAATTCATTCTTCTGTTGAGGTGGGTTTTATCATCCCGTAAATTTTGACAGTGTCAAGGCTGAATAGTAAACTGTGGGAACAAGCTCACTAGCATGATATTCATTAGCTTTAGCCTCTTTTTACCTAACCCCCTTCACTGCAGCATTTTAGATTATCAGATTTTTTAAAGCAACCCTCTCCGACTGTTGGTTTAAGCTGAACACATTCATGTATTTTTCAAAGAATAGAGAGTTTCACTTATTGTTAAAAAGGGACGTCTGGGCATATTCTTCCAGCAAGGGACTGATTTGCCTCTCAAAGGTTACCCTGACAGTCTTAGATAGCATATGGCCACAGTGGAACTTGACCCCTTTCTCTGCTTTATGGAAGCCTGTCACAGGGGACTTTATCACAGTCCTTCAAGGGCCAGAACCTACATTGTACTGGTTATAAATAAGAATAACCATTTGCCCCATCTGATGTGAAAGTGGAAGTTCTTTGAACCAGTTACAATTACATTGTCATTGACGTGAAAACCACAACTCATTCAGCATTTCCCTCCTTTATTTATATAGTTGGAGACTCAAAGGCCAGCGGAGGTTAAATTACTTATCTGGGGTCACAGCGCTAGGCAGTGGCGAATAACTGCACTTCAGTGGGCATGACTATGTGCCAGTCACTGAGCTCCATGCTGTATATAGAGTGTCTCTCTGGAGGGGTTACCTGATGAACTCAGATGGCATCAGATATGCAGGGAACTGGCAGTAGCTTTTCTCATGGTCCCCCAACACCTAGAGTAGCTGTGACAATGTCCGCTTGCTGGTTGCTATTTCAATATTTTTCAGTTCTAGGCATATCCTTTGAGTTTAGTCACTGAGTACATTCACATGACAACTTCTGATTATAATCTTTTAGGGTAAAGCTTAGCCTCTTGGATTTCCTTCTTCTCCTCTCTTAAATATGGCATTTGGAGGTTTGAGGGGAGGGAAGAGTAAAGGGATCCTGGAATCCATTCTGTCTTATATTGGATTTCTTAGAAGTAGATCTTGAGGTGAGGATTCTTTAAAGAAATACTCTGGGCTGGGCGCGGTGGCTCACGCCTGTAATTCCAACACTTTGGGAGGCCGAGGTGGGCGGATCACGAGGTCAGGAGATCGAGACCCTCCTGGCTAACACGGTAAAACCCTGTCTCTACTAAAAAATACAAAAAATTAACTGGGCGTAGTGGTGGGCGCCTGTAGTCCCAGCTACTCGGGAGGCTGAGGCAAGAGAATGGCGTGAACCCGGGAGGTGGAGGTTGCAGTGAGCCGAGATTGTGCCGCTGCACTCCAGCCTGGGTGACAGAGCGAGACTCCGTCTCAAAAACAAACAAACAAAAAAAGAAATACTCTGAACCAGGTCCTGGCAGAGAGTACTAGGGGACTTCTAGGCCACAGGTTACAGAAAAGTCCTGTATCTTAACCCAGTTGGTTGTTACACTAGTGCGTTCATCATGTGAAAATTCAACAAGTTGTTCACATCATTTCTGCACTTTTATGTATGTATGTTATATGTTTTAAAACTCTGTCCAAAAAATGTCAAAAAAATGCTATCTCTCCAGCTACACATTTTTTTCTGGCTACTTCTTTCTTTAGATTACATGAATATAGGAGCAACTAATTTTTAAAGTATTTGTGCTACAACAGTATTTTTTTTTGTTTTTACGTAACAGGATTCTTGAAATATAATTTGTCACATAAAATTAAGTTTACAATTCAGTGATTTTTAGTATATTCACAAAGTTGCATAACCATCCCTACTGTCTAATTTTATAATTTTCAACATCCCAAGAAAAAGCCCCATACTCATTAGCGGCCACCCCTACATTCACTTCTTCCCCCAGCCCTGACAACCACTCAACTATTTTTTGTATTTATGGAATTGCCTATTCTTGACATTTTATATAAATGGGACCATAGAATATGTGGTCATTTGTAACAGGCATCTTTCACTTAGGAAAATGTTTTCAAGGTCCATTTATGTTGTAGCATGTATCAACACTTCATTCCTTTATTGCCAAATAATATTTCATTCTATCGATATGCCACATTTCGTTTTTATCTATTAATCAGTGATGGACATTTGGGTTGTTTCCACTTTTTGGCTATTATAAATAATGCTGCTACATTCAGATACAGGCTTTTATGGGGATATGTGTTTTCATATCTATTGATACTTAACCAAATAGAAACTTCAACACTTGAACATTATAAAATAGTCTTCCAATTTACCTCTTAGGTCAAAGAGGAAATCAAGATGGTAATTATAGAATATGTAGAAACATAAGACTGTATGAAGAGTATATTAAAACTCACAGCATTACATCATAACTGCACTCAGAGGAAATTTCATAGACTTAAATGTTATTACATTGAAAAGAATAAAAATAAATAAATTGGGCATTCATCTCCAGAAGCTCAAATAGAACAAGAGCAACAGTAGCAAATAGAAGGATCCAAGAGAATAGAAGAAGCAGCTGGGTACGGTGGCTCACGCCTGTAATCCCAGCACTTTGGGAGGCTGAGGCAGGCAGATCACCTGAGGTCAGGAGTTCCAGACCAGCCTGGCCAACATGATGAAACTCCATCTCTACTAAAAATACAAAAATTAGCTGGGTGTGGTCGTGGGCGCCTGTAGTCCCAGCTACTTGGGAGGCTGAGGCAGGAGAATTTCTTGAACCTGGGAAGCAGAAGTTGCAGTGGGCTGAGATCTCGCCACTGCATTCCAGCCTGGGCAACAGAGTGAGACTCCATCTCAAAAAAAAAAAAAAAAAAAAAGAGAGAGAGAGAATAGAAGAAGCTGGACATGGACAGGGAGCCAGCCAAGCAATGGTGCAATGTCAGGAAAGTCAGGTGAATGGTAGCTTCAACCTGACCCTGAAGGAGAGTGCTATAATCTTGTTATTTCCCAAGGTAGTCCCAGCTTGAGAACTTGAAATGAAAAGACTGGGCTTTCCTGCTCCTTCCACACAGCTCACTCACTCTCCCATCAATCATTGCCTAAGAGCCCTCCCGTGACACTTCTAGCTCCAAGGCAGGTAAGTAAAGCTGCTCCAATAGCCTGAAGGCCCATCTCCAAAGAATAGTCTCAGGTGTGGGCATTGGAGGCAAAAACAAACATAAATGGACACACAGAACTTATAAAAGTGATCCAAGGGGATCTGGGGAGAGCATTGAGAGTGTCTGCTCCCTGGTGTTTTCTGGCTTTCCTAGTCTTCACAGAATTGTCTTCTGTCTACATAGTCACCTCTTACCATGTAAGCCAAGAGAATAGACTGATTTATAGAAGGTGCTGAAGGCGACGGCTTGTGTACTGAGAGTCCTATCTTTTCTGGCTTGGTCAGGACCTAGGAAGTCTTCCATATGTGGCTGGGTGCAGTGGCTCATGCCTGTAATGCCAGCACTTTGGGAGGCCGAGGTGGGTGGATCACCTGAGGTCAGAAGTTCGAGACCAGCTTGGCCAACATGGTGAAACCCCATCTCTACTAAAAATACAAAAACTAGCTGGATGTGGTGGCGTGTGCCTGTAATCCCAGTTACTCAGGAGGCTGAGGCAGGAGAATCACTTGAACCCAGGAGGCAGAGGTTGCAATGAGCCGAGATGGCACCACTGCTCTCCAGCCTGGACGACAAGAGCAAAACTCCGTCTCAAAAAAAAAAAAAAAAAAAAGAAAGTCTCCCATATGTTGTATAGCCTGTGTACCCTACATGCCTACCTGTTTACTTGCCTTACCACGGTTCACACTGGCACACTAAGTCTCTACCACATCCTGTACTGGTTATGGCTTTAGCAGTCTACCACATGGTCCCTGAGATGTGGTGACCATGTTCCTTGCCATCGTGGGTTCCAGAAATCTCTTTGGCCTTCATCTCAGTTACCTTTTCTGTCTCCCCTTGGACTGGGGGTACTTTTACGTTCTCTCCACACCTTATTTGGACTCAGAAAAGCTGAACCCTGGCTCTCACTCTGCCTACCCATGTTCTTATTTGATTTTAATGGGACCGTCCCTGAAGTTAGAGCCAATAAAACCTTTGAGGCAATGTCCTCCTGTGCCTTAGAATTGAATTTGGAAAATCCCCCTCTGGTCTTTCCATTTCCCCCCAAATCTGAAACTTGCCATTTTCAGAGAGGAGCTTATTTGTTTCCTTTTTTGTTTCCTCCCTAAATCTCTTTGTGTCAGAAGCAGCAAACATTGGGCATTTCACTTTCTATGTATCATACCCTTCTTACTAGGGTATCCAGCCCCACATCCTTGGCCAGAGGTAGACAGGGTACTTATCTTCACTATGGAAAACACTCTATTTAGTCAGTTAGTTTCTGGATAAATTAAAGGAGGGAGATAAGGGAATTTAGAAATGCCTTTTCTTTTTTAAGTCTTGCTGCATATTTGAGAATCTTACTGTCCAAGTCAGAAGCCAAATTATAGTTTTCTTTCTCTTTGCATTCTTGTTTAACAATCCTAATTTACCCCAAGGCAGATGCATACTTTAGGCTGTCTAGAGAGAGCTGTCTCTAGCAGAAAAGTATAGAAAAAAAATTCATTAATGTAATTGTTAGAGCAGTATAATTCTGACCCAATATTTAGATTTACAACTTTATGGTTGAGATCAGATTTCAGATTTCATCTAAATCCTAATTGGTTAGGAGAGAAAGTGCATGAGGCCAATATCTGCTCCTATCAGCAAGTCGTCATAGACATGTAATCTACCTCCTCAATATTCTACTCAGGGTGTGGCACACAAAGTTGTAGAAAGAGGCAAGCAATGACAAAAATTATAATCTCTTGGAGTGGACCATTATTTTCTCACAGTAGAGTGTCATATCATTTTAAAAATGATACAACTTTCTAGTTATTAGGCTGTCTTCTAGTCACCAACGCAAATAACCTTTTACTGGTTTGTCCTTTTGCCTCAGGCTGTAATATGACTGCATGATACTGTTATCGATTGTCTTTATTTAAAATTTTGACATTTTGTTTATTATGAATATTTTTGCATTACTTTTTATTTTTAAAATAATGCACCAAAATATGGCATATCTTGATTACTGAGTTTTTTGATATTTCCTTAAATTTTGCAGTGGGGCAAGTGCCTCACTTGTTTCACCCTAGTTCCAGCCTGTTTGCCCTCAAGATCCAGCCTAACAAAACCTTCTCTACTGTCACTAGAGAAACTCAGTGTTTTATTTTATTTATCACTTTGTCTTTACCATTCTTGTGATTCTTACCACTAGAATCATCTGTGTACATGTCTAATTATCCATCCTACCTCCTTCAATTGTAAGCCACTTGAGGTTGGAATACTGTTTTGATTCACCTTTCATCCTTTTAAATCTGTTAAAGCATGCTGTACAACAAAGATTTATTTATGGAAAGAAGAACACTCTTTAATAAGAAAGGAAAATATAAATATAAAATACATTTAGAAATATTTATACCAGAATTGTCATAGGTTTCTTTTTTGGTTTGTTTGTTTTTGTTTTTGTTTTTTTAGCAAAGGTGTTTGGATAACTTTTAGGCTAACTTTGAAATTTACTTATATCAAACACCTTATTCTTCTATGATACAGAGTAAGTGAATTACCATTGTGTTCACTAAATTTCTGTTCTTTTAGCATACTGTGACTGATAGTAGAAAGAAAGGTAGCAGAAAAATATAAAAGGAAAAAAAGGTGGAGAAGAAGAGCGATAAAAACCTGAAATTAAATGTTTGCCTTTGATAATCTACAAAAAAGGATAAGCCACATGCAGAGACTCAGGAGTTGATTATACAATTTATCTTTAAGCAATTTGATACAATGTTGCCACAGGACATGACATGGTAATTTATTTCTAAAATGTTAGATTCTGTTAGTATTTTCAGATCAAACTTTGTTTTCTTCTTGACATAATTGATTACTGCTTTCATTGGGATTTATTTTAAAGTAATTCTGTACTGAAAAACTGCAAGGAAAGTAGAAACTGCACATTTCTCTATTAGGGCAGCTGTGTCTAGAACAGCACAGCAAATTTCTTTATTTTGCTATTTGATTTCTCTATCTCTTTATTGCTCTATTCATTGTAGAAAGGACTTCAGGTCACACATCAGTCTTTCAAATGAAGATTACTCAGATACACAGATTGAAAACATTCTACAATCATCAGTAGTGATTTAGGATATGAAACACGGAAATTTGAGGGCGTGAATTAATTATACCTTTTAAGGATGCTTTACTTCCACTACATAAAGTCCTTCATTGCATTTTCCCACATACGTTAGTTAGCTTTTGCTGTGTAACAAACCCCAATTTTTGTAGCCTAAAACAGTTAACATTTATTACTTCTTATGAGTTTATGGGATGACAGGGAGATTCTGCTGATTGGGAACAGGATTTGCTGGTCTTGGCTAGGTTCACTCATGGGTCTGTGGTCAGCTGGTAGGTCAGCTAGGGGCTGGCTGGTCTAGGATTTGCCAAGATGTGACCTTGTCTTTGCTCCATACAGTATGTCACTCTGCAGCAGGCAAAACTGGGCTTGTTGCCATAGCTGTGGTATGGTTTCAAGATAAAGAATGCAGAAACATGCAAACCCTTGTCAGTCTTAGGCTTGGGACTCTCACACTGTCACCTCAGATGCATCCTATTGGCCAAAGCAAGACATAAAACCATCTCAGAATTCTGTGATGAGCTTCAAAGTCACACTGCATGAGGTATGGATATAGGGAAGAGAATAATTAGGGTAGGCTATTTTTAGAATAAGTCTACCATACAATGCATTATATTTTCTTAATTTCTATGTAATTTATTTCCCAAGATATTTGAGACAGATTTCAGAAAATAAAATTATGCAAAAATTTTACATAATAAAAACTTAATATTATGTGCAGTTGGCAGAATTCTAAGATGGCCTTTAAGATTCCTGCCCCTTCGTTTACATGCCCTGTTTAATTCCCTCCCTTTGAGTATGAGCAGGATCTGTGGATATAATGGTATACTTACTCTTTTGATTAGTTCACACTATATGGCAAAAGTGATAGGATAGTGATAGGATAATCATGTTATATTAAAAAAGTGCCTGTCTTTGCAGACTAGAGAGGCTCTCCTTCTGGCTTTGAAGAGGTAAGCTGTCATGTGTGAGGGAGCATGTGACAAGGAACCATGCAGATCTCCACAAAGCTGAGAGCAGCCTCTGGTTGACAGCCAGCAAGGAAGAGGAGATCTCAGTCCTGCAACTACATAGAACCAAATTCTGTCAACGCCGACTTGACCTTGAGCTCCAGAAAGGAATGCTGTATGGATGACATCTAACTGGTTTGGCTCAGGGTCTCATTGCAGCTTTGTGAGAACTTTAGCAAAACCAGTTAGGTTGTACCCAGAATCCTTACCCATAGAAACAAAGATAATAAAGGTATGCTGTTTTAAGCTTCTAAGCTTGTGGTAAATTGGTTTGCAGCAACAGAGAACTAATACATCAGGAGGCAAATCCAGAAAATACATTATGAACAAGACATAAATGGAAAATAAGAACAAAATTTTATAGATACTACAGATAGGGACTTTAGACAGTTATTAAGTTGAAAAACAAATTTAATTCTGAGATTCCTCGTGGCCAAAATCAAAGGAAAAAGATAAACTTTCATTATTATTTTTGCACCTATGTTTGTGTGTAGCACATGATTCCTGCTTGCAGGCTTAAAAGACACAAACAGCATAATGTTAAATATCAATCTTGGGGTAGTAGTGTCAGAAAGGTACAGCTGATATGCAGGGCTTAGGGCTTAGAGGGGAGTAAGATAGCAGGACAAAAGGATAATTCTGTTGCTGCTGCATTAGAAAGTCAGATAGGATTATTTAAAATGTTGTGGTATTCAATCTACCAAAACTGTGGTAGATTTCTCCAAGGAAGCAACTCCCCAGTGGAAATTTATCTCACATCTTCTATGCAGAGCTGAGTGAGGGAAGGGACCGGTTTTAGTACCTCCTATCTCTGCTACCAACCTTGTCATTCATCAGGCCCAACGAATAAGAATTCACTGATAGATTTTAAACTGGGCATTGACCTGACAGAGAATCAATTTGGGCAGGAGGGCAAAGTGGGCTAGAGAAGGCAGGTAGAAGAATCACTCAGTAAACTCAGTTTGAGATGGTGGCATTCTGGACTAGCATAGTAGCAAGGGGGATAGAAGTGGGGCTTTGAAGAGAAATGTTTAGAGTTGTCTGATTAGTGGAAACACTGAATGGGGGTTTTCAGAGCTGTAGAGGGACAATTATAAGAGAAGAATGTCATAAAAACCAAGGAGGAAATAGTTTCAGAAGAGAGTCATTAACTACATCAAATGCTGCAAGGAAGTAAGTTCCTATGACAATTGGTAAATTTCCATTGCATGTGTCAGTTCAAGGGTGATTTGAGACCTCTAGTGGTACAGGGGGAGGAAATGGGATCCAGAATCCAGGTGAAAGATAGGTAGGAGAAGGGGCAAATTTTCCTTGAAATGGATGAGAGAAAGAGGTAAGAAAAAGGAGGCAAGAAAGGCTGTTCTGTTTCTTTTTTTTTTAATTTTCATTTTTTTCTAGGCAGGGGAAAAGCATAGGAAAATGAATTTAAAAGAGTTCCCACTGGCCTGTGAGGGAGGGCATTCCTTGGCTGGAAAATGAGAAGCAGAGGACCATCACAAGTAGAAGAGTTTCTGATCAATGGTAAGAATCAACTGTGGTTGCAGAACATGGTATTTTCCATAACGTCTCATCCATTGTTGGCTGAGGGCTGCTTCCAGGGGCGTTAACTCCTTAATACTTCTGACTTGTCCTGCATGCTCTGGCTAAGCCTGCACCCATGGCCAGCTAAAAGATATCAGCAAGAGAGTTACAGGTATTTAGCGGTCTTTGGGGGATTGAGGCAAATGCTGAGTAATATAAGTGGGGCACTGATAGGTGTGCTCCAGCTGTATCGATGGGAAAATATCCAAGTCTGGGGACACAATGGAAGGGTAAGTGAGAGTATTGGCAGAAAGGCGGTTAATGTGATGAACTATGGGATCTGGCTTGAGTAAAGAAAGAAACAAGATCAGGAAGGGATTAGTAGATTGGGGTAAAAAAAGGCTTTTTAGGCTTGAGTCTCTTAAGGACATTAGAGTAGGGAAATAACCAAGTGGGAAAACTAGTCACTGTGGTAAAAAAGTAATATATTTGAGTTGAAAATTTTATAGATGGCCCAGTTATGAGTCATGACAAGACCATAGCATGATCACAGGAATGAGCTGCTAAAACAGAAAAGACCCATATCATAGGAATTGAGGAGGTCAAGGAGCTGTGAGGCTGAAGTATTGAATAATCCCTCCCCATTGATTTTTTTTGGGCAATTTTTTGATGAGAAGTGGTAGACTGTGATAAGGTGAATGAGGGAATGACTAGAGCATAGGTTATCTATAAGCCTCATGAGGGCAGGGATATTACATCTCATCTTCACCACTATCACAGTGTCCTGCTGCATAGCAAACTACCTCAAAAGTTAATGGCTTAAAATGACAATAAAAATTTGTTAGCTGGCCAGACGTGGTGGCTCACGCCTGTAATCCCAGTACTTTGGGAGGCCGAGGCGGGCAGATCACCTGAAGTCGGGAGTTTGAGATCAGCCTGACCAACATGGAGAAACCCCGTCTCTACTAAAAATTTAAAATTAGCCAGGTGTGGTAGTGCACGCCTGTAATCCCAGCTACTCGGGAGGCTGAGGCAGAAGAATCACTTGAACCCGGGAGGTGGAGGTTGCAGTGAGCTGAGATCATGCCATTGCACTCCAGCCTGGGCAACAAGAGCGAAACTCCATCTCAAAAAGAAAAAAAAAAATGTTCACTGACAGTTCCTGTGGCTTAGAGATGAGGAACAGCTTAGCTGCATGCTTCTGGCTCAGAGTCTCTCATGAAGTTGCAATCAAGATGCTGGCTGGTTGTGTGGTTTTCTGCAGTTTTGACTGGGGCTGGAGGATCTGCTTCCAAGAAGGCTCATTCATTTGGCCTGCCAGTTGATGTTAGTTGTTAGTAGCAGGGCTCAGTTCTTTGCTATGTGGCCATGTATGGAAATAAAGAACATAAGAAGAAAAATAAGTTTACAATGATACTAATGGAGGTTTTGGTTTGGAAATTCATTTCAAGGTGCCTATGGGACAACCTCAGGGATTTCCAAAGACAGCTAGGAATACAACAAGTCTGGGGACTAGAAGAAAAGATAGGATGGAAATAAAGATGGGGTAGATATCAATATATAGATAGTAATGTAAACCAAGGAATAAATGGCTGAATGGGAAAGCCTCAGAGGAGGAAGATAATCTACACATCAATTAGGGAAGGATGTCAAGGAGACACTGCTCCTGGAGGAGGGTTACATTTCAGTTACGGCAAGGAGTTCCAGAGAACATAGAGCTATTGGTTACCAAGTCTACTGTTTATGAGAGTGATAGAGATGAAGGTCATGGATGGAAATATCCAAAGGGTTTAGAACTTGGGTTAACAGAAATTTCTGCATTGCCCCTTGCTATGGTTTTTGGCTGTGACTCCACCCAAATCTCACCTTGAATTGTAGTAACCACCACATGTCAAGGGCAAGTCCAGGTGGAGATAATTGAATCATAGGGGCAGTTTCCCCTATACTGTTCTCATGGTAGTGAATGAGTCTCACGAGACCTGACGGTTTTGTAAATAGAAGTTCCCCTGTCCAAGCTCTGTTGCCTGCTGCCATGTAAGATGTCCTTTTATTCTTCCTTTGTCTTTCACCATGATTGTGAGGCCTCCCCAGCCATGTGGAACTGTGTCAATTAAACCTCTTTCTTTTATAAATTACCCAGTCTCGGGTATGTCTTTATTAGCAGGATGAAAACGGACTAATCCACCCCTTATTAGGATGTCAACATTGGCTTACTGCAAGAGTTGGTCCTATGATCTGGTGTTTAAAATACGAAAGTGTGGATGTCCTAGATTCTTGGGATACAGGGCCTAGCAAGCTGAAAACAAGAAACTGAAGTCAGATATGGATTTTCAGTATGGTTGAGTGGCAGGTGATGACAATATCTGGCATTGTGAGCGTCTATACTGACAGGAGTGGAGTCTATCCTCCTATCAGACTCTTTACCTGATCCAAGATGATCACACCTGAAGCCATGGATGCTGTATGAGAAGCCACAATAACACCTGAGCCTAGGCTCGGGGAACTCTTCCAATGCCCCTTTCCTCTATCATCTTTGTACTTCATCATGAGCTAACTCATGCCAGCTTGCCAAGCTCCACCTTTTGGTTCCCAGGCCTTATTTTGCCTTGGAAATCATGACCAGAAGGTGGGGGCTAGGACACTCCCTTAAAGAGTCTCAGCCGCAGATGGAATTAGCAACCATGGTGGTTTGGTGTCCTGAATTAACTCCTGGTGAAACTATCAGCTAGATCCCTTGGACCATGAACTGGGATAAAGAGTTATACATGAGATAACACAGCCTGAGCTGGGCACAGTGGCTCATGCTTATAATCCTAGCACTTTGGGAGGCCAAGACAGGCGGATCACTTAAAGTCAGGAGTTC
This sequence comes from Pan paniscus, assembly GCF_029289425.2. NCBI lineage: Eukaryota > Metazoa > Chordata > Mammalia > Primates > Hominidae > Pan > Pan paniscus. Next base: position 17,795,792 of record NC_085926.1, read on the forward strand.
GAAACCAGTGCAGCCAACATGGGGAAACCCCATCTCTACTAAAAATACAAAAAAAATTTAGCTAGGCATGGTGGCAGGTGCCTGTAATTACAGCTACTGGGGAGGCTGAGGCAGGATAATCGCTTGAACCTGGGAGGCAGAGGTTGTAGTGAGTCGAGGTAGCACCACTCCACTCCAGCCTGGGTGACTCCATCTCAGAAAACCAAATCAAACCAAAAAAAAGCAGTCTGGAGAGATTAAGCACAAAAGCCAAATCCAGAGAACGAGCAACAAGGTCCAGACTCACAAATTTGATTCTGCAGATATAAGATCACAGTTAGAACACACCAGGGACAAAAATAGCCATAATCAACATTTACCAAGAGCTTACCAGGTGCCAGATGTTGCGCTAAACTGCCCTACATATCTCATTTAGTTTTCACAGGAAATCGTCTTAGTCAATTCCTGCTGCTATAACAAAATACCAGAGACTGGTTAATCTATAAACAATATAAATTTATCTCACCCAGTTCTGGAGGCCTAGAAGTCCAAGTTCAGGGTCAGTGTCTGGTGAAGACTGCTGTCTGCTTCCAAAATGGCACCTTGCTGCTGCATCCACTGGAGGGGATGTGAATGCTGTGTCCTCACAGAGTGGAAGAGATGGAGGGGAAAAAATGGCAGAAGTGGCAAACGGCTCCTTTGCACTTCTTTTGTAAGAACACTAATATCATTCATAAGCTCTGCCCCTCCACTGTACACCTCCTAATGGCCCCACCTCTTAATGCTATCACATTGGTGATTTAAGTTTCACCATATAAGTTTTGGAGGGGACACAAACATTCAAACCATAGCAGATGTTACAAGGTAGATCGTATCATCATCCCTACCTTATAGATGAGGAAAATAAAGCTTGGAGAGTTTAAGTAATTGGCTCACAATTACACAGCTAGCAAGAAGTAGAGCCAGGTTCAAACCAGTACATTCTCACCCAGAGCCGAACTCTCCATTCATTATACTCTCCTCTGAGTTGTGGCTGGGAATACTGTTGGTATTTGCAGGACATCTTCACAAACTAGCCACTTTGATGCAGCTTTTGGCTGAGGCTCCAGGTGTCTGAGAGGCTTCGTGAGGCCTCCCCATCCATTCAATTTCCATTGCCTTGACTTATGGCTCCAAATAGAAAGTCAAAGAAAAGCCATTTCTTTGGGGCTTATTCTGTGAAGGTGTATCTGTTAAAAAGATTCTGGGTTAAATGGGGCAGAAAGTCACCTTTAACTCAAATTTTATTATAAAGATCCAGAGGATTTCATTTACTCCAAGGGGCATGGGGCTGGGATTCAGAAACCACTGGATGCAGCCCTTGAAAACTTCCAGGATAGTCTTTGTGAATCTCATCTTCGCATATAGGGCTCATTCTCCTCTCCCTCTCTTTGTAGCTATCTATCTCCATCTCTGTATCTCTCCAGACAGATTTGTGTGATGTGAATCATGACCTTGAGCCCTGACAGTTCTGGAACTGTCAAATCTCATCGATCTCAAAGTGCAGCCCCCAGGGCAGCGCATTAACCTCACCTGGGAAATCAGTAGAAATGAAGAAACTCAGGCCCTGCCACGGATTGACTGAATCAAAAAACCTGGAGTGAGACCAGGAGTCTGTGTTTTTTTTTTTTTTTTTTGAGACGGAGTTTCACTTTTGTTGCCCAGGCTGGAGTGCAATGGCACGACCTCGGCTCACTGCAACCTCTGCCTCCTGGGTTCAAGTGATTTGCCTGCCTCAGCCTCCTGAGTAGCTGGGATTACAGGCGCACACCACCATGCCCAGCTAATTTTGTATTTTTGGTAGAGACGGGGTTTTTCCGCGTTAGTCAGGCTGTCTTGAACTCCTGACATCGGGTGGTCTGCCCGCCTCAGCCTCCCAAAGTGCTGGGATTATAGGCGTGAGCCACCGTGCCTGGCCAGGAGTCTGTATTTTAACAAGCCCTCCAAGTGATTCTGATGCATGCCAAGTTGGAATAACTGGTTTCTAGCTTATATCTTCAGCCACCTGGACGGAGACTGACCGGTTTGCAATCCCAAGTGTTTGGACAGTTTGATCCTGGGGAACCACCTCTGCACTGATTAGCTACAGCTGAGTGCTGGCTCATGCTATAACCCTACTCATCCCACTGAAAAACACCTGGACAGAGGTGGCGATGTGAGCACTTTCAGAAAATAGAGCAGTTTGGAAAATAAGTGGGGTAGGGGGAATGCTATGTGGACAAAACAATAAGAAAAATGAGGGCCAGGTTTCCATACTATAAACTCAAGAACTGTTCCTGACTCGATAATGCCTTGATACAAGTAGTCAGGGAGTTTAATCGGCCCAGGTGCTAGCCTGCTCAGGGGCAGCCAGTGGAGCAAGTTTTCTGCCGTCCTAGTGTGTCCGGAATTGGTGGGTTCTTGGTCTCACCGACTTCAAGAATGAAGCCGCAGACCCTCGTGGTGAGTGTTACAGTTCTTAAAGGCGGCGTGTCCGGAGTTTGTTCAGATGTGTTCGGAGTTTCTTCCTTCTGGTGGGTTCGTGGTCTCGCTGGCTCAGGAGTGAAGCTGCAGACCTTCTCAGTGAGTGTTACATCTCTTAAGGTGGCGCGTCTGGAGTTGTTTGTTCCTCCCAGTGGGTTCATAGTCTCGCTGGCTTCAGGAGTGAAGCTGCAGACCTTTGTGGTGAGTGTTACAGCTCATAAAGGCTGTATGGAACCAGAGTGAGCAGGAGCAAGATTTATTGCAAAGAGCAAAAGAACAAACCTTCCACAGCATGGAAGGGGACCCAAACAGGTTGCTACCGCTGGCTTGGGCAGCCTGCTTTTATTCTCTTATCTGGCCCCACCCACATCCTGCTGATTGGTCCCTTTTACAGAGAGCCAATTGGTCTGTTTTACAGAGAGCTGGTTGGTCCGTTTTGACAGGGTGATGATTGGTACCTTTACAATCCCTGAGCTAGACACAAAAGTTCTCCACATCCCCTCTAGATTAGCTAGATACAGAGTGCTGATTGGTGTATTTACAAACCCTGAGCTAGACACAGAGTGCTGATTGGTGCATTTACAAACCTTGAGCTAGACACAGAGTGCCAACTGGTATATTCACAATCCCTTAGCTAGACATAAAGATTCTCCAAGTCTCCACCAAATCAACTAAACACAGAGCGCTGATTGGTGCATTTACAAACCCTGAGCTAGACACAGAGTGCTGATTGGTGCATTTATAAACCTTGAGCTAGATACAGAGTGCTGATTGGTGGTGCATTCACAATCCCTTAGCTAGAGGTAAACATTCTCCAAGTCCCCACCAGATTAGTTAGATATAGAGTGCGGATTGGTGCATCCACAAACCCTGAGCTAGACACGGTGCGGATTGGTGTGTTTACAAACCTTGAGCTAGATACAGAGTGCTGATTGGTGTATTTACAATCCCCTTGCTAGACATAAAGGTTCTCCAAGTCCCCACTAGACTCAGGAGCCCAGCTGGCTTCACCCAGTGGATTCTGCACAGGGGCCGCAGGTGGAGCTGCCTGCCAGTCCCACACCATTCCTGGGCACTCCTCAGCCCTTGGACGGTCAATGGGGCCTGGTGCTGTGGAGCAGGGGGCGGGGCTCTTAGGGGAGGCTCAGGCTGCGCAGGAGCCCACTGCAGGGCGGGGGGCATCTGGGAGACTCAGGCATGGTAGGCTGTAGGTCCCGAGCCCTGCCCG